>NC_089510.1:78248141-78578141 GCF_036850995.1 Saccopteryx leptura | reverse complement strand
TGTAGCATTTATAGCATGTCTAAGAGAACATTGATTACAAACGGGAAAAACAAAAGGTTGTATTGTCTGATTTGAATCATTTTTACTTTAGAAGGTAATTTTAATCTTTTGTTCAGTCAGCAACACTCAAAACACTTTTCCAATTATGTAAGGAAAAGAAAGTCTGTTACATTGTTTTACCCATATATTCTTCCCTAATAATAACACCAGGGAGATTTGCTGTTCTTCACTTTCAAAGAATTACAAAGGGTCAGCACTGCTTCAGGAACTTTCCTAAATAAAGCCATTTATTCCCAGCTGGGCATAGAGTGGATGCTCTATGCACTGATTGCTGATACCATTAAAGAGAACAGAAAATGTTCTTTAACTTTATTTAAAACAATTCTGTAAAATTCTGAGTGTGCACACAGTGCTATCGGGAAGATAACTCTCCTTATCAGTATAAAAATTATCAGCATAATCTTGAAATTATGAACCATTTTATTTTTAAACTTTATTACAAAAATATCTGAGTGCCTACTATGGGTTTAAGATTGTTTTAAAGGCAGTGGTAAATATAAAGATGAGTAATACACACTTCTGGAAGGCTAGCGCTCTTTTCCTGTCTGTTTCTACTCCTTCTCTAATACTGGTTCCAGCTTTATTGTCACAGATTACACAGAGTTTACGTTTTGTTTCACATTTGTGTTGTAAATGTCTATAAATAGCCTTAGGAATGCTTCTGCAACTATCTCAGACATTTGGTGATGTTAGCTTATTGATTTGAGTTTCTAGAACACCTGAAACATAGTCTAAAAAAAACTTGAAGCTCTTCTGTGAATTCGGGAAGTATGCTCAATATTTCTTCCTGTGCCAAATTATGTTCTTTCTGACCCATTCCATTTGCCAAGTTGTTAAAGAGAATTATAGTGATAGGCAATAGAGAAAAATTTGTTATGGATCAAAAGGAATTTTAATCCTTAGAGAATCATGAAATGTTTAGAAAAGCCGATGATACATCTTAAGTTTTTCAAATACCTAGAATTTTACCTTGAATTTCGGAAGGAATGCAAAACTTCTTCCATCTCCCACCCTCTTAAACCCACCAATAAACTGTGAATCTTAGAGAAACAGTAATATGAGCAAGATTAAAAACAATGACATTATTGGACTAAATTGCTAATGCCAAGGATTTACATTTTTCTCATTTTTTTTAGTTACAGTTTATATTCAATATTATTTTTAATTAGTTCCAGGTGTACGATGTAATGGTTAGACAACCATATAGTTTACAAAATATACCTCTTGATATTATTTCCAGTACCCATCTGGCACCATACATAGTTATTACAATATTAGTACTGTATTTCCTATTAGCATAGGAAATGCTAACCTTTCTTGTTAGGAGAGAAGACATTTAATGGTTTTAATTTAGGTAACCCATTTCCTGGGATTTGCCCTCATTGTGAACTCATCTTACTGATTCTCTCTTCTCCAATTGGCTCAGATCTACTTTCTTCTTAGAAGAGGCTCACTCTTTCTTCTGAAGATGCTTAGACCAGCTACCAAGGCCCTAGGGAAGAAACATTCTCAAGTTTCCTTAAAGAGATTTTCCTTGGAATATTTTTCTTAATTGTTCTCACCATCAAGGTGACAAATTAGAGAGGACTGAGTTTAGGGTATAGGCACTAGAGAAAATATACAAGTCCCCTGGGGACCTCAGTCTTTTTTCTCTTGTAGAGCCTTTAATTTATGAGAGAGGCCCAACCACATTATCTGCTTTATTCAAGGTCAACTGCTTTAAATGTTAATCTCATTGAAAAAATACTTTCATAGACCATCTAGGTACCATTTCCCAGCCAGGTTGATACATCACATGAACCATCACATACTTTTATATAATTAGCCCCCTTAAACTAAAGATTTAAAATGCATACTTTACCTTTTCTAAACTGAAGATATGTAGAAAAGTTTCCTGTATTTATATAGCTAATAAAAATTGGACAGCCTTATTATTAGCTTATTTATATAAGCTAATAAAAATTGGACATCCAAAAGTAACATATATTCAATAATAATGAAAGAAGATAACTGAAAAATATTTGTTAATATATCTAGAAAAGACAGCAAAGGGAAATTACATTGCAAACACACAGCACGGGTTTTATATATAATCTCCCGATCTTTTTTTTCATTATCTAACAACATCATAGCTAGCCATAGTCTCTGATCTCCAGCTTTTAGACTCATGTGCTGGTAATACTCAAAGTCTCTCAAAAGTCACCTTTACTGGTTTTTTCTTTTTTTTCTCCATTCTTTCACTTTCCAGAAGTAGTCTATTATGAACTCCATAGTTGTGTCTACCCCAAAGTCATATGTTAAAAATCCTAACCTCCAATGTAATAGTATTAGGAGGTGCGACCTTGGGAGGGAATTAGGCCTTGAGGGTCATGAATGGGATTATTGCTGTTGTAAAGAGCTGGAGAGACCAGGGTTTTCCTCTTCCACCATGATGTGAGGGCACAATCAGAAGAGAGTTGTCTGTGAGCCAAGAAGCAGACTTCCACCAGACACCAAATTGGTTGGTGCTTCGATCTTGTACTTGCTAGCCTCTAGAGCTATAAGAAATATATTCTATTGTTTATGAACTACACAATCTATAGTACAGTATTTTTGTTATAAAAGCTTGAATTGACTAAGGCACAGTCTTTGCTCCCTCAATTATCTCTATATCATATATAATTCATCTCTTTTTTTTTTTTTACCTTTACTAGTTTCCTGGTTTACTCAATTCTCTCAGCATATTCAAGGTCTAAAAGCCTGGCAGGAGGTAAGTAAGTAGTGGGTAATTTTTAACACTTAAATATTAACTACTTTAAAAATCTTCATTATATCAAGATTTTTTTAAGTTTCTAATACAATTGTTGTTATGTCTGGTTTTCCCACAAGTACATACCTTTGAAACTCTATTAAAACCTGCCTACCCCACCACTGGAGCTTAACTTCATCTATCATTCATTTTTCAGTTTATGAACAGCAGAAACATAAAACTTCTTACAATCCCTAAGAATATTATATATTTTCTCATTTCTATGCTTTTGCATGCTAGTTCTTTGGTTTCAGTAACCCCATCTCTCTCATTCGCCTGTATGTCCAGGCATAATTTAACATTTGGCCCAAATATCACTCTCCAAATCCTTCAGCAGCCCACTTAAACCAAGTTTCTTTCTCTACACTGTGTGCATGTCACAAACAATGCATTTCCTACTATATTGGAACTATTGTTTTATAAATCTGTCTAATCAGATGGAATTACTTAAAGACTGGAATATGTATATATTAATTTTATTAATCCAGACTTTTGACTTCAAGGGATAGAAACTAGTTCTAATAGAGAAGGAAACTGTGTTTCACTAACTGTTAGACCATAAATTATGTGATCTCAGATTAGGAATTTCAAAGCAAAGCAAAGCTTTCTTTTCAAACATCCACAGATTAATCACTCTATGAGTCATAGACTGATCTATGAATATATCACCATGCCAAGGACTATGAATAGCTCAACCTGAGTGGAATACCTATCATTGTGGGCTCAGAGAACATTGGCTTTATAACCATTGGCCTACCAAGAACAAAAGATGAGAGAAGGGTGTTTTGTAAAGAGAGAGTATGCTGATACTAAGAAAAGGAGAGGATATGGCTATGTGACAGGCAGCTGAAAACCAGAGCAACTACAGCTTGCTACTCTAACTTAACACAGTATTTGGCACATGATAGGTGCTAAATAAATATTCAATTGATAAACACTGGCTATTCCCCTAAATTGTAACTATGCTCTCAGGACCTATCAATAGATATATCCACACATTGCTTTTCTAAAGACAATTACCTACAGTAATTCACTCAAATTTCAGATTAAATTCTAATACTTCATCAACCAACCTGTTTCTCAAACTGTTTCAACTTCCAACTTTGGATATTTAACAGTAATACCACGTAAAATTAATTTAGAAATCCTAAAATGAACAATGAGCCTCCTCAAGTTTAAACACATAAATGTACCACATTAACATATATATTTATGCATACACATATATATGCATATATAAAAAAATCATTCTTATAGCAGATAAGTAAGTCCTAATGTAGAGTCACCAATCTATAAACTTGATAAAATTTGTTTTTCATCTGCCTTATAACTACTAAAAATGTTCTTGTATTTTATTTCATATACATAACAAACTCATATTTTATCAGGCACAATATAAGTTAGAAAAACAGGTTCCATCTGTTTGGAATATTTTAGGCACTGTTTTTTCCAAAGATAAAGAAACAAGTAAGAAAAAGGCAAAAGAACAGTTTAATAATAGATAAGAGAATGACTGGAAGCTTCCGTGGCCCTTTGTTCAGATGGTACATTTAGATCAGTTGTTCATTATTGAAGGACATTGTCTTTAGCAATCAAGTTTCAAAAACAACTTTAAAGGTGCAATATTTATGTTTTTAAAAACTTTAATTAAAGTAAACCATTTTTCTTTAACTTTGAGGTTGTAAAAGAAGCCATTAGCCTGAAAATATTCTCTCACTTTTAATTAAAATCTAGTATTGTTTGGATTGATTTAATAGTGTAAGTAAATGTGGGTCAGTATATAGAGTAAAATACCATAACTCCTTTCAGAAAAAGACAACTTGATCTACTTTATTCTCAATAATACTACAAAGAAACATTGGTTCAGTACTTACTATCAACCAAACAGTGGAATCGATGCAAATGATTAATCTGATTTCAACTGTAAAGCCACCCTATATGATAGTTACAATTTCTGTCCTAATTCATAGATGAGGGAAGGTAAACAACAAGTTCTGAGGAACTCTTACTTGCCCTGCCTTCTTCCTGGAATGCTCTTTCCCCAGTTCTTACACGGCTGGCTCTTTCTCCTTTTTCTAATCTCAGTTTAAGTGTCATCTTCTCACCAAAGCCTTCACTGATTGCCCTTGCCCCACATAGGGACACTTCATTTATTTTCCTCATAGCCCTTTCTTAACAGGTTATCATTGGGTATCTCTATTTATTTATTTATTTATGATTTATCTCACCATTTGTGTGGCCCATTCCATGAGGGTGGTTGATGACAAGAGAAAATGCACTGTGTATATGTAATGAGTTAATAAATTTTCAAATGTTACAGAATTAATTAGATGGGGAAAGAATTCCAACACATATTTAACTCCAGGCCTGAGCTGATGAATTCCCAGCAATACTGTCTATTAATTTGTTCTTTCTTTCCTTTTTTATTGTTTTTTCCTCATTCCAACCTTTTTTCTGAGCAGTGAGAAAGTAATGGTAAACAAAGTACAAAAAAGAACCTGTAGTAACTGTGTAATGGGTATAAAAAGCAAATGAACAAGCAGCTACTGACTGGTAAATGCTATAACCAGGGGAGCATATGAGAGGCAGGAGACCAAGTATGGGACAAGAAGAGAGGTTTTATATAAGAAATAATGTCTAAAAAATAAGTGAAAGATAAGTAGAAGTCAACCACTAAAAGGCACAGCTCTGAACACCATGGAGGAGAGACTAATGGAAGAATTTTCTAAGCAGACAGAATGGCATGGGCTGCGTCTTAACATCATCAAGGAAAAGAAGAATGGAAAATAAAGCAAAGGCTGGGTCTCAAAGGGTGTTGTAAAGGAATTAAGTAATTAGGAATTTAAGCTAAAAAATGAGACACTATTAAAAAGAGTGACATAATTATATTATTATTATATGCAGCTTAAGTGTCTGTTTGTCGCCGATAGCTTATTGGTTGCTTGCGTAACTGTACTAGCCAATGGGGTGAAGCTGCCATGGCTGAACGCAAATTGAGCGGGTCAGGGGGAAGGTGAACATTTGTTTGCATTGGCAATCATCTGTTTTACATAAAAACTACGTCTCTTTTTTTTTTTAATAAATTTTTATTAATGGTAATGGGATGACATTAATAAATCAGGGTACATATATTCAAAGAAAACATGTCTAGGTTATTTTGTCATTAAATTATGTTGCATACCCCTCACCCAAAGTCAGATTGTCCTCCGCCACCCTCTATCTAGTTCTCTGTGCCCCTCCCCCTCCCCCTAACTCTCTCCCTCCCTCCCTCCCATGTCCTCCCTCCCCCCACCCCTGGTAACCACCACACTCTTGTCCATGTCTCTTAGTCTCGAAAAACTACGTCTTAACATAATTTCTTTTAAGAATGCCTCCTAGAAAATACAGCATTGAAGAGGAGAGAAAAGGAGCTAAAGCTGCACAAAAAACAGCTTTCTCGACAAAAAGAAACCACTGAGCAGAGAAAGACAAGGCTTGCTTCAGTCGCAGAGCAAATGCATCTTTCTCGGCAAAATGAGACTGATGAGCATAGAGAAACAAGGCTTGCCTCAGATGCAAGACAAAAAAGCCTGTCTCAACAAAATGAGTCCCTTGAACAGAGGCAGGAGAGAAATGCAAAAAAACGACAGAGTAATGCTGACCAAAACGCAAAAAGGATTAAAACAGTTTCAAACGGAGAAACTTTAATTTTTGAGCATTCCTCTGGTGACATGAATATTAAATGTGAACACTGTCAGTCCTTAAACTTCAAGTTAGAAACTAATTGATTTGACCGTGGCAAGAAAGGATTTTCTCAATGTTGCAAGTACGGAAACATTGTAGTTCCACTAATTGAGAATTATCCACCACCCTTGAATAAATTATTGACTAATCAGCATCCAAATAGCGAACAGTACATGGATAGCATTCGATCCATTAATAGTTCATTTGCTTTTGCGTCCATGGGAAACAAACCAATTGACTTGCCAGGACCAGAACTTTATTGCTTTCGAATTCATGGTCAAGATTACCATCAAACTGGAACTTTGCATCCTAAAAATTCTGATGTAGACAAACTAAATGATGATGTCTTAAATATCATAGAAGGGAATGACATGACATATTTAAATGTTGATTCCATTGTAGCTGATAATAAAGCGAGTGCCAACAACTTTCCAACGGAATTTGTAAATAGTCTGTCGCCTTCTGGCATGCCACCTCACAAATTGAGGTTAAAGATTGGAGCAATTATTATGCTGTTAAGAAATCTTAACACCAGAAGGGGTCTTTGCAATGGTACAAGACTAGAGGTTCTCCAATTGAAAAATAATGTCATAATAGCTAAGTCTTTGACTGGCTCCTCTAAAGGTGAAATACATGTCATTCCAAGAATTGATTTGGCTCCATCTCAAACAGGGTTGCCGTTTCAATTGAGACGTAGACAATTTCCTGTAAAACTTGCCTTTGCTATGACCATCAATAAGTCTCAGGGCCAAACGCTTAAGCGTGTTGGCATTTTTTTACCTGAGCCTGCATTTGGACACGGTCAACTTTATGTTGCCTGTTCAAGAGTTCGTGAAAGAACAGACGTAAAATTAAAAATAATTGATGGTTCTCTGCAAGGCGAGCTTAAAAATGATGGAAAGATCTACACAAGAAATGTTGTGTACAAAGAGATCTTTGACATGTGAATTAACATTTTATTATTTAAATCACCTTTATTTATTGAGCTAGCAGTGGCTCTTAAGAAATGTACCACCAGTGGTTTCCTTCATTGCACTCTACTTTAAGCAATTAAGCAAGTAGAAGGGGGAAACCCCATGGGGCACTAAGCAAAAGGGTGTCCTCGCCACCTGCCCTGGGTAATTCAGTTTGAATTAGCAGACACCTTTGCACAAATCATTTTAATTACAATTTATAATATCTAGAACAGCAGTCATTTTGTATGACCACCAGGCTTTCTAGTTATATTATAATGGCTTTGAGGGATAAAGTAGCTTAGATAAGACAGAAGTTGGAAGCAGAGAGACCTATTGCAGTAGTCTTGTTTAGAAATAGTCATCAACTATAAATGGGTAATAGCAGAAAGGACATAAAAAAAATGAGTACGTTGAAGAAAGACAATAGGGATATTTGGAAGTTAGAATCAACAAGACTTGATTGATTTTTATGTAGAAGAAATAAGGAGGGGAGGGTAAAGAAAGAGTGAAGATAACTTGTAGGTTTATGGCTTGAGCAACCAGATGTCAATACGGAGACAGGAAGAACAGAAAGAACACTAAGAAAGAACACTAAGCCCCACCAGAGCCACAGAATGGCAATCGAGAAATGATGTTGTGGAAGGCAATGAGTGCATGAGGAACATGTTGAGTTTGAGACCTGTCTTAGAATTCCAAGTTGAGAGATACAGAATAACGTTTTACAGAGTTCTGAACTGGCGCTGTAGATTTTGTCTTCAGCTGTGTCTAGATGCTATTAAAGTCAAGCGAGGAATGTGATGGTCCAAAGAAGGCACATCAAATGAGAGGGCCTAAGGACAACATTCAAAGGAAGTATGGAAAATTAAGTGCTTTAAAAAGAGACTAAGGAGAGTTATCCAGAGGACAGGAGAAAACTAGGAAGTGCCACAGATGCCAAAGAGAGAGATGGAGAAGAGAGGGAGACAGAGAGACAGAGAGAGAGAAGGTTGTAGAATGAAGAGAGTCTAGCAAGCTTGAACGAGTTGTAAAGTACATATGGACTGATTGTGGACCCAACTCTGACAGAAATAAGGCAGAGGCAAAAAGTCATGGAGCCCTGGCCGGTTGGCTCAGCGGTAGAGCATCGGCCTAGCGTGCGGAGGACCCGGGTTCGATTCCCAGCCAGGGCACACAGGAGAAGCGCCCATTTGCTTCTCCACCCCTCCGCCGCGCTTTCCTCTCTGTCTCTCTCTTCCCCTCCCGCAGCCAAGGCTCCATTGGAGCAAAGATGGCCCGGGCGCTGGGGATGGCTCTGTGGCCTCTGCCTCAGGCGCTAGAGTGGCTCTGGTCACAGCATGGCGACGCCCAGGATGGGCAGATTATCGCCCCCTGGTGGGCAGAGCGTCGCCCCATGGTGGGCGTGCTGGGTGGATCCCGGTCGGGCGCATGCGGGAGTCTGTCTGACTGTCTCTCCCCGTTTCCAGCTTCAGAAAAATGAGAAAAAAAAAAAAAAGTCATGGACATTCTAGGATTGAATGGCCAGTGAGATGGAGCCAGGATGATTATAGGACACATAATGGAGTGTTAACTCTGATTCTAGTGCTTAAGACCTTAATGAAAAGCATCTGGATATTCATGAACGACAATAATGCAGAGACTGGAGAAAGTATGACCAGAGGCATGAGCCTCACAGTGGGGGAGTTTTTCACTTGGGTGGAGGAATAATGTTGTGCACAGCAATGGGCAATAAAGATTAGCAAATTGACCTCCCAACCTAGAAACACTCAATTGGCCTTGAAAAAGTGTTTCTGACACATGAGATTACACAAGATATACATTATTCAACTTTAGAAGTTGTGTAATGTTCTGAAAATTTTTTACATATTTTTTATATTAGGAAAATATATATGTGCTTGCTGCTTAAAATATTTCATAGAAAGCTCCCACACATCTCATTGCTCCAAATAAGAACAGTTGTGAATGGATGTACACACTGTCGATCATTTACATTTTAGGACAGATTATTATAATAGCTCCAATTTATGAAAGTAATTACTTTTTAAAATCTCTCTTTTAACTGATTTCTATTTCTTAGAGGTCTGAATGTATGTATTACTGCTTTCCAAAACACCCAATTCATTAACTAGATTACTGAAAAAAAAAGGATAGTTCCTTTGGTCTCAGCAGATTTCCTTAAATATATTCTGATACTATGGATAGGAATCATAATAGCTTTTTAATCCCCTGAGTGAGAATGCATCTTGGAAATGATAACAACCTCAGCTTTCTAAACTTTCATGAAGACTTACTCATCTTTCCCAAGATTGGCACCCATTTATCTTTCAATCAAAATCTTTAAAAGAGAATTCTATGTTTCAAGCTTATATGATACTTGTTATTAATTGTTTTAAATTACCTGTTTAGGAGTGACCTTTTCCACATAACTCTTTTAAGCTTGATTTCTAGAAACACAATTTTATCTGAATTAGTTTTTTTTTATGTTTGCATAAGGTAAACACTTTTAAGGTCACAGATTTTTCTTCAGAATGTCAAGTAAAGACAGAAAATGTAACTCACACACATTAAAACAAAGTTTACAGTCACAACTGGTAACATATGAGTGAGTTACTTTTTCTACCACACTCCCATGCCAAAAGGGGATAGACATTTCAGATTGAGCAGTGCCCAAAACAGAAAGAATAAGCTCTAGCACCTCACAGCTTTCTCCACAGTTCTGAGGAAAAGGAGCCCCACAGCTTAACAGAAGAGAGTTTGTTCATAAAGAATTTGATTTCTACACATTTCCAAAATCCTCATTGTCAAATAATCTTAGGCATAGTGGTGACTCCTTAGTCTGTTTTGAAAAACAAACAGTGACTCGTTAGGATTCCATGAGGCCTAGAGACCAGCCAGACAGCTATCCTGCCCTCCTTCCTGGTGCCAACCCCGCATCCCACCTACACCCCACCCCCATGTTTGGCCTTGGCTACTAGATCCCTGTTTGATGTGGCTATGTGCCCAGTCCCAGGGGAGACAATGACTGCTGCCTGATGTCCCAGCTTCTCTTATATTTACAGGTGCCCACAGGATAAAGCTTGAGCCAATAAGGCATAAATAAAGGTTTCTTAAGGAATGCAGTGACTTTTTGCTTTCCTGGTGAGAGGAGATAGTTTTCATTGGCTGCCCTCCTCTGCTTTTATCAAGTTGACATAAAATTTGGCACACAGAAGCCATCTTCTCATCAAGAGATAGCAAATGTAGAAAGGAAAATCAACACAGTCAGATGGTAGAGCAGAAGAGGAAAATGCAGGCTGGTCTCTGATGAAAGTTTGAGCGACTGAACCAATACCAGGAAAAAACACCAACACTGGATATTCTGTTGTATGACAACAAATGCCTACTGATATAGGTAGATGTTCTGTTATTTGAAACTAAACGCATTCACAAGTTATGCATCTTTTATTGCTTTCTCATGTTGGTCACCTTGATTTTAACATGCTATTTGTTAGATATTTTTTCTGTTTTCTTTTCAAGTCTCTAAGCAGATTCAGACCATTCTCCACCTAACACGCTTTGAGTGGCATTGAGGACAGTTCCTCCAGCTCTAAGGGCTGTTCTAGCCCTTCCTGTCCCAGAGCATAAGTTGTTGAGGGCAATGAGTGGAGTCACATTGATTCGACATAAGTTTATTAGGTCCCACATTAAACAGTCAGCTAGAACGATTTGGGATAGAAGGTTCTTAAAGAATTTTGAAAATATATTACGTTCAATAAATATCACTTTCAATTTGAATTGACAAATAAACCTTAGGTACAATTTAAAACATTCTATTCCATTTGCAATAATGTAAATTGTATCTTCCAGAGAAAGCTATACACAAATATTGGTGCAGCTTATTAACAAAAATAATTAACAATACCATTATAAATTTACATTTTTTCCAAGAAAGAAGAAAAATCATTTCCTACATATTCAGAGTTAGAAGAAGCCTCAGGCCTCTGAAGGTAAATTTGATTAAAAAAATAAGATTGGTCTCTCTCTTGATGGGGCCAAATGGGAGAAAGCCTTACTGTTGGGGGAATTGGCTTCATTAAGGTAAAAAGCAATGGTAGAGATGTGTGGACAGTGCAGAGTGGAGGGAGCAGTGCTGGGGAAATTGTGACAGGAGAGAGCATCATGGAGCAGATGCCTTCAGCTTCAGTTAGGTTAGGGCACAAGGCAGCTGATTCACAAGATCCTGAAGCCATTTGAGGTCTTAGGACATTGAGATCCTATTTAGGACACTGAGAGCCTATTGGGGCATGAATAGAGGTCCTTCTCTATTCTATGAAACAAGACCTGTGGGGAATTTTTTTCCCATTAATTTGAGAGAGAGACATAAAACTCTCTGTTCTACTTAGTGTTCCATTTAGTTGTGCCCTCATTAATTGCTTCTTGTAGGTGCCCTGACTGGGATCTCACCCATGGCCTCAGTGTACTGGGAGGATGTTTTATTCAATGAGCCACCCAGCCAGAACTGTGGGAAATCTTAAAATGGAATATGATCCTTTCTCTTGTGTCCCCAGTGCCTAGTAAACGTTCAATCACTGTGATAAAATGAAATGAGTTTTCTTTAGATATAATGCCTTTAAAATGTAATGGTTTATACTGTACATTTATACCACCTTTTTCAGGGTGAAACAATTTTATAAGTACTATGTCCTATTTTTGCTTTTCTCCACCAGGTAGGAGCCTAGATAGCATGTCTACTATTGAGAAGGGAAATGTTTCCATCCAGGTAAGTGTCTTTAGTATCTTCATTATTCAATTTAATCTATTTTATTCTAATTTGTTCATTCATTTCTTTTTTACTTTAAGATTCTTTTATTTTGAGGTAAATACTTACTAGAAATAACAACATATAATAACTACTAAATATTGTGTCTGTTTTCAATTTACTGTTACTTTTACATATATAAATATAATTTAATCCTCACATTATTTATGTAAGTCATACATAATTATTTAAATATTGTAGATAAGGGGACTAAAGATCAGAATGGTTAAGTGGTTTGTCTGAGGACACACAGAATAACATAGTGGAGTAGTGTTCTTAACCTAGTTCAGCCCCTTCCTCTGAGTGTGTCTTAAACTCCAGTTAATGACTTTTCAAAAAGCTGTCTAAATTATTGTTGTTTACATATAATTTTGCTGCATCCTACATTTCTAAAAATAAGTGGATCATCACAGAAGATTTTTTACACTCAACTATTCTCAGTTTCTCCTATTTCTTCTATTCAGCTTCCACTTCAATGATCTCACTGGTCTTATCATTGACATCCAGACTGACAAAGTTGATGGGGTCTTTGTCTTTCCTTCTAGTATTTAAAATTTCCAACTCATCTTTATTTAAGAAAACAAAAACTTTCTCTTCTTACTGGCCAATCCAAACACGCCTCTGTGATCTGTTCCAGATCCATCTATCAAACTGCTTCCTCAACAACGTGGTTGGTGGTTCTACAAGCATTTCAACTTAACATGTATGAAACTGAACTAATTTTTCTGCTCAGAGGTGTTTCTTCCTGTATTCTTAAACTTAATGATTAGTAGCACCATCAAATATGTAAATAAACAAATAAATAAAGCTATAAAATTACATAGATAAGGAGACAGATCATGATAAAAACATTGTTTTCCCACCGAAATCTATTCTGAGTTTTCTAATTTTTATCTTTCCATCTGTCAATTCCCTACTTTTTCACTGAAATGAAAACCAACTAAAAATCTCTGAACTGAGAAAATAAGATTTTCACTTTATAAGTAGCCCTGCACAGCGTATATCTACTCTATCTTTAAAAATAAATATCCACCCCAAGAGGACATAGCTCTTGATAAAATCAAGGAGAAACTTTTGTCAAATTTTCTGAATGTAATTAGATAAGCCAAAAGTGTTAACAAAATGAAGTTTAAGGGTGGAATGCTGGAGCCCAGCCAGGCAGCTGAGGAAGCCGGGCACAGCTCCCACCAGAGGCACGGAGCTCATAAAGGTGGTGGGGATCCCCACCTCAGGTCAAGTCCCAGATCACCTGGCAGGAAGAAAATCAACCCAGCAGTGCTACTGGGTAACTGGAAATAAGGGAGGAGAACTAGAGCTAGAAAAATGTATTGAGGAAAAAATATAAACAGTTACTGAATGCTCATAGCCAAAATTAACTGAATTCTAAAGCTTTGAGTTAGAAGGCAATTTCTAATCTTGTGAAGGAGCATAGCATAGTGAAAAGGCAGAACTGGATTTGTTTCCCTACTTGGCCACTTATTAGATGAGTGACATTAAATCTGTCTCAACCTCATAGATCTCATTTTCTTTGTAAAAAGTGTAATTAATAATAATATAGTAGGTATCTTACAGGTTACATAAGACTTGTGTGTGTGTATATATATATATGTAATATATATATAAAATAAATATGTTATGTGTGTGTGTGTGTATAATACTTGCTCCCTTTTACTCCCAGGATTATCAATGGTCTTGGTCTTGCAGTACAAAATTAGAGCTGCTTGCTTTGAACTGCGATAAGACAGTAGACATGAGAACATAGATGGATATAGTTGAATCTATTGTCTATACTGTAGAATTTTTACTGGCTATTCTACAATTGCCTTTGTTAGTTAATGTCTAGTAAGCTTACACTAAATATATTAAAATTCAATAAATCTCCCTGACAATGAAGGCTCTATTTTTCATATTTTGGAAAAAATAGAGGAAGAAAACTTGTGCTTGATATAAATGAACAGAATAGCTATCTTCCAAATTTTCCACTCACAAAACTTATATAGATGTATGCCAACTAATAGCTTGGGGTTCTGTGAGGTTGAAGTTAAGGCAACAGGGTAATAAATACCCAAGGCAAGCAAAAAACAAATAGTGTGGAAAGGATTTAAAACAATCCATAATCCAAGGAGCTCCCAAGGAAAGTATGAAATACTAGAATTAAGAGCCAGAAATCTAAGAAAAATCTAAAGTCTGATGGACCTGAAGAAGTGTGTTGAGTTGATTTCCGGTATTCATGATGTTACAATTTGCTTTTATGTCCAGGTGTATCATCTGGTAGGTAGGTGTTGATTTAGCTGAAATAGGATCAAAATTAAAAAGTATAAAATTAATGTCACAGACAAATATGCTTTTATAAATGAAGAGTCAATTTATGTAGTGTTGAAATTTCATTTTCTCCTAAAAAATAGCCAGAACTTCTTGGAGAAATGTTTGACTTCAGACCTGGAGAAAGAAATGTATGACATGAACATAAAACATATTGTTACACCTGAAAGTAAGGAAGTTATAAAAAAAAAAACAACAACTAATAGGACAAATAAAAAAAACTCAGGAGTAGGCTCCCTTTGGAGAAGATATAAAAATTTGAGCATATATAAGGATATAAATTGCAATAAATTGAGAAATCAAATATATATGCATTAGTTATAACATATATATATGCATGAGTTATAACATTTTTTTTCTTTTTAGTGAGAGAAGGGGAGACAAAAAGGCAGACTCCTGCATGTGCCCTAACTGGGATCCACCCGGAAAGCCCACTCGGGGGCAATGCTCTGCCCATCTGGAGCCATTGCTCCATTGCTCAGCAACTGAGCCATTATTTTAGCACCTGAGGTAGAAGCCACAGAGCATCCTCAGCACTGGAGGCCAACTCACTGAAACCCATCGAGCCATGGCTGCAGAAAAGGAACAGAGAGAGAGAAAGGAAAAGGAGAGGGGTAGAGAAGCAGATGGTCACTTCTCCTTTGCGACCTGACAGGGAATCAAACTCGGGACATCCACATGCTGGGCCAGCATTCTATCACTGAGCCAACCAGCCAGGGATACAATCTTTTTAAAAGAAATAAAAAGTCTCATTTGTTCCTCCCAGATAATGCTAGGAAACAACCTCATCATTTTAATAAGTGGAAAATAATAGAGAAAAAAACAAATATTATCCTGGGGAATCTTCCTCTTTAGGTAATCAAATAGTGGATAAAAAGTTTGTTTTTGTTTTTTTTTTTTTGCAAAACCATTTTAGCTAAGAAATGAAGAAAGAACAATAAAATATCATTCTATTATAACCACTATAAATTGATGGATCTAGACAATGACAACCAATTGCCACCAATATCACAAAAAGATGTCATTGCATTACATGCTGATAGAGGTACACAACAGTATCCATAAAGTAGTCTTACTAAAAAATCTAACCTGAATTTGGCCAAGCCCGTAGAGCTAATGACTATTTTAGAGAAAATACAAATGGCAAAAAATGTCTTAAACACAAAACGGAAATGCAATCCACAAATCCAAACTGTGGAGAACTCTACAGGAAAAATGACTTGCTCTCTTCAACAAATAAATTGGTAGAAATAAAGGAACAAGAGAGAAACTGCATATTAAAAAGACACAAAATATAACAACAATTCAATTTAGGAAACTTATTTCAATTTGGTTGAAGCAAATTGTAAACAAAAAAAGAAGAAGAGAAATTGAAACATTGACTATCACTTCATAATTTTAAGAAAATTTTTAATTATGATGATGGCATTATACTGGTTTTTTGTTTTGTTTTGTTTTGTTTTGCAAAAGTAAGCTTATGTTTTAGAGGTGCATACTGAAATACTTATATAAAATATGATGTAATTTGTTTCAAAACACTCCAAGGGGAAGAAGAAGTGATTAAAGTATAGATAGAACAAGACTGGTCATGAATTCAAAATAGTTGAAATTGAATGATGGCTACATGAGAGTTAATAATATTATACTAATTTTGCAAATGTTTAAAATTTTTTACAATTGAAAAATTAAAATAAAAAAGAATGCACATAAATATTATATTGACTAATCACAGATTAAATAAAAATTAAACTTGAAAATAATTCTTTTTCTGTAATATTATCAGTGTAATTACTTCTTACCCAAAAGGTACCTTTTAGAATCAAGACAAACAATACTAGATTAATATATTTTTTTAAATATATTTCTTTAAAAAAAAGAAAAAGAATTCACAGTGGAACTGATCTAAGAATATTTGCCCCTGATAAAAAAGATTTAAATTAAATGGAAATAAAAAATCTTCAAAAAATTACTTTCTTGCCAGGTCATTACTAGAAGAAAAAAAAAATGTGAGACTAATCAGGGATAATGGCAACAAACCAAGAACTGAGCAGTAGGTGTTAAGGGAGGTCTGAGATAAAGCTGAAATAACTTCAGTAATTTATGCAGATGACACAATGAAGCTAAGAATAGCGACAATGTGTAATTGAGCCAGGTTAATTAGAAGGAGAGAAGTTACTTCAGAAGAACACTCTTAGCTCAAAATTAAAAGCAAAACTAAGTAAAGTAGAAATATGGACATTTTAGGAGAAGAAATCCTGAAAAAAAAATTAAATGTTAAATTGTTAAAATCTTTGAAAGGTGAGGAAAAGAAAAATGTCAAGCTATCCTGGAAATAAAAAGGTTTGAAGTATTGATCATGGGCAGACAGCACTTGTTTCTCAACTCCCGGGGCCGTGGATGGGTGGAAGGGCCGAAGTGTTACTATGTGGATGACTTAATGACCTCCCCGCAATCCAGACACACTTCAGAAACCCCTTGCTCCCTCTACAGCAGCACGGAAACCACCAATGGAGGATAATAAATCTACAAAACACAACCCAATCACCTTCTGAACCTTCAAACTGCATGTTGCAGTTAATAGAAGTATTGATTCAATTGTTGGAGTTACTATGCAATTTTTCATTGAACAGAAGCTGGATGGTGAGAAGTCTAGAGCTCAGCAAAAATGGATAATATGAATTTTGTCTTGAATGTGCAGTGATAAAGGAAAAACCTCACCTTTTTCCTCCTGAACACACACACAGACCCACTTACTCACAAACACTCAGCACAGACTCAGCCTTATTCACATCATGTTAGTTCTAGATTTGAAGTTTAGTGGCAAAGAATTCAGTGGCAACCTTAGAATTCAGGCAAACCCCAGTTCCTGTCCTAACTCTTCCACCACTAGCTTTGCTTTAATAGTACAGTCAGATTTCTTGACCTTTCACTACTCCATAAGATTAAATGGGATAACAATTATAAAGTAGTTAGCCTAGATTCTGGTGCACAATGATTTGTGGTATTGATGGTTCTTTCAGGCTACTGTTATACACAGAAAGTGCTTTAGATAAGACACAGAAACATGGTAAAGGATTGGTGAGAAATCCTCAGAAAGAGCAGCTACTAAAACCTACATTTTATATCTCAGCAACCTCCAATGTCCCTACCTTGATGACATCAAGAATGTTGTACAGGGATCTCTAGAGGTGGCATTAAACACGTGTCCAAAAGAAGTACAGATTTGCTTAAATGGTGTGATTTGGGATTAATCCAAACTATTTTCCTGTCAATCATTCATCTTGTCTGAAATTCTCTCATCAGAGACAAATTCCTTTGGGAAAAGGATTGTGAACTTCTCTAAGATACGAATTATACGGCAACTTAACTATTTATATTTTATCTCTAGCACCTAGTACAATGCCAAACAAAGAGTAGGTGGTTAAAAATTGTTATTAAAATGTTGCTGGATAAATTTGTATCATGTACATACTATGCCTCAGACATTGGATAAGGTAGATAATAGTGGACAAAATAGATGGGGTTGCTACTCTTACAAAGATTATGATCTGGTGAGTAAAAGGATTAGTTCATCTGTGAAGCCGTAAAACTGTTTAGAAGTCTGGATCATGTGAACTTAAACTTTGTAAATATTTAACAATATATAATTAACAAAGCTCCTGCTGTAGTTTAGGATGATTGCAATAACTACTGTAAAATATGTAGCAAATAAATATCTAAGCCCAGAAACACCAAATTTATTTTTCTTGAAATACATTTTAAAATGTCTTACACTTAGGTGCTCCCACCTCAGTTTTTTTCCATTCAGTTAACATCTTAAACAAATTTTAAAAATGTGATTATTTTCAGATACTCTTCAGGTTCATGTTTCCATTTTAAGATATGATCTTCTCCAGTATACATTAGTGACTGAGTTGCCTAAGCTGAACTTAGAGAAAAGAAAATGGTGGGCTTAGGCAGAGATAATAAAAATCATTATGAAACATATAATAGGGGTGTTAGTCCCCCCCATACCATTAAAAGAATTGTAAAAGCTAATTAAGTGGACCAAGAGATTAAAGGGTGTCTTCAATGAAAAACAATGTGTTTTTAAACACATTGCTAAATTCTGTGGAGTTTGTGCCTTTCACTGTCTTCAGCTATTTTATAATTTTGTACAAATAAATGTTAACTTGCAAAAAATTGATAATAATGCAAATAATTCTTGGTTATAGGCATGTAAATAAATTCTGTTCAGTGGAGCTTCAATTGACTTTCCCATTCCCACTGTTGAAGAAGCCAGTTTTGTTTCTATTAAGAGAATTTAAATCAGCCTTTCTGATGAGTTTATATATTAGGTGGCTCTTTAGATTCTCCTTTGTACTGATTAGTTGAAACATCTTTTCCAGTTTCTTCATTAATTGAGTTAAATAAAATGACATGAATTTATTTTATACTTGTATGGGTCAAGTTAAGCATCTCTACTGTGGTCTTTCTAATTTCTTCTTCTAAGTAAAGAGTGAGACAAGTTGATCCATAGAAAGTATTATTTGATCTAATAAAAGAATTCTTTCCTATGCACATGGATTTGATACAGCAATCAGTTTTACCTCCCTAATGGGAGTCTGAAAAAGCATTGCCAAAAGTCCTGGAGGAACTATTCCTTCTTCGCAGTAGAAAAATAATTACTATATTAGCTACAAACCATCACTGTAGGCTCATTGCAGATGACTATGAGGAACTACAAGCAGATAAGCCAATAGATATTTATTATTGTACAGCTCTATTTAGACATGTTCATCTCGAGAAGTGAATCAGATTTTATTTGTTTACTGACAGAAATTTCACCTAACCAAACATGTGCTTCCCTTCCTTCTAGCAGCTGCAGGGCCCACATTCTTTTTAGTTCCTTTTTATCACATAATAAAGTCATTCTAAAAGTAGAACATTCCTTTTTTAAATATGTTTATAACAAGTGATTTGACAAATCTATGATAATTTATGTTACTGCTAAATTCCTATTATCATGTTGATTATTGCTAAAATTGTACTTGGCAAATTATTTGAGGCTAGCCACATGACAGGTCTGAGACAGTCACTCTGCCCCCGGGAAACGAAGTATGAGGAGGTCCAGGGACGCATGCTCAAGGCCGCTGGGTGACAGTGCACTTGAGTGTTATAAACCTAAAATCAGACTTTTAAACATAGAATTTTATAAATATAATGCATACAATTTCCAAATGTTACAGTTGTAGGTCTGAAAATTTTTAATGTTATGAATAAGGAAATGGACGTGAACACACCCAGAGAGACGTGGACTATGTAGTTTGTAACAAGCATACTTTTCTCACTATATTTAGTAGAAGCACAGCCTCACTGACAGCCTGGAAACTCAGTTTCCTACTATTCAAATCAGATTCTTTATCTATGTAATAAGTAATTTCAAAAATGACTTACATGACCTTTTCAGATATTTAGAAAGTATATATTTTGAACTACTTTTGTGTTTTCATAAAAGTTCAAAGCAATTAAACAAAAATTTTCAGACAATAAATTTTGAAAAAAATCTTTGAACTCAAACCCACCCAGAAAAAAATTAAAATGTTCTTTTTATTAATCATTTTAAAAGTCAAGATGAATCATAGACAGCTTAGCTATTCCCACTGGGCCTTGAATACATGAGGTAACAACATTGGGGCAAAATTGTCAAAGAACAGAGTAAAAAAAATGTAAGCTCAGTGTTACTCAGATTGGATTTGAGATGGAGATGCCATCAGGTACGTGAACACACAGGCCTGGAGCTCAAGAGAGATATCAGCTCTGAGGCCATAAAAATAGGTTCATTCAAACTTTATGGCACACTGGAAAGAAAAGCATGAGAGTGAACACTGAGAAAAATGTAAAATAAGAAAGAGCCCTGGCTGGTTGGCTCAGTGATAGAGCATCAACCGGGCATGTGGATGTCCTGGGTTCGATTCCCAGTCAGGGCACACAGGAGAAATGCCCATCTGCTTCTCCACCCCTCCCCCTCTCACTTCTCTCTCTCTCTCTCTCTCTCTCTCTCTCTCTCTCTCTCTTTTCTCCTCCTCTCTTGCAGCCATGGCTCAATTGGAGCAGATTGGCCCCGAGTGCTGAGGATGGCTACATGGCCTCTGCCTCAGGCACTAAAAAATGCCTCCCCTGGCAACGGAGCAAGGGCCTCAGATAGGCAGAGCATTGCCTTCTGGTGGGCTTGCCAGGTGGATCCTGGTTGGGGCGCATGCGGGAGTCTGTCTCTGTCTCTCATCCTCTCACTGAAAATGATAATAATAATAAAATAAGAAAGGGAGCAGAACTGGATGAGTCACCCAAGAAGACAGCAAAGGACTGGAAAGTAGGAAGAAAGCTACTTCACAATTCTCCAAAGCCACGAGAAAACAGCCAGGCCAGGACCACGCAGAGTGAAGGTGGAGTTCCATCCATACACCGCGGAAACCTGGCACACACGTTCCCAAAGGCATGTGAAAAAGGACAGTTTCCATTTTCAAATAAAATTTGTCACTCTAGTTTTCTCTGCCTGAAAGTTTAAGATAGGAATTCTATATTTTTGTTGAAAAACCAGAGTGTTTAACACATTTCTCTAATTTGGACAACAATGTATGAACACCCTGCACTTTCCCACTATACATGATCAACCTGAGAGCAGGTTGTTCTTGTTTTTTTAAAGATGTTTCGATTAGAAAATAGAAAATTAAGATTAGAACTTAGAGAGCTGCAAGAACTATGTCGTGAGAGTCATTTGGATTTTTAAAAAATAAGAGATTTGTTTATAAAACAAACCTAATGTATTTATACACATTTATATGTACATATACACATAATGACTCAAGGTTCATTTGTGGGCTAGCAAATAGTGAAAGAAAGCTAGTCACATAACAAATGTTAAAGGAACCGGAGATAACAAATAAAAATCGGTGGTGGTAGTTGTTTCCAGGGAGGAAGGAGAAGCAGTTTTTTAAACAAAAAATACCCCAGAGGCTTCTCTCCTCCACAGTTCAGTGGTACAAAGAGGTGGTTAGCAGCCCAGAATAAAATAAAATCCCAGAGTTTAGTTAGACTACCTGTAGACATTTACAAAGCATTATTTAAACAGACAACTGGCTCTTGTGCTGCTTAGTGGCTGTTTATTCCCAGAATCTTCTTCCCTGGCCAGGTCCGCACACGATCCAAACAGTGCTCACTCATAATTATTCTCTAGGAAACTCCGCAGCGGAGAGCTGGAAATGAGTGTCTCGGTTGAATAGCGTTCTCTGGGTTTGACAAACGCCCTTTGTGTCCATCTGTACACCGTTCCATAACATTCTCAGACGCTTCATTGTGCCAGAGTGTCTTGACAAAGCTTCAGGGCACACAGGTGCTTTTTCTTTTCTTTCTTTTTACATCGGGGTAGGGGGGAAGATAAGAAGTAGGGCGCTGGGGTGGGGTGCCACGAGTGCCACTGTGAGATTTAGAATGCTTCCCAAATTGAATAGGAATGCACATCACTGGAGAAAGGATTTCTAAAGCCATTGTACTCATTAAAGAGACATACAAAGCACCATAAGGGAAAAATAAGAAACCAGCATTCAATTCATTTTCAAATTCCTCTGAGCGATTAAAATAGTTAAAAGAAAGCCCCATCACATCTGTAAAGACAGAACTATATCCCATATCTCTGGCTGGCTGGCCCTCCCGAAGCACTTAAAGTCAAGGCCCTGGGAATGCAGAAAGGTGAGAATGTTGGGAAGAGGCCCTGCCAGCAATGAAAGCCTTTTGGCAAAGACTTGTGTAAGAAGTGCATTGTGCAGAATTCTGCCTTATCTTGACACACCTGTGCATGATCCTTAACATCAACAGGAATTCATTCATATGAACACTAAATGGCATGCTTTTTAAAAACTCTAATGACCTATTTGAAGTTAGTTAAGACAATGTGGTACTACAACACTGAGAGGAAAAATCAAACTTCTTTGATACTCCCTTAGAATAAATATGGACTATCAGCATGGGATAATTTTTTAATCTTATTTTCTTTTTTTAATTCAATTTATTGAGGTAACATTGGTCAATAACATTATGTAAGTTTCAAGTGTACAATTTTATAACGCATCATCTACATATTTCATTGTGCACTCACCACACAATCTACTTTTCTTTTATCACCATAATTTCACCCCCTTTACCATTTTCAACCTCTTGCCATTCCCCTTCCCCACAGTTTGTTTCTGTTGCTTTACTGTTTTATATCCCATGTATGAGTGAAATCATGTAGTTCTCGTTCTTTTCCATCTACCTTATTTCACTTAGCCCAATACTCTCAAGATCCATTCACGTTTAAAGTCAAATATTGAACATGTTTTCACCTAATAATCAAGCATCTTATAGATAGACTATTTCATGCCAACAGTGTGCGTCTAACCATATGCAGTACCACTAAGAAATACAGTCCCTGTTCTACACTTAGCTGCTCTAAACAGCAGACACCCCACACCCCACTTCCACATCTCTTTTCCTCCAAATGTTTGCTAAGACCACTTCACAACTGCATTTCTTGTGCTGATCACTGTCCTGTGTGCCCATCTGATCCTGATTCTATTGGGAAAACACTCTAGTTCTAGATAGAAGGAAAAAAAAAACAGGCTTTAAAAGTCAGAAAGCCATAGGTTAAAACCTCCAGTCTACCACTTAAAACACTTGCTGCTGATCTTTCCACATGGCACACCGCATCATCTATACTCTTGAAAATGCAAAGCCCAGGAACTCCCCTGGAATGAGCAAGAGCCAGGCTCCCTGGCAACTGAATCACCACCTCTACTTTCCCAGGTGTTGATGATCTGAAACATCCTTCTGTGACATTCCACTTTGGTTTTTATTAAGGGACCCCTCTCTCTATGGTACAAAGGCCCCTAGAAGACATGTGCAGTGAGAAATAAAAATCAATAAACCCATTACTAACAACATTAAATTATAAGCTGAAGAAGGGCCTCTATTCTGTTGTCAAGCAATAATAGCATGTAGTATATTGGTGGCTGGTGTACTATTCATGCAATACTTAGTGTACAACAGTTACTTTACATATATTGTCTCATGGGGTAGGTTTTATTATTATCCCCGTTATGTGGATGAGAAAATGTAGGCACTGAGAATTTACCTAATTTTTCTAGTGTTAAAAGGCTATCCAATGTCCAGGTCAGGATTCAAATGCAGATAATGTGACTTGAGAGCCTTTATTTTTTACCACCACACTCTACCAACTCAAAATAATAGTACTGGATCGACTAAGGAGAAATGCCCTTTCCTTGCACATAGCAAAGAGCTGAAAAAACAATTACACAAAAAGTAAGAGAAATAACTTTATTACGAAGACTTAATTAAGAACAGGATGCAATGCGGTGTATACTGGGCTACAAAGCATGAAACACTTAAGGGTTTAAATAATAGCTAGAGAGAACAATATGTTTTTAATAGAATCTTCCAGATTCTATTACAATGCTATCATTGCTTACTATAATTATCTATTTTTACATATGTTTCCCTGTTAGATTGAGGACATGGTCAGAGTCCAATTTACCATTGTATCTGCAATTTAGCACTGAGTCTAGCACACAGCAGGTATGCAAATAGTGTCGAATGAATGGAGGACCTAATAAATAAATGAATGAATGCTTGAGAGTCAAGTTAACATCTATAGATACTAAACACTTTGAGATTTTTAGATTTGAGAATAAAGCAAGCCACAGAGGGATGAAGTAGTAAAATATCTTAAGGAATTGAGTTGTTATTTGGATCATATAGAATAGTGAAACTTTATATTGAGATGAAAACTGATTGAAAAATGACAAGATGTCACTTTTCTTGACATGGCATCTTTTCTCACCTAAGCTGCCAATTCTAGAAGCAAATGCTTAGAAAGGCAATATTGTTTTCTTTTAGAAGCTGAATTGAACAATCTTGGGGACTAAAAGCTATGAATAAAAGATATAGTACCTTTTGGCAAACTACAAGAAAGAAAGTTGCTATAGTAAAACTACTAATTAAAAAGTGTATTCCAAGAAAAAGTCTAAGATCAGTTTCCCAAGTATTATCTCCTCACATAACTGCCTAAAGACTTTCTATTATCTGGTAGAAATATTGCAATATTCCAGAAGCCTTATAAATTAAATTTCTACTACTCTAACTCTAATAGGTGTTTAAAGAATTTCATGGTCCTCTGATTATTGCTTTAAAAAAATGCATCCTTAAAAAGAATACACAGTGATGATGCTTTAGCCCTGACATGCATTTTCATAGTTATCTCTTACCAAGACATACTGAGATTATAACAATACATAATTTATTTCAACCTGAGAAGCATACTCAGAACAAACTATTACTCTTCTGTATTTCTGATACATTAATTTCCTCATTATGTGGTAAGGTACCAAAGAATAGAAAATTAATATTAATATTTTAGAGAAATAGTTAGGTTTCTTGTCCTCTCCTTTTTGTAGGGAGTGAAAGATCCCTAGCTTGCAAAGACATACTGTGTAGAAAATCCTTTTTTACCAGAAGCTTAAAGGGCATTTTATAATTTAGGCTAGGCATACAGAGAGATTTTGCAAATATGATTTTTATATCTGTGTGTGATTTGCACCAACTCAGGATAAACAACACTGTATTACAGAGACTTTTCTGGGGAGCAAGGGAGAGACAAGGCTAGCCACTTTCCTTCTCTCTCTTTCAGCTCTAATGGGTCATTCACAGGCGCTTAATCCCCTGGCACCATGTAAATTCCCCCTCCCCTCCTGAAAAACGTGTGATTGATGTATATACCTCTAAACAAAGGAATGGCAAATGAACACTAAAAAATTTGGGAATATCTTCTAATATGTAGAACATTTTTCGCTATGGTGTTACCTTATAAGTTTTAATATGTAGAAATGTTTTTTATAAATCCTATAGATGAGTGTTATAAGCATACTAATGAATTGTGTCATCTCTCCCCCTCCCCCTTTTCCCACCAACCTGTATGTGATCAAAAGTATATAACCTGCCTCAGGGCTGTGCACAGCGCACATGATTTGGGTCAGCTGTGCCCCGTGTTAGCCATATGTGGCCAGCATATTAAATTTCCTCTTTTTAATAAAACTCCTTAAAAATTCTTTTGGACTTGGTGTCTCTACGTAAACCTGGTGAAATGGTACTTTATAACAATTAGATTTTTCTGGCACAATCTTCCCATCCATATGCATTTTTCAATGATATATGTTTATATTCAGCTAATAGCTTGTAGTAATTTCTTAAAAGCTATTTTTTGGGGTAGATGCCTAAGTTTACATATACAGCATAATATCTGGGAGGGGGGTATGGAATAGTCATAATCAACCATGGACCTGGTGTTATAAAACAGAGGAACCCAGTTGGAAGGAAGAAGGTTAGTATAATTGTCTTGCCATAATTGGCATAAATAGAATTATTATTTTCAATGCCAAAATACATGGTGTTTTAATGACCATCAGTTATTTTATTCCATGATTTTAACCTTAAAAAGATATGGTGACTATAATATTGAGTTAAACAGCAGCACATTTTTTCACTTTTTTTTGAGTCATGGACACCACTAGAACTTTGATAAAGCATGGGGCTGGCTCACTTCTGTATGAGTGGTTTGGGGGAAAAATTTATTACAGTTTTGTAGGTCAGAAGTCCAATATAGGTCACACCAGACTCAAATCAAGATATGAGCAAGTTGCATTTATTTCTAGAGGTGCTACAAGACAATCATTTTTACTGTTGGCAGATTTTAGATTTTGTAGTTGTTAAACCAAGATCCCCATTTTCCTACTGTCTGCAGCTGAGGATCTTTCCCTACTATCTTCTTTCACTCATGGTTGCTTTTTTCCATTTTCAATGCCAGAAACTGTAGGCCTAGTACTTCTTATGTCACATCTCTCTAACCCAATACTCTTCCTTTCTCTTCTACTTTTAAGGACTTTTATGATTAGATTGGGCCTATCTGGATTATCAGGGACAGCCTTCCTGTTCCATGGTCCTTAACCTTAATCGTATCTCCAAATACCCTTTTGCAATGTAAGGTAACAAATTTACATGTACAAGGACTTGGGGTCTTTCAGTGCCATTGTTCTGCCTATCATTCCACTTTTTTGAAAAGAAAACTAATTATAGCTAAATACAGTTAGCAACAAATTTTTCAAGCAAATTTGTGACATTATTACATATGTATTTCTTCACTGATATAAGAAATAATAAAATCAATTGGTAAGTCTACTAAAGGGTATATTTTTCAGTGTTGAGAATAAATAATATTGTGATTATTGGCAAAAACTGTAAATGTGACATGAAAATATGTGTGAATGGGGTACAGCCCATTTTCATGTTGTTTGTTCCTTATGTTTATAATTGAAAGAAATGCTGAAGTTCAGTTTGAGATTGCTAAATATATAGTTATATATATATAAATAATCTTCCCAAATTTATGGAACCCTTGGATCTTAACACTTGAATTCCTGGTATGTGAATACTAATATTTTGATATAACCATTCTTTTTTTTCTCTCTCTCTCTCTCTCTCTCCAGTATACATCAGTTCAGACTGCAAGAGCAGAGATTTCTAGTTGCACTAATTAAAAAAGAGAAATCCTTAGAGTGGATTGAAAAACAAGACTCAGTTATATATTGTCTACAAGAAACTCATTTAAATATTAAGACAGATATAGATTAAAAACGAATGGATGGCCTGACCAGGCGGTGGCGCAGTGGATAGAGCAGCCGACTGGGATGCGGAGGACCCAGGTTTGAGACCCCGAGGTTGCCAGCTTGAGTGCAGGCTCATCTGGCTTGTGCAAAAAGCTCACCAGCTTGGACCCAAGGTTGCTGGCTTGAGCAAGGGGTTACTTGGTCTGCTGAAGGACTGAAGTCAAGGCACATATGAGAAAGCAATCAATGAACAACTAAGGTGTCGCAATGAAAAACTGATGATTGATGCTTTTCATCTCTTTCCGTTCCTGTCTGTCTGTCCCTATCTATCCCTCTCTCTGACTCTCTCTCTTTCCCTGTAAAACAAACAAACAAACAAACAAAAAAACACAAACGGATGAAGAAAATTATAGCATGCTAACATTAATGAAAAGCAGATGTAGCTATATTCTTATCAGACAGAGCAAATATCAAACAAGAAAAGTTATTGGTGATATAAAAGGGCATTTCATAATGGAAACATGGCTAATTCTACAGGAAGACATTACAGTTCTCCCCAGGTATATGCCTAACAACAGAGAATCAAACTACTTGAGGCAAAAATTGATAGAACTACAAGGAGAAGTGAATAAACCCACTATCATAGTTGGAGAGTTCAACACCCCTCTATCAGAAGTAGATTCAGCAGGCAGTAAATCAGTAAAGACACAGTTAAACTCAATAACACCATCAATCAACTGGATATAATGGATATCTATAGACTACTTATCCAACAGCAGAATACACATTTTTCTCAAGCTCACATAAAATACTGACCAAGATAAACTACATTCTGGGCCATAAAGCACACCTTAACAAATTTAAAAGAAAATAAATCATACAGTATTTGCTTTCAGACCACAATGGACTTAAGCTGGAAATCAATAACAAATAGCTGGAAATTCCAAAATACGTGGAAACTAAGCAGCATGTTTTTAAATAACACATGAGACAAAGGGTTTTAATGATTATACTGGGCCCATCCAAACAATCCAGAATATTTTTTCTTTATAATTAATTTGTTGGGCTAGCGTTGCTTAATAAAATTATATAGATTTCAAGTGTACAAATTGGTACACTTTATCAGTATATTGCATTGTATGCCCACCCCCAAAGTCAAATCTTCTGTCATCATATATTGAACACTCCTTTACCCTTTGAAAAGATATTCCCTGTTTATGGATTAGAAGATCCAATATTGTAAAGATGTCAATCCATCCATCTCAATTTGATCCATAGGTTCAATGAAATCTCAATCAAAACTACAACAATATATTTTGTAGACACCAACAAACTGATTCTAAAGTTTATATGGAAGAGCAAAAGATTTTGAATAACCAACAAATACCAAAGAAAAAAATGGACTTAGAGTACTCACATTATCAAGTTTTAAGGCTTACACATGGCTGAAGTAATCAAGACAGGGTGGTATTGGCAAAGAAGAGACAGGTCGTTCAACGGAGCAGAATGGAGAGCCCAGAAACAGAGCCACACAAATACAGTCAACTGACTCTCTACAAAGGAGTAAAGACAATTTTACAGAGAAAGGATAGCCTTCTTTTTAAAACGGTGCTGAAACAACTGAACATTTATATGCCAAAAAAAATGAATCCAGGCACAGACCTCATACCTCTCACAAAAAAATTAACTCAAAATGGAGCATAAACTTAAATGTAAAATTCAAAGTTATAAAATTTATTGAAGAAAACTATATATAACCTGGGATTTGGTGATGAGATATTAAATAAAACACTAATAGAATGATCCAGGAAAGAAAAAATTGATAAGTTGGAGTTTATTAAAATCACAAACTTCACTGTGAAATGCACTGTCAAGAGAATGAAAATAAAAGTCAGTGACTTGGGTAAATTATTTCCAAAACTCATATATGATATGACTTTCATTCAAAACATACAAAGAGCTCGGCAATAAGAAAACAACCCAATTATAAATGAGCATAAGATATTAATAAAAAACCTTACCAAATATACAAATGGCAAATAAGCTTTAAAAAAGATAACTTTTCATTAAGGAATGGTAAATTAAAACAAAAATGAGATATTACTGAATCACTATTAGAATGACTAAAATCTGAACAACTGATAATGCCATTTGCTGGTAAGGTTGTGGAGCAGTAGGAACTCTCATCCATTGCTGATAGCAATGTAAAATTTTACAACTGCTTTGGAAGACAATTTTGTAATTTTTTATATAAATAAATATAGTCTTAACATATGATCCAGCAACTGCACTCCTCAATATTTATGCAACTGATTTGAAATCTTATATCTGCACAAAAACCTGCATGTGAATAATAATAGCAGCTTTATTCATAGTCACGAAAAACTGGAAGCTAATACAATGTCATTTAACAAGTGTATTGATAAACTATAGTATATTCATAAATTGAACTATTCTGTAATAAAAAGAAATAAGCTATAAATTCATAAAAAGATATGGGTGGATCTTTAGCTCATGTAGCTCAGTAAAAGAAGTTAGTATAAAAATACTATATACTGTATAATTTACATTTTAACACATTCCAGAAAAAAGCAAAACTATGGAGACAGTAAACAGATTACTATTTGCCAGGTGTCTACTGTATGGGGTTGGGGGGAGAATAGGTGATGCACAGAATTTGTTTAGAGTTGAGAAGTGAACTGTATGATAATATAATGCTTAATAAAAGATATGAAGCATTGTCAAAACTTTATAGGACTTTACAGCACAAATAGTGAACCATAATGTTTGCAAAATTTTAAAAATTCATTTAGGTAATCAGGGATCACAAGATGGAATCAACCTCACTGAAGGGGCAGGAGAAATCAGTACTGACCTAACTTTAGAAAGAATAAAGTCTAAAGGAACTTTGGGTAGACCTGTTCTCTAGTTCAAGTCAACTGGGATGAACTATAAATAGATGGAGAATGGTGGGAGGCAGGTAGATGACGAGCTGGAAGGGAAGGAGCCTGGAATGGTCCATATGGTAATAAATTAGAGACATCAATATGCACTAATTACTAACTTAATATAAAGATGGTTACATATAGAAATGTTTATAGATGTGCATGCATTAGTACACATGCATAGCCCTCCTTGTTCTATTAGCTGAAAGGGTTGAGAAACAATGACAACCAGTAGCAAAGAGTAAAACTAATACCTAATCCTTGATTTATGATATCATTATTCAATAAAAGGAACCAGGGCTCTATAGAGAAGTGTCTGATTCTAAGATTAAGCCAGAAAATATACAAGATAGACCTAAGGAATCTTACAGTACCAGAAAGTAAGAAAGCACTCAAAGAAACAAAAACAATGATAAGGTATGTCAGAGGGATACAGGGACCAACTAAAGGAGTTCTCAATGGTTAAAACCAGAACAATTAGAGCAATAAAATAAAGTAGTATTGAATTATAACCTAAAATATTATACAAAATTATATCCATGAATTCATGATTCAAATCAATGCTATTAAATAAACAAATTAATTAATTAATACAAATCAGTATAGAAGAATTCCAAATAATGTATACAGTCATCCCTTGGCTTCCGCAGTGATTGGTTTTAGAGATCGCTGTGCATAACAAAATCTATAGATGCTCAAGTCCCTTACTGAGCCCTCCACATTCACAGATTCCACACGCACGGATTCAACCAACTGTGGATCAATTCCACAGATATGGAATCCCCTGATACAGAGGGCCGACTGTATAAATATTCTACCCTTAAGAAAATGGACCATAACTTCCTACCCTTTAAGTGTGGGCTGCACATAGTGACTTTCTCCCAAAGAGTATAGTATAGAGAAGGAAAGGAAAAAAAAGGAGTAACTTTATAGTAGAGAAACCTGACAAACCTTACTGCAAGGCAGGTAATCAAGGTTAACATCAATAGTGATTAGTTATATTAATGTGATGTGATGAAAATGGAACTTTACCTCTGTGGTTTCCTCATGAAAACATATTGCTCCCATTTAAGCAGAAGAAAAACATCAGTCAAATCCCAACTGTGGGGCATTCTACAAAAGACCTTACCAATACTCTTCAAACACCAGAGGTCAACAGAATAAAAGGAAACTCTAAATAATTGTCATAGCCGAAAGGAGATAGGATTCATGACAATTAAATGTAATATATACTAGAAGAGGGGAAGTGGGGAGAGGGTCAGGAGCAGAAAAATAACATTAGGAAAAATCTGAGGAACTCTGAATGACATATGCACTTTAGTTAATAAATTTTCTGTACTGTTTTCACAATAATTCTGCAAGTCTACAACTGCCCTAAAATAACAAGCTTATTTTAAAAAGATAGAGCATCCCAATAACTATAAATTTCAATGATATTTCAGATACTGTCCTACCAGGAAGATTTCAATATCTAGGGAAGACTCCCGGTTTAGGGATCTCAGTTTAGTACATTTATTTGGACCACAGAATTTATGTCATTATTAGCTATGGTGGATTCTGATCTCTTTTTCTCAACATTAGATTTCATTTTAATTCTCACCCTGTTATAAATAACAACAACAAAAAAATTACGATTATCTGAAATTGCCTCTAGTTTACAAAGTCTTCATCTAGAAGACTTCAATTCAGCTTAAGGAAGCCCCAGGCCTTAGAAATATCTCGAATTTTTCTTTTCTTTGTTTGACCTGATTTGTCTTGAATGCACATTTCTTTGTTGTCTGAGTGATGAAACACAGAAGAATGAGATTGTGTATGAGCCTTAAAATGTTTTAAAATCCTGCCTTTGGTCTGCTTATTCCAAGAAAAAGAGACTTGAGGGCCCTTCTCAGTGGACAAACTCCTGCAGTAAGGTCTTGCATTGCAATTCAAGACCAACGCCCCAGTAGGAAATAGAATTTTTCAGTTGCAGTTAGTATGTCCTGTCCTGCACTTTCATACTTATTCTTCCAGAACATTTTGGGGCTGTTGTAATAGAGCAGAATCCTTGGTCCCAACCAAATGTTCTTGGTTAAATGACTAGTTACTGCAATAGTTGATTGCCTTCAGCACTATCTTTGAAACTCTCCGTTCTCCTTGATGCCCAATTCTCTTAACTTTTACAAAGTAACTAGTGCCTAACTGTCCTTTTTCTAACTCCTTTGTGCCTACCTTTTCTTCTGCCTACACTTTAAATATTGTTTACTCCTGGACTCAAGTTCTCTTGTGACCAAATACATCCAGTTCCTGGAAAATTTCACGCACTCACATAGTTCCAACTGAAATGTAAATGCTCCCTATTCCCAAATGTATATTTTCCACATAAGTATCTCCCTAAAAGAACAGCCTTATAAAACTACTTCTCTGCTAAACTCTTTCATTGAGATATCCTAAATGCAACTTGAAATCAGCAAAAACATACCTCAAATCATATTATCTCTAGATTGCCTTCCTCTTATTTTAACTTAGTTGGTAAGCTCCCTCAGAGCAATATCTGCACAGAAACATGGATATTATCTTTTGCTACTTACTCATTCCTGTGTTCAGTCTATCACCAAGAACTTTTTCCCGACCCCAAATATGCATCCTGGCCACCAACAATCCTCTATCCTACTCCCGTGGTCCTAGGTTAGAACTGCACAGCATCTTAACCACAATCTAGCCACCATTCTTGTCTTGATCGTGGTCTTCACAATGTGACCAAAGTGCACTCTGAAATACAAAGGTGATTGAATTCCCACTTTTCACATCCTTGCTTAAAAACCTTCTGTAAGTTCCTGAAATCTATAAGATCCTAATTTCATTAGTATAATTATAAACCTCATTTCTCTGTTTCCCACCTCATTCCTTGCCACATCCTTTCTGCACTTCACACTCCAAAGACATTGGGCTCTGTTATTTCCCTCATGGACTCTGCTGATCCTCAGGCATATGCTCTTGCTCTTGTCATCTTCTTTTGTCTGGAAGGATCTTCCAGACCCACTACTCACCTGCCCTTCTCGTAGGCTCCCCAAAATACCTCAGGCATCTATCTCTGAACTAGCCATGCTACTTTGTAACTATACATTTTTTAATCAATATTTTTTGTTTTTTATTGAATTTAGTGGGTGACATTGATTAATAAAATTATACAGATTTCAAGGGTACAATCCTATAATACATTATCTGTATATTGTATTGTGTGCTCACCACCCCAAGCCTCCATCCATCACCACTTATCCCTCTCTTCCCTCTTCTATCTCCCCCACACCATTTCCCCTCTGTTAATCACCACACTGTTGACTGTGTCAGAGTATTTTGTGGTTTTCTTTGCTTAATTTCTTCACCTTTTTCACTCAGCACTGCCCCACAACTAACCTCCCTTCTAACTGATGTCAGTCTATTCTCTATCTATGAGTCTGTTTCTATTTTGTTTTAGTTTATTTTGTTCATCAGATTCCACATTTGAGTGAAATCCTGTGGTAATTGCCATTCTCTGACTGACATTTCATTTAGCATAATGTTCTCCTGGTCCATCGATACTGTCACAAGCGTTCCTTCTTTCTCACAGCCAAGTAGTATTCCACTATATAAACGTACCACAGCTTCTACCCACTCATATTTTATTTCTGACTTTCTCTGGTCATAATACTTAGTATTATATCAAGTTTTCTGTCTTTATTTATCCACATATCTCTATCACCAGCAGTGATGACACAACAAGCACTCAGTGAATGTGTGAAAGAAAAGGAAGGAGGAAAGTAAATATTGGAAGAAGGAAATAAGGAAAGGAGAGAAGAAGGAGTGAAAAGAAGGAAGAATATTCTAAAGAGGATTATTACCCAAGAAGGACCCATTAATAGCAGTGGACCATTAGAACTATAATATTGAATAGGAAAGCTGGCTTGCAGTACCAGAATTCTACCAGGTCCTCTCAAATAGCATGGCATATATGATGGCATGCCTTTCACATACTTTTGTTTAAAACAGCATTCAAAAGATGCTGGTAAATTATAGGCTGAGTTTATTGTACCACTATTGAAAATTGTTATAATTGGGTATCCCTTTTTTCAAAGCTATTATGAGAAATACACTTGGGGAATTCTTGACTAACAACAGAGCCAAATACCACTAACTCTCAATTTTTCAAAAAACAGATTACCGGGTGTGTGGATTTTTTCAGACCTTTTGATTTTTCTGCTTCAGGTTATTTAATTGCTCATTAGAGAGTCAAAAGAGGAAGGAAATGGATCAACCACATCTGTTACTTGTTAATGCCTATAGTAAAAATGTATTAGTAAAGATGTTAAAACCGTAGACTAAAACATGAATTATATTTTTATATCACACCAAATCCTCATTATCACACATAATGGAAAGTGGTCTCTTTTCAGAACACATTTTTCTAAAACTAATTTTGGAAATTCCCGTATTGCTATCAGGATTTTTATGAATAAATTTAATGTATTTAATGTATATTAGGCATCCTAATTGTCCCTAATACAGGAAAAATATATAAATCATTGTATTGCTAATCAGTGACCAAACTGAGCATGTGCTTTATAGTCAATGGTCATATAGTTGAAACAATAGTCATCAACATAATAGTTCCAACATTTTAACTTAAATTGAACAAAGAATTTTTTTTAGTAAATACGAACATATTACAATATATATCTAACATAATATTTAGTGTAGAAGTTTCAAGCCATAACTGTAATTTTTATTTCTCTTTCTCTCTTTACAAACTATACTACATTAATGCTAGTTATTTTGGGGGGGGGTTAGAAATAGACAGGAAGGGAAAGACAGAGAGAGGAGAGAGAGAGAATGAGAAGCATCAAGTCATAGTTGCTTCACTTTCGTGTTCATTGATTGTTTCTCATAAATACCCTGACCAGGGCCCCAGGCTGAGCCAGTTGACCCCTTGCTCAAGCCAGCAACCCTGTGCTAAAGCTGGCACACCCAGGTTCAAACCGACAAGCCTAAGTTCAAACCTGAGACCTCAGGGTTTTGAACCAAGTTCTCAGCATTCTGGGTCAATGCACTATCCACTGCACCACCACCAGTCAAGCATTGGTAGCTGTTTCTAACTCATGTCCCTTCACAATATTTATTTGATCATGTTAAGTTTTTATTTTTAACAGTCTGGTGTTGTAGCACTTAGAAGCATTTATGATTCTGTATCAGGACAGTTCAAAGAACAACTATATTCTTTGTTTCACTTCTGGTGCCCAAAGTGCCCAAAGCATTTGAACAAACTTTGCTGACTACCTAATTAAACAGAGGTAATTAACTCTGCTTAAATAACCTTTCAAAACCAAGTTATGCAATATGGCACATATCATGGGCCAACCTAAATTGCAGAGTATTTGTCATTTTTCACTTACCACTTTCATAATTTTCCCTAACCTTTTCTTTGTTGTTTTCTTTGTCAGAAGTTGCTGTTCAAACCTTCAAATTGATGCCAACTAAGTTCTGTTAGAATTTGATATTCTCAATTGCTCTTAGTTATTCTAAGTTGGTATTTTCTGACTCATTTCACACCTGCCTGACAAAGAGGCTAATAAAATTATTTCTTTTCTTGGACCTTGACAAGCAAGGAAGTAACAGAGTTATTGCCTTCTTCTCTTCTTGTAGTTAAAAGTACAAATGTTATAAATTTCTCTACAAGTGGTCAGTTTTTTACAACTTTGTTTTCTTAGTTACTACCTATCCATAAAATATAAATAAAGAAATTTGACTTTGGGGAAAAATAACATGTATTTGCTTTATTTTAACTAGAAATAAGTTCTTACTTTTAATTAAGCAATCTTTTTTTTTTTTTAAGTGAGGAGAGGAAATAGTGAGACAGACTCTCACATGCACCTGACCTGGATCCACCTGGAAACCCCCATCTAGGGCCAATGCTTAAATCAACTGAGCTATTTTTAGTGCCTGAGACTGAATTTGAACCAACCAAGTCATCCCCAGAACATGGGGTGACGCTTGAACCAATCAAGCCACTGGCTGCAAGAGAGAAAGAGGGGAAGAGAAGCAGATGGTCACTTCTCTGTGTATTCTGACCAGGAATCGAACCCATACACTAGGCCAATACTCTATCCACTGAGCCAACCAGTCAGGGTCTAATAAAGAAATCTTATAAATAATATGCACATTTTAAAAAAAAGTAAATTTTCAATGTACACAAAATTCAATGGTTTTTCTTGTTAAAATGCCATCACTAACTAAGCCGCATTAATAACACAGTCACTTGTGTGAAAGCTTGAAGACTTTCTGAAGAAACAGTAAGTCCAAAAGATCAGAAATTATTTGATAGTCCAGTAAGATACATGTCTACTGTTTTGCTTATTTATTTATTTATTTATTTATTATTTTTGGTAGCAAGGAGGGAGAACTTTAGCACTACTGTTAAAAAACTAAATTTAACTGAGTAAATTTTAAAGATTTTATTGGCTTCTCTCAACAATTCATGACTCAAGCAGCAGCCAATCCAACAGAAAGAAAGGAGCTCTACAAAATAAAAGACTTTTGTAGGGAGAAGGGAGAGGAAACAAAGAAGTTACACTAGGCCAAAACGTGGTGCCTAGTGCTGGGTCACCTTCCTTCACAGGAGAGCAGGAGTCGCAGGCAGATGACCTCAGTGGTGCTGATTCGGTGACCCCTGAGTGACTGGTTTAAATTCCATTTCTGGGAGAGCCAAAACTGTACTTAAGTCTTAGTTTGGTGACATGAAACTGAGCACAAACAACTTCAATTTGGGCCTGTTGTCCTGTATTTAACAATTGATTATAGTAAATAACAACAAAAGACAGAAAATGTCAAGTGTTGTTAAGAATGTGGGATAACTGAAACATTCAAGCACTGTTGATAAAAGTGTAAATTACTATATGATATTTTATATATCCAAGGGATTTGTATGTTCATATTTTTTAGTAAATAGAATGGCAATACAAAAAAATCTAAAGATTTAGAAACCCTGGCTATATCAATATAGCCAAATTCTAAACTTTTAATAAAAGAATGGTGGAATCATAAAATTTCTATTCAAAACAAGAAATATCTATTGGGATGTATCTACCAATTACTAAATAATAATTTTGACTTCTCATTTTATTTTAATTTTTAAACTTTTAGTGAGGTATAATAAACATACAGAAAATTGCAGATTATAATTATATTATTCAAAACATTTTCACAAATTGAACCCACTTTGATATCCACCACCCAGATTATGAAATGGAATGTTAGAAACTCCCTATAAGCCCCTTACATGTCCCCTTTTTATTATCATTCTCCCCCAACCCCTAAGTTCTCCCGGCTTCTACCACCATAGATTTGTCTTTTCAGTGTTTGTAAATTTTATAAACGAAATGTATAATATGTACTCTTTCTGTTTCTGGATACTGTCATTCCATATTATTATTGTGTGGGGAGGGAGATTCACCCAGGTTATTGTATGTAGCTGCATTTCATTTACTTTCATTGCTGTATAGACATTGCATTAATTTATATACAATTATCTATTCAACTATTGAGGATGTTTGGCTTACTTCCAATTTGGAGCTATTACAAACAGTATTGCTATAAACATTTTTATCTATATTTTTGATAAATACATGTATTGATTTCAGTATAGTATACACCAAACAGTGGCATTGCTGGGCCACAGGCCATGAATACATTCAGTTTTAGAGATACCAGTAAACAGGTTTGCAAAATATCATAGAGTAATTTACACTTTTATCAACAGTGCTTGAACATTTTCTGTCTTTTGTTTTTATTTACTATAATCAATTGTTAAGCTCTTATCTAAAACCTCAATGGAAACAATAAAGTGGGGGGAAAAGTATTACTACCACTCAAATATTTCGCACTACAAGAAATAAAATAGACATAGAAATGGGCATTTCAATAATAAAAACAATAAACTTGCAAAGTATCTTTCCTGTGATCCTATGAGATGCATTCATAATAAATTAAGGGATTATCAAATGACTTGGTTTATAGAGCAACTGTACACATATGTTACTCTGTGTAGTATGATGCTTTGTATGAGTTTGTAGAGCTATAAAAATGAAACTTAAGATTCTAAAACACTACAAATAGATTTCCTTCAAATGTCTTTCCAACTCACATATTTGATCCTAAAAATTTTCATTCATTTATTCAACTTTGCTATTGCCAGAAATTGTGCTGGATGTTATAAATATAAATAAAATAAATTATGATTCCTACACTCAAGTCACTAAAGACTAGTTGTAAGTATGAGCAAGTAATTTAACAGTAACAATGGAGTGTAACTCATGATAGAGAGGAATACCTGGTACATTTGGAGCACAGAGATGGGAGGCAGGGGAGTGATTCCAAGAAAACATTCTAGTGTAGGTGAAATCCAAGCTGATCTGTGAAGGAAAAACAGGAATTAGCTATAACATGAATTAGTGAAGGAGACTTCTAGACATAAGAATAGAATATTCAATACTACCAATCTGAGACTTGATTCTTTTTTTTTACTACAATCTCCCAAGGGCTTGAAATGCCAAGACAGTCATGTGCAATATCTCTTTTTACAATGAAGCTTTCGCCCATGTGTTTTGCTCCTATACTTTAAGGTAATAGAAGACAATTCTAAATATTTTTTTCTGTAATTTCATGTCCTCTACCCATAAAATAAGGAAATAATATTCCCAATTTCCAAATATACTGAAAGGCATAAACACATAATAAAGATAAAAGAATATTGTCCTAATAAAAATAACAAAAATCATATGACAAAGATGCTCTAGAAAATACATTCTGAGAAAATGGAATTAATGTGCTCTGCTTTCTCTGTTAGGACATTTCTGGCTCTTAGGAGAGGAAGAAACAACTGAGGGAGAAAAATCACAATCTATAAAAGCATAAGGTCCTCTCCAGGAAGAGAAAAATGGTTCCAAGTCATTAAAGATAAAATAGGAATTCCATAAAAGCACAAAAATTTGGTTGAAAAAGATTACTTCATTTATGTGTTCCTGTAATTATTAATATACTGTGATTTTTTTTAAAGATGAAGATGTCAAATTACCTTTGCAATCGTTTCCAAAATGTAAACTAAAGCTACAGTGCTCGCCAAAAGAGCTGTATTGAATTGTTTTCATGTATATTAACTTTCAAGGTCAGAGCTTTTGTTCTGAAAGGAAGAATAGACAGAATGGATTTTCATGTTCCATTCTATTTACTGACATTGAAGTTATTTGATGAGGAGATGTTTATTGGAAGACACACAGACATAGTACAATTCATGTTTAGGGAGATGGGTTTCTAGCAATTTGCAAAAGTCAATGTATTTCACAAATGCTCTCAACACTCTTTACTGACTTTCTGCAAAGGTATTTCTACTAGTGAAATGAGTCAGTCTCATGAAGCATTAATGACACAGATAAGTACCAACTGATTTCAAACACCCCCATATCATAATACTTTTTAGAACTGGTTTCTGTTACATCTTTTTAAATTACCTTTTTTTGCATATTTATAACTTTTTTCTAAACTCTGTACACTTATACAATTTGAATAACAGGTGGAAAATCACTATCTTTAAGACTTTGAAAAATAGTAGGATTTAATTATAAATTAAATAAATATATATGTAAATAATAATTGAGAAATAATAATAGGTGAATCATGAAGAGTTCAGAATGTAAGTTGGTTTAAAAGGCAAAAGTTTTGGCCTTTATCTCACCAAAAGTTGTGAAAACAAGAACCTGCATAACATTGTAAAAATGTCATATTTTTCTTAAAAAGTAAAAAAAAAAAAAATGCAAATTTTAATTAAGGAAATAATGTAGAAAACTAAGTCTCCTCTTTGAGTTGTGGCTACTTTCCTGAAAGAGAAAACATTTAATAGAATTAGATATGGACTTGACACTCAAAAAAGAACACAAAATATTTAATCTCTCTTACTTTTGTCATAATTTTAAAATATTTTTAGTATGTATTAATATGTCAAATTCTGTCCAAGCATTCAATATTACCTACAACATCAATCAAAACCTTAATAGACCCCCCAAAATATTTGTTTTTATTTTAAAATCTGGTTTGTAGAAGGTCATTTTATAGCCATAATATCCATGCATCAAAAAACAAAATATGGCCCTGACCGGTTGGCTCAGTGGTAGAGTGTTGGCCTGGCGTGCAGAAGTCCCGGATTCGATTCCTGGCCAGGGCACACAGGAGAAGCGCCCATCTGCTTCTCCACCCCTCCCCCTCTCCTTCCTCTCTGTCTCTCTCTTCCCCTCCTGCAGCCAAGGCTCCATTGGAGCAAGGTTGGCCCGGGCGCTGGGGATGGCTCTGTGGCCTCTGCCTCAGGCGTTAGAGTGGCTCTGGTCGCAACAGAGCGACGCCCCGGATGGGCAGAGCGTCGCCCCTGGTGGGCATATGCAGGAGTCTGTCTGACTGTCTCTCCCCGTTTCCAGCTTCAGAAAAAAAAAAAAACAAAAAACAAAAAAAAAAAACAAAAATCAAAATACAACAACAAAATATAAAGTACACACTGAAATTTTAGTACTTTCTTTACTTTTTTGAAAAAGATTCTACCTATGTGGCCTGACCAGGTGGTGGTGCAGTGGATAGAACATCAGACTGGGATGCAAAGAACCCAGGATCAAATCCCCAAGGTCACTGGCCTGAGCACAGGCTCACCAGCTTGAGCACGGGGTCACTGGCTTTAGTGTGGGATCATAGACATAACCCCATGGTCACTGGCTTGAGCCCAGATTGAGCCAAAGGTCAGTGGCTTGAGCCCAAGGTCACTGGCTTGAGCAAGGCATCGCTTGCTCTGCTGTAAACCCCCCTCCCCCCATCAAGGCACATATGATAAAGCAATCAATGAACAACTAAGGAGACTAAGGAGCCACAATGAAGCATTGATGCTTCTCATCTCTCTCCCTTCCTGTCTCACTGTCCCTATCTGTCCCTGTCTCTGACTCTTTTTCTGTCTCTGTCACCAAAAAAAAAAAAGAAAAAGAAAAAAGAAAATTCTACGTATGTGTATTAGAAAAAATAAATGTACACCTTACAATGTTTCTTTCTATGTATATTTCTTGGCAATCCCTTTTGTACCCTTTTCATTTCCATAAAGGATTTGGGCAACCTGGAATAAAAACATATAAACAAACACAAGACTATTAACTCGCAATAAAAGAATAGAATAGAAAAACTAAAGATAAAAATTATATAAAGTCTTGACTGGGGAAAACCATAACAAGTGATTTCAAACCTTAACTCTAGATTCCTAGAAATCCAGGTCAAAGGACAACACAATAAATTGACTATCTCTCATTACCAAATAGAAAATGAATTCAATAGTAAGTTTCTAGTTCTTGGAGGAATCTGTCACAGGGATTTTTTTCACAAGAGGCCTTGAATGAGATAAAGAATGGAGACCTCAATAGCAGTTGTTTTTTCTTTAATGGCACAGAAATGTTTCCTATTATATCAAACCATCTATGAGAATTAGAGATGAGAGGGAAGGATTCAATATTTATATAGAGTTCATCCATAAAAATTAAAAAGAGAACCAGAGGGATTTAGTCAGGCTCTGTTACTTTTTGGTCTTCAAGATATATTAAAATAGAGGATAAGATGATAATTACACTTTCTAATTACAAGTGTTTTTGAATTACTTTCATTGGAAATAATTTTGCATTACAAGCATGCAGTAGTAATAATGTTTTCTATTAAAAGTAAAAGGATTACCAAGTTAAAGTAAAATTATTCATTCTGGAGGCACATTATATTTATTCTATGTCATAATATAACCTCTGGAAAAACATAAAATGTCTCAGCCTAGTGAACATAGAACCAGAGAAATACAAGAAACATAATCTGAAAAATAAACATACCCCAGACTAATAAACATAGATATATGCTACTTCTGTCGAAGAATATCTCTCAACTACAGTTCTGATAAAACTTCCACATAAAGGTGTTTGCTAGAAAGGTAGCTACAGAGAACAAGTGTTTAAGAGTCCAGTCTCTAAACTATGACTATGGTCAGCCTAGGTATATGGTCCAAGCATATCACTTCCTGGCTGGAAAAAATAGGCTAGTTATTTAATCTCTCTAGCTGTTTTTTCCTCTTTAAAATAATAATAATAGTAAGGTAACCATGGAAAAACCAATGATGTAAGTTGTTTAATGTAATAGATACCTGGTAAGCATTTTCTCAATGCTGAAAACTCACAATGTTCTTTAATGATTAAAATCAATACATTCTAAGTATTAAGTATGTACATAAGACAGTGCATTATTTCAAAAGTTAACAGGCCTGTCTTCTTTTTTGCCTTAGAAGCAAGTCATTGAAATGCATTATTTTTCATTGGCAGAACTGCTTCACAAAATACATTGAACTGAGAAAGAGAAGAGGAGCTTATAACTGGAATCCAATTTTTAATCACAGACTTCTCAGCTGGGCTACAACTTTTATAGAATTAGATTTGTGATCATTAGCTGAAGCATTCCCTTCATAGTAAAAAACTAATTTACAAAGATTTGCATCCTCTGAAATCTTATTATACATTTAGCTTTGGGATATTTCAACTGTTTTCTCTGTGGTCTGTAAAGCTTTGAAAACTTACTACATAAAACAGAACCCCAGTGGTTTTTCTGTTTTTGTTTCTGTTTTCTTGCTTTAATGTGAAAACATGCACATACATACAATAAGCAAACAAACACATTATTAACCTTTCTTTTGACATTGACCTTGAGGTCTTATTTATTTTCCTGGTTATAACGCAAAAGCTAGAATGGGCTACCATTCATAAACTGAAGAGTTCAAAGTCCAATGTAAACTTCACTAGAAATTCTCTTCGGTAGAAAAAATTCTATGATTCCGCTTGACATGCCATAATAAATTTTTAAATATATTGACTTTCTTTTGCTTTGCTTTCTCTCTTTTGTATGATTTAATCACAGACCTTTGAGACATGGTTACTCTTTGTCTTAGGCTTGAGTGCAGAGAGAGAAGTTGAAGAAAATTTTCTGAGATGAATGTCACTGAGCAAACTTTCATCAATAATTAATTAATTCACTTTTAGCTATTCACTTTAACAAATATTTATTGAATGGGTACTATGTAATTTTTCTTTTGACAAAAGGAGAAAAATGATGAGAGAGAAGCTCATTTCTCAGAGAAAAAAAGCTATAAAAGCCATTATTTATTGAATACTTACTATGAGCCAAAATACCTAAAAGATGGGTACAGATATTTTTACTGCTCTAGCAAGTAAAACTTATGTTCATCACAATCAAGTGACTCTCACCAAGTTATTTGTCTGGTGTGAGTGTTACCGGACTACAACCGGCCTGGGGTTCGGGTCACCCATCGCCACTCTAGTCAATAAGCAGAGACTGGGTCTGAGAGGATAACAGGTATCTTTAATCAAGATTGCCAGCAACTTGAGAAGACAGGCTGCATATCCTAGCCCAAAGCCTGCCTTACAGTCTCAGTTGCGAGGGCTGATTATATACTTTTTCATGTGAGGTTAGTACAATGGGAGACACGCAGTTAGTCATAAAGCAGGATAGCTGGTTCCCAGCACTGTAAGGGTCATCAAGCAGGATGGCCAGCTCCAGGATCGTAATTTCTTCTCCATGGCGTTCAATCTAGTCACGTTTTTTATTGCTTCTTGGGTGCCAGGCATCTCCTCAGGGGTATGGGAGCATTCAGCTTCTGTAGTTCTCCTGCATTCTTGGGTGGAGATGCTAAAGAAAATCTAGGAAATAGGTTATATGTGGTGCACTAGCAATCATATGTATATGTGTGTGTGTTATTGATTATATACTATATTGATACCCTATCATGAGCACAGCCAAATGTTACCTCAGGGCTGTCCACCTTTGACACTTTTGTTTTGCACAATTCCTTCACTGGTGTTATCAATGAATTTATAAAAGAAGTGAAGCCAGAACATAAACCCACAATAAAGTGCAATATGACCAGAAGTTTCTACAGCTAAAATTAATATTCAGTAACCAAAGGCGTGCTTTAGGAGGAAAAAAATAAGACTAGCATATGTTCAAATTATTCCTAAGTAGGATCATTCATATGTAATCTGAAACTGTACCAAATTTTTTACATCACTTTTTACAATTCTTCCCACAATCTCAGTCCATTTCTGTTCTCCCATTCTACCAAAGAGCAAACATTGCTTTCTTTTTCTAGATTAAATTCACCAAGAAATGATTTTTTTTTAGAGCAATAATAATATTGTCAGGGATGTCATATTAAGATGCTCCAGAACGAGACTTGGGTTCTGTTTCTCCGTGTGCCTTCAGTCCTGGTTCATGAATATGGAGATCTGTAGGCCCAAATGGCAAGGCACAAAATTTCTAAGTTGATATTCTCAGTTTACATTTTTCTATAAAAAGTTTGCACTCTACCTTTACATATATTTGAATTTTTTCATCCCAATTGAAAAGCAAGTGATTTAGCATATGAGCCCAAGGTCGCTGGGTCGAGCAAGGGGTCACTCGGTCTGCTACAGCCCCCCAGTCAAGGCACATATGAGAAAGCAATCAGTGAACAACTAAGGTGCCGCACCGAAGAATTGATGCTTCTCATCTCTCTCCCTTCCTGTCTGTCCCTATCTTTCTCTCTTTGTCTCTCTCTGTCTCTACCACAAAAAAACAAACAAAGTTTGTTGCTTAAGGAAGTACTCCCCTCCTACCACAATTCCTGACTTTTTGAGAAAGCAATAATGCCCTTGAACTACAAGGAGAAGGCCCCTGAATGTTTCTTCCTGGGTTCTCTGTATTCCCAGTTCTATGGTAGATCACTGAATGGTATAAATTTTAAAAGCCTGTAGGTTTTGGCAAGGACAATTTTTCTCCATCTTCAGCAGTGTGAAAGCAACTCTAAGTAGGAAACCCAAAATAAAACATTATTTGAAGGAAAGTGAGACCACTTAGAGGAAAGAGAACTGTTAAACAAAACATTCTCTAAAATCATGCACAATTTAAACGTAAATGCTGACATTTACAGATATTTATCTATTCCATACATTCTCTACATTTGAAATATATGTTCCAAACAGTATACCTGGAATTGGCATTAAAGCTCCCGTTCACTGGTTATTAAGCAATGCTGCATTTGAGAAGCGTAGACGGTAGACATTTATGTTTATTTTTCAAGTGCAACATTGCCATCTACAGGATATGAAGAGACAAAATTCTACCACTCCTTTAAAAATGTCTGCAATCAACACTGAGGTTGAAAATGTATGTCTAAAATCAGTCCAATTTGATTATCCTGCCAGGCATCGCTATTTTGCAAATTATCTCATAATGTCATAGCTCGTCCCCCCCAAATAAATAAGTAATTAAAAAGAATGCAGTAGGGAAGCTTTGCCACAGCTTCTCTGATCTTTGATGTGGGCATTGGGGGTTTACTCAAAGGCTCCATCATGGTCAGTGTCAAAGAGCTGAAAGAAAAGCAAGTATCGGCATGAGGCTGTTCGCTGGTTACCTGAAGGATCAAACTTTGCACCTAATCCTAAATTCTCTTGAAATTAGCCGCATCTATTTATGTAAACTTCCTCACAGAATTCAAAAAACAAATACAGCAAATCATCTTTAATAAATTTTAAATAACAAATAGAAGGGGGAAAAAACGTCATCTTTCTCCCAGTACAAGGAGACAACAGATACGAGTTGACTCAATGCGTCTAGCAATCTAGTCAGACTGCCTAACATCCAGGTGGCACAGCAAAGGGGAAACTCTTCGCCTGTTCTGCAAATAAAGGAACAAGCACATGAGGTGCTGACCTTAAAAAGCTTAGTTCATTGTCAGGCTGAATTATTTTCAAAGAAAAAAAATGAGAGGGAGAAAGAGAGAAACAACAACATAACTCATTTTCTCCATTTTGGCACACAGACTAAAATATGAGCTAAGAAAATATATACAAATGCTAATGAGAAACTATTTTTGGCTACTCAGTGTGACCTCAGTTCAGTTGAAATTGAAATTAGAATATTTATTAGAAAAAGCTTGAATGTTTCAGGAAAAGCTATTATAATTTGCTAGTACTTTGTAATCTGCTTTCTTGGAGATATTTAATATTAGGATGTATAATTAGCTCACTCTAATTCCTTAATTATGACCTGCCTAGAGACTAAGGAATGGACATGATAGCACCCATACTAACCTTTTTGTGATGTTTTTAATCAAATTTCAGAATAAAAAATGGGAATAATATAAATCCATATTGATATAAAACAATCATATAAAAGTATATAAAATTAGGTCTGCTGTGTTACCATAACACTAACTAGAAAGTAGCCACCAAGAAATATTGGTGTGTTAGTGCCAAAGAAAAAGCCATATTAAACTGAGAAAAACAGCTTGAAAAACTCGGTATCATATTTTCATTTCAAGTGTTTACAGATTTTCATCACATAATCAGTATATCCTCTGGGTGCATGAAGCAAGTTTAAATCAAAAGATTAAAAAAAAAAACAACTAGCCACAAAAACAAACTCATTTTATCTCTAGTCCTTGTGTATGCAGTCAGCAAACAAGGAACAACACATTTATGTGAACTAAATGAGAACCCGAATAAGGAGCCAACTTTGGTTGAAGCTGGTTTGGCTAGGACCTTTGAATAGAGATTTACATGTTATCTCCCACTTATAGAGAGGGCATGTTCTTTATGGAAACTGCTTTCCTCAGGATCCCCAACAACCCCCAACATTGCCAAATCCAAAGGAAAGTTCTTCGACCTCATCTTACTTAGCTCCAGAGCATCTGACCTGATTTTTCTCTCCTTCCTGAAATACTGTCTCCACTTAGCTTCCAGAATACAGCATGCTCTCGGTTCTCTCTGCCCCTTTTGCTGCATCTTCTTTCTCATTCTGATCTCTGAATGCAAGTTTGCTCTCAGAGTTCAGCCCTTGAGCCTCTTCTTTTTCCTAGCCATACTATATATCTAGATGATGTCATCCATCCCATGCTTTAAACATTTCTTTATGCTGGTGGTTCTCAAATGTATATAACCAGCCCACAGTTGAGTTGTACCTGAGTTCTAGACTCCTGTGTCCAACTGCCTACTTAACAACTCCATTTTAATATCTAATAAAGAATCTCATGCTTAATCTGTTTCAAACAGAAATTTTTGTTCCTCTGCACTCATATGCCTGCTTCATTTTGGGCGTTTCTCTTCACAATAAACAATACCATTTAGGCATGTAATATATATTTATACTGCTCACAAAAATTAGGGGATATTTCAAAATGAATATAAAGTGATTTAAAAAAAGAAGCATTTGATATTTTTAATTAGACAAGAACATCAGAAAAGCAAACAACAAGTCAAAGAAAATTGTTTGATTATGCAAATGAAATGCAAAACCAACTTTTATTTCATTGGTGAAAATGCACTACATACACACACACACACACACAAAAGGCTGAAAGTCCTGGAGTATCTGCACATTCCCTGATCCCTTAATTTTTGTGAGCAGAGTATTAAACTAGTTTGTAATTAATTAATTAACACAAAGAGAATATTAGTGATGGATTGAGATATATGGTTAGAGAAATTATCCTAGTAATAGAAAATATAATCAGAATTTCCTTATAGAATACTAAGGGTGACATGAAGAAGATGATTATAAAAGAGGACTTGCCATCAACACTTTTACCCACTTCAAATAACACTTACATAGCACCCTACACTTGATAGATGCTTAATTAATTCAGAGTTTATTTAGGGATGTCTTCATTACCAAAAAGTCCCTGTATTCTATAATCCATCCTCCTGAATACTAAACCGGAAAGAAAGGCTTTGCTGATATTGCTACCATGTCCAATATTGCAAGAGATTAATTTCTTCCCCACTACTAACTCTACTAAGAAATGAAGGCAGCAGCAAGTTATTGAAAATTTTCTTTAGAACCTTGTGAGGCTCAGAGAGGTGGGTCTGTCATGGCTACTCATGAGGAGTGTGTATGAGTGTGTGATCACACTTGACCTTTAAAAGGGTTAAAAGAAGATGAGAAACATATCAGTTCATCTCTATTTTTTTCAAAAAATATTTTTAAAAATCACTTTGTTCATTTCAATTTTTTGGTCTACATGAATTCTAAAAAAAGTCTTACAGAATTTAATTTCACAGAATTACTCTGTGAAAAAAGAGGGTTCTTTGAGGCCAGACACCTGAGAAAATTGTGAAGTTTATACATCTTTTGGAGAAACTCGGAGCACAGAATCATGTGACAGTTTCTGAGATTTCTTCAAGAAAGAAAGACCATTTAATTTTGTTCAGCCTAAAGTTATTTGACCACAGTCATCTCTTTCTGCAACACCTACTAACATTCTTCAAAACTGCTATTTCTGGGGACATACCTTGAGAAAGCCACTTCCTTATAGTCCACCACTTACCTCCTTTACTTTTTCCCCCCATCAAATTAAAATTATGTTAACTCTCATATAAAATTGCTATATTTATTTATTTCTCAACATTCCTAAATAGTAATTTATGAAAATTGACATATATATATATATATATATCTGTGACTTAAATTGTACACACTCTTTTACTCAGTACATATTTTAAGGGCCAAGTATAAATTTTTTATTATGAACTGAAATGTTTAACAATAAGAAATGGCCCTCATAGCACAGTTTGTAAATGTATAAAATAAAAACCAACTTACATGTTCAATAGAGAATTGTTTCAGGAATTCTTACTATATACAAAAACTGAATACTATAAAGTAGTGTCACTTAGATCCGGTTTAGGAAACCAAAACGTCTCTAGATATGTCAGTTAGAAAGGGTTATAATATTGGAAGTCAGTGCCTACAAATTGTTGAAAGGAGCAGAAAAGTCATGGAGCCACCACTGACTGCTAGCACCAACGTCACATCACCCTGGCTAGAAACCAGGACTCAGAGAACTCTTACTGCTGCTGCCTCTACATTCATGGAAATGGTAATTGCACTCTGGCATATGGGTTTGGTTACAGTAAACATATACAGCTGACTTGCTGCCAGCCACCACAGCAGCAAAAGATGGCCTCTGCCTCCCTTCCATCTCCTAAATTTCATGTGAGTACATTTTATTGGTAGAATCTAAACCATACCCAGAACCCTAAAAGAAGGAAGCCTGAAATGTGTGGCATTTAGCTTGTCAGCCCTTGCAATACAGAGAACACAGAAGACATGGGATAAGACAATGAGTACTGACAGACAACTTTCGAAACTGAAGTCCTTCAAAATTACCTTGTACGAGACCTATTGCTGACAATCAAAGAAAAAACACTCCAAAGACACTATGGAGATGATAAAAGATCAGTGGTTGTGATGGTGGCAACGGTGGTGGAAAACATAAATAGGCAGAGTACGGAGGATTTTTAGGGCAGTAAAAATACTCTGAAAGAAGCCCTGGCCGGTTGGCTCAGCGGTAGAGCGTCGGCCTAGCGTGCGGAGGACCCGGGTTCGATTCCCGGCCAGGGCACACAGGAGAAGCGCCCATTTGCTTCTCCACCCCTCCGCCGCGCTTTCCCTCTCTGTCTCTCTCTTCCCCTCCCGCAGCCAAGGCTCCATTGGAGCAAAGATGGCCCGGGCGCTGGGGATGGCTCTGTGGCCTCTGCCCCAGGCGCTAGAGTGGCTCTGGTCGCAACATGGCGACGCCCAGGATGGGCAGAGCATCGCCCCCTGGTGGGCAGAGCATCGCCCCTGGTGGGCGTGCCGGGTGGATCCCGGTCGGGCGCATGCGGGAGTCTGTCTGACTGTCTCTCCCTGTTTCCAGCTTCAGAAAAAAAAAAAAAAAAAAAAAGACAAAAAAAAAAAAATACTCTGAAAGAGTATTATTACACTTATTTCCAAATGCACAGAATGTACAACAGCAAGAGTGGACCCTAATATAAACTGTTGTCTCCAAATTCAATAAAATGGAAAAGAAAATTATAATGTGTCAATGTAGGTTCATTCTTGGTAAAAATGTACCATTCTGTTAAGTGAGGTTGATAAAGGGAGAGACTACGCATGTATTCGGGCAAGGGGTATATGGGAAATCTCTGTACCTATCTCGCAATTTTCTTGCAAACCTAAGTAAGACTCCTCTTAAAATGTGAAGTCAGTTTAGTGATCACTAAGAGTGTGGAGAAGGCGGAGGAGGGCACAGAGTGGATAAATGAAGATGGACAAAGCCTGGAGGGGGGGTGGTAAACACACAATCCAGTGTACAGAGACGTGTTGTAGAATTGTGCACCTAAAACCTGTATAATTATGTTAATCAATGTCACCCCAATAAAATTCAATTTAAAAACAAGTCTGTAGAAGAGAAGGAGAGAAAAATGAAACTAAAATCTACAAAATAAAAAGTAAATTCAGGTACTATTGACCTACCAAAATCATGTTTCAAAACAAAATTTAATAGTATGATCTATTTTTAATCCTATTTTAAAGGAAATAAAAAATCCACTGCTTTGGACATTCTCAGTACATACTCAACATGTACTAATTTTTATTCAAATTAAAAGAGTGATCATGGCAGAAAGGATAAAGGAAAAACTAAATTTCCTTTGTGTTCAACTTTTTTCATACTTATACTAAAAGGAAAGAGTTGAGTTTACCAATTTAAGATCAATCTAAAACCTATAATTTGGCTCACTCCTTTATTTCTTCATTCAATAAATAGTTATTGGTAGTTTACCAGGTGCAAGGTATTTTCAAATATATTTGACAATTGTCAAATATATTACAATGACTTCCTTTTTTACTAAAAAGGTATAATCTCTTTTTACTGCAAGAATATAACCCATCAGTTAAGTGAAAAAAGGTAACCTACAGTGTATCGGTAAAGTCATGGTGCACTTCTGACCGGTCACAGGAAAGCAACAAAAGACAATAGAAATGTGAAATCTGCACCAAATAAAAGGAAAACCCTCCCAGTTTCTGTAGGATGATGTGGCAGCATGTGCGCATGTGCAGATGATGACGTAACACTGTGTATACAGCAGAGCAGCCCACGGCCATGCCAGTCGAGATGTGGACGGTACAGAGGAAAGTTCAGTGTGTTCTGTGGCTCTCTAAATTTGAATCCATGAATTCGATTCAAAGTGCAACATGAATATCGGCATGTTTATAACGAAGTGCCACCACATAGGAATAACATTACTCGGTGGGATAAGCAGTTGAAGGAAACCGGCAGTTTGGTGGAGAAACCCTGTTCTGGTAGGCCATCAGTCAGTGACGAGTCTGTAGAGGCTATACGGGATAGCTACCTAAGGAGCCCTAAAAATCTGTGCGTGAGCCCACATTGAACTGCACTGAATAGGTATGAAACTGGGAGAGTTTTCCTTTTATTTGGTGCAGATTTCACATTTCTATTGTCTTTTGTTGCTTTCCTGTGACCAGTCAAAAGTGAACCATGACTTTACGGACACACTGTATATTTAAAATATGCATTAATTTTTCTTTTTCTTTTTTTTTTTAGTGAAGGCTTAGTAGAGACTCTTGCAGAGTGAAGTATATAATTATAAAGAAATTCAGCCTGACCAGGTGGTGGCGCAGAGGATAGAGCATTGAACTGGGGTGTGGAGGACCCGGGTTTGAGACCCCAGGGTCGCCAGTTTGAGCGTGGACTCATCAGGTTTGAGCAAGGCTCACCAGCTTGAGCCCAAGGTCGCTGGCTCAAGCAAGGGGCATCTCGGTCTGCTGTAGCCTCCAGGTCAAGGCATATATGAGAAATCAATCAATGGACAACTAAGGAATCGCAATGAAGAATTGATGTTTCTCATCTCTCTCCCTTCCTGTCTGTCTGTCCCTCTCTCTGACTCTCTCTTGTCTCTGCCACAAAAAAAAAGAAAAAAGAAATTCCATAAGTGAGGTGCTAAATAGAAATTTATAACAGAGAAAAATCTTGGAAATCAGAATATTAGAAAAAGTATGTGGTAACAAGAAAGCACTTAGAAGTGCTTAAAATTTTGAAATTTGTAGTTATGTGCATTATTTCTATGACTTCTTGAACACTGTATAGAGAGGTTGCCTTCTCAGAAAGGGGATCGTGGAGAGCTTCCATTCTTGCTAAGAGGCCTCAGTCATAGAGCAGGGGGTGAGAGAGAAAGGAAAAAGAACGAGAGAAAGTTTAGGGCAGCCATACAAACTGTTTTGCCTACAACAGTCCACTTGTACCTCTAGTTCTGTGTCACTACTAATGGTGCCCCTTTTACTTTAAAAAGCATTCCATTTTGAGGAATAAATTATATGGTTATTCTAATTGGTGAGAGGAGTAAAGAAATGTATTATAAATAACATTAAATTAATGGCATATTTAATCAGACATGCCGGGAGTAAAAAATTTAAAGAGAGCCATCACTGAAATTGAGTCAGTTCCCAGAAGAAAAGCATCATAAAACTACCAAAGGAATGATAAAGCACAAGTCAATAGGAAAGTTTCGACTCACAATCTTTCTCCAAATAACACTGAATTTTATCTCCTCTTATTTTTAGTTCTTAACCAAATCAGTTGGAATATGAGTACCCATAGCTCATCATCTGAAGAGATAGCACTAAGTTCTGCTTTTAACTTCTTTCATACAGCCCTAGACCCTATTTAAGACAAAGCATTAACTGCAGAAGGCCGTTAGCATTTACAGATGTAGCATTCTTGAAGTCACTTCTCTCTGGGGCCCCCTGGAACCAGGCTTTCCTGGCTTACCTTTTATTGAGAGCCTTACTTCTCTATCCCTTTCATTGGTCCTGCTAGTCTACCAGATCTTCAAAAGTTGGCAATCTTAAATGCATAAATGATATTTTGGGGAACATTGAGTATCAATATATATTAGGTATTAGTGAATTATTGCTAATTTTTATATACAGTAATGGTATTATAGTTATGCAGAATAATTTCTTCTGTTTTAGGAGATGCCTACTGAAATTTAGGGGCAAAGTGTTATAGAATCTAAAGTCTATAATTTTTGTTTGCATTTCTTTCTTTTTTAATTGAATTTATCAGGGTGACATAACAACATAATTTACAGGTTTCAGGTGCCCATTGTACAGCACATTTCCGTACACCACATTGTGTGTTCACCATCCCAGGTCAAGTCTTTGTCCATAACCATTTATGCTCCCATATCCTCCTCCACCTTCCCCCCTCGCAGCAATCATCATACTGTTCTCCATGCCCATAAGTTGTTTATTTCCTTTTTGTCCTTTTCTGCTCTGTGCCTCCACCTCTTTGCCCAGCCCCACCACCCACCTCCCTGGAGCGGTCAGCCTGCTCTCTCTGTATGAGTCTGTCTCTATTTTGCTTGTTAGTTCATTTTTTTTATTAGATTCCACATATGAGTGACCTATTTTCAAGTACTTTGGAGAGGTATATGTAGAGAAACACAGATATAAATACAGATGTAAATGTAGGTATAGGTATAGGTAGATAGATAAACAAAATATGTCAAAATGTTAACAATTGTTAAATCCAGGGAGTGAGTGTATGACTGTCCATTGAACATGGAGTCTTGCTAAAACTTTTGTATGTTTTAAATTATTTTATAACAAAAAATAGAAAAGAGTAAAAAGAATTTAAGTTGACTATCTTTTAGAGTCTTAACCCCCACCCCCATATTCCCTACAACTCCTCAATCCTTGCCAACATTTTTTTCTCATACTCTTTTTATGTAACTTCACCCATTCTTTAATTTTAAAAACCCCATAAATATAGTTCATCCCCCCAAATAATCTTTGGCTCAGATTTTACCTCCAAATTCCTAAATAGATAATATAGTCAATTAACTATTCCACCTAGACATTTCATATGCATCTCAAGTTTAACATATCTAAAACTGAAGTCTTGATTCCTACTTCCCAATAAATCTAATCATATCCCAGCATTCTCCAACTAAACATTTAACATCTTTTTACAGCCAAAAGTTTAAGTCAAAAATACGAGTAATACCCTTGATTTGTATATCTCCCTCTTCCTCCATGTAATCAATAGTAAATTCTGTCTGTTTGACCACCAGAATACAACTCAACACTTAGAGATTTTTTCCCATGTTCTCACCAGTTTTTGTCCCAGCCTACATAATTATCCTTTCCTGAACTGGAACAACAGCCTCTTAGTCAGTATCTACTTCATTCCTTTTCCTATTACAATCTATTTTCCACAGATCATCCAACCTAACTTTTTAAAAACATAAATATAATCTTTATGTCCTTTAATAAAATGGATTTTCATTCCACTGAGAACAAAACCCATGCTCCATAGGACATGAAGACTTTAAGATCCAAGCTGGTCCAGACCTGACCACCTTCCTCTTCCTCTTCCTCTCCAGCTTCTCCCCACCCTTACTCGTTGCTCTCCTCATCCCAGCTTCTTTTCTGCGCTCATAAAGTGCCGGGACTTTGTCTCCTCAGAAGCGGTGTCCATGCTCTTCCATCTGTCTGACAAATACTTTATATTTATTTACTTAATAAATACTCAAATAGCACTTACTATGTGTCTGGGCTCTTTTTAAAAGATCTTTAAGAATGTGCATTCATCAAATATTCATAACAATCCTATGAAGCAAGTTCTCCTATTTCTTTTTTTTAAATTAATAAAATGTAGCTTAACAAAGCAGAATGATTTGAACAATTTTATATAGATCATGCGATAGACTGAAGTATAGTTCTACCCCAAGTATTATGTAGAAGCCCTGACTTCCAATGTAATGGTATTTGGGAATGGAGCCTCTGGTAGGCAATTCAGTTAAGATATGGTCATGGGCTTCGTTCCTTCTTATGGCTGGGTGCTGTTCTATTGTGTACATGTACCACCAATTTTTGATCCACTCGTCTGTTGATGGGCACTTGTGTTGCTTCCGTATCTTGGCTATTGTGATAAAAGCTGCAATAAACATGGGGTGCATATATTCTTTTGCATTAGAGTTTTGGGTTTCTTTAGATAAATTATAAGAAGTGGAATTGCTGGGTCATATGGCAGTTCCTTTTTTTATTATTTTTTAGGAAGCTCCATGCTGTTTCCCACAGTGGTTGTACCTATCTGCATTTTCACTGGCAGTGCATGAGGGTTCCTTTTTCTCCACATCCTTGCCAACACATGTTTATTGGTTTATTGATCATAGCCATTCTGACGGGTATGAGATGATGTCTCATTGTTGTTTTGATTTCTGTTTCTCTGATGGTTAGTAGTGTTGAACATCTTTTCATGTGTCTATTGGCCATCTGTGTGATCTCTTTGGAGGGCTGTCTGTTCAGGTCTTTGGCTCATTTTTTGACTGGATTTCTTGTTTTTGATGTTGAGTGTTATAAGTTCCTTGTGAAATGTGGGTGTTAAAACCTTATCAGATGTATCATTGGTGGGTATATTCTCCCATTCAGTGAGTTGTCTTTTCATTTTGTTCATGGTTGCCTTTGTTATGCATGGACTTTCAAGTTTGGTATAATCCCATTTGTTTCTATTTTCTCTTGTTTTCCTTGCCTGAAAAGATACATATTAAATAAATATCGCTACACTAAAAAAAAAAAAACAAGATATGACCATGGGGATGGGCCCTCATAATGGTATGAGTGATTTTAAGAAGAGTGAGGGAGAGTCTCTCTCTCTTTCCCATGTGAGCACACAGAGAGGAGATGGCTATCTGCAAGCCAAGAATCGGGTCATCTCCAGGATCTAAATCAGCTGGTACCTTAACTTTGGATTTCCTAGTCTCCAGAGCTATGAGAAATAAATGTCTCTTGTTTAAGCCACCCAGTCTATGATATTTTTCTATAGAAATTTAAGCAGACTAATACATATCACAATAAATAGAATCAGGTTCTAAATCAAAACTATACTTTTAAGCAACTGTGCAACTTCTCATTGTATCAACTTCTCATTCTTCTCTAGGCCCTTTGCATCTTAACTTCAACATTACTTCTTCAGACAAAGTCTTCAGGACCACCCTATCTACCACATCATAACATCTTATTGTGTCTTTCATTGTGCTTTGCTTTCATCTTATTGTAGTTGTTCATTTACCTTTTTGTTTATCTACTATGTGACAGATGACTAACAGGTATATAATGATGCATAGACAGATCTTATCTCTATTCACATAGAGTTTAAAGTCTAAATCAATCTCATTTTTGCAATTTTATCTCAATACCAGGATCATAATATTTCATATTCAAACACCAGTGTAGAATGAATACAGGATAAAGAGTTAAGACCAGATGAAACTGGAACAAACCAGGAGACAAGAATATAAGGCAAGAAAGTAGAGTTGCTGGTCTAGGTGGATTAGCTGAAGAGACAGGAGTAGGGAAAGCAAGGGAGCTGCCAATAGAGAATCTGATGAGAACTTTCCTCCCTCCCTTAGAAAAAAGTTCTCATTCCTTTAGGGTCTGTACATTTCAGGCAGACCCCCAAGACAGACTTCAAACAAGAATAGCATGATTTGATTGGTAAATAGGTGGATGCTCCCAGAAAGCAGAAAAACCATGGTGGAATTTGAGATCTTGCCCCCATCTTTCAAAAATATGATGTCAGTATTCTATAACACATTGGGCTACTTAATCACTCCCCTAATTTAAGTATCTCAGATAAATAAAGTTTATTCAATAACTACAGGTTGGTTGTGGGAGTCACTGTTCAAACATGCCCAGTCCACAATTGGGTCTATCATTTCTTTTTTTTTTTTTAATTTTTCTGAAGTTGGAAACGGGGAGGCAGTCAGATGACTCCCGCATGCGCCCCACCGGGATCCACCCGGCATGCCCACCAGGGGGCGATGCTCTGCCCATCCGGGGCATTGCTCTGTTGCAACCAGAGCCATTCTAGCGCCTGAGGCAGAGGCCATAGAACCATCCCCAGCGCCCAGGCCAACTTTGCTCCAATGGAGCCTTGGCTGCGGGAGGGGAAGAGAGAGACAGAGAAGAAGGAGAGGGGGAGGGGTGGAGAAGCAGATGGGCACTTCTCCTGTGTGCCCTGGCCAGGAATCAAACCCGGGACTCCTACACGCCAGGCCAATGCTCTACCACTGAGCCAACCAGCCAGGGCCTGGGTCTATCATTTCTAAGAGGGCAAGAACTTAATTAACTGTAGCTCTAGCAAACAATCTCAAAGTTGGCCCCCTGCCTGCCCTTATGTATAAGCCTCTTAGCAGATGTAAACAGGAAATGAAAATGTTGTAGTTTTGAGCTTGAGCAAGTTGTTTACCCAGTCTCAGGAACCTCAACCATTGTGAATACCTTCTATGTGCCAAACACTGTTTATGCACTAACAATGCAGAGGTAAACAAAATAGGCCCTGGCCGGTTGGCTCAGTGGTAGAGCGTCAGTCTGGCATGCAGAAATCCCGGGTTCAATTCCCGGCCAGGGTACACAGGAGAAGTGCCCATCTGCTTCTCCACTCCTCCCCCCTCCTTCCTCTCTATCTCTCTCTTCCCCTCCCACAGCCAAGGCTCCATTGGAGCAAAGTTGGCCGGGGCGCTGAGGATGGCTCTGTGGCCTCTGCCTCAGGCGCTAGAGTGGCTCTGGTTGCAACAGAGCGATGCCCCAGATGGGCAGAGCATCACCCCCTGGTGGGTGTGCCGGGTAGATCCCGGTGGGGCGCATGCGGGAGTCTGTCTGACTGCCTCCCCATTTCCAACTTCAGAAAAATACAAAAAAATAAATAAATAAAATAAAAACAAATAGAAAAGCATCTTGCTGTTATAGATTTTGCATTCTAATGAGAGATTCAGTAAATTAAAAAAATTTAACTCATTAATTAAAAATTATTTCTGATCATGACAGTGCTGTAAAGAAAATAAAAGGTTCATGTGATAACATAGCAACTCAGTGTTGTTCTGAGGATTGCTAACTGTCCAAAAGAATGCATCCTTCTATAAAAGTCGAGGTGAACTGAGCATATGGCAACCAAGCTAACTACATTTCCCAGCCTCCATTGCAGCAAGTATAGCCATGTGACCATGTCCTCACCAGTGAAATAGGAAAGAAAATGCTGTGTGCCACTTTTGGTTCTGGGCCTTAACATACTGAGCATTTCTCTCCCATGCTCTCTTTCCCCTTCCCAATGGCTAGAAACTGAATACAGCAACAACCCAGCTTTAATTATTCAGGTGATGATAATACTATGGGCACAACAGAACAATCAGATGGAAGGATCCTGGACACATAAATTACCTCATAGAGTTTTGCCATAACCTGAACCAAACATATCAATACTATTATGTGAAAAATAAGTAATCATCATCAGGGGTCCTTTTGTAAGTAGCAGCTAAACTTCCTCAAACTAAGTAATGAAGGCTTGAGACAGAAATAAGTAGGATGATCACAGAGGAAGGCATATAGGACACGAGGCCTGAATGATAGGAAGATGTTAGCCACGTGAATATGTGGGAACGAAAAAGAAAGAGTATTAGTAGCATGCTAGAAAGAGCCCACCAAACTCCTATTCAGAACCTTGGTAAGACTCAGTTAATACATTAACACCAGAACCATAGATACTAGTAAACCTTTGGCAGAGGGCGAGGAGCTATATTGTGGAGAGCTTGGAAAGGTTGAAAGTGAAGAACATAAAGGAAGTCTAAGCACAGGTCAGACCTAAGAAGAGCACCAGAATCTAATAATCTCAGTCTCCTAATGACTAATATATTGCTCAAGTAAGTCGAAAGGCCAAAGCAAGTGAACGACTGATGTTAGATGTATAGAAGAAGCAGGATACATGGCATGTAGCTGGTCAGATATCAGTGATCATATAAGTCAGAAATTTTTAGTAATTTAGTCATTTAACATGAGCTTTTTCTCTTAATTCAGATATATGTGTGTATGGGACAGTTTCTGCCAGAATGATGTACTGAGACCTTTGCTTGTTCCCCAGAGTGATAAGGTACTGCTGTATTTCTGCCTTAACAAGTGTTGAGAACTGTTTCTTTGTCTTGTTATTCCAGTAACATTCATTGACCTACACATAGTTATCTGTATGTGCCTGAGATTTCAAGTAGATTCACAAAAACCTGTGCACAAAGATAGGAGAAGGGGAAGAGCATTTGAATACCAAGAGAATCCTGAAGGTACACATTAAAATCATTTTCAGAAAAGTTTTAAGATCCTAAAAGAATGACAGATGTAAGCAGGAATGCAAAGGCCTACGAAAATAATAAAGACATGATCCAAAGCAGCAGATGGGGCAGAATAAAGCAAACAAAAGCCCACATCAGAGATGCCACAAGTTGAAAATTTTTGTACCTGAGTCTAATTTTATGTTTCTTTTGGGGGCATAGTTTATGGACACTGACACAGAAGCTGCAGGCAGAAATAAGTAGAAACACTAGGCCAACATGTAGAGCAAAGAAAGAGCTTGCCCTAGAAGCTCATTAGTTTTTATTCTACCTTTAATAAAGGTAGAGAGAATATTTGTTAATCACAGCAAAAATTTTTAAGTAAAGAATGGGTTTAATGCTCCCCATCTGTCATGCAAGACTATATATTCTTACTTTTGTTATCATTTTTCATGTTCTATAAGAGTGAAAAAAATTGTTTTTCTCAAAGTAGTCAGAGAGTTCTATAAAATACTAAGAGATTTAATTTGAATGTTGTTATTCTGCCCGTAGTACCCGAGTCCCCAGGTCTAGCAGGTGTGACGTCTGGTCCTTTGCTGCAGCCTATAAGGAGGCTGTGCTGAGAAGGGCGAGGGAACCCCTCTGCTGTCCTGTGCTCTCCTGGCTCTAGTTCTGTGGTTTCTAGCAATGAAAACCAATCTCAGCTTTCTCATTCACTTCAGGATTTAGTAAAACTCCAGAACATGGTTTAGAAATGCTTTATCCATCCCGTTCTCTTCCAGGCACATCTTTCCACCTTCTCCCCTCACATTAATGAGTTCTGGTAATGTGGAAGTACTCAGAAATTCTTAGAAAGCAATCTCTCTCTCTCTCTCTCTTTTCTCTCTCTCTCCCTCTCTCATCTCTGCACCTTATGTTGCCCTTCTCTTGTCCCAGTGAACTCTCGTACTCATTCTGTACTTCTCAGCTTCACTTCCTCTGAGAGGCAGCCCTCCCCACTGCTCAGTCTGAGGGGGTGCCCCCACAAGTACTCATGATTCCCTCTCACCTCTGTTGTGCACGCACATGTCTGTACAGAACTGTCTTGTACTTGTCATTCCTCTCCAGGACCATGAAGGTGGGTTTACATCTCGGTTAGCACTGACCCATCAGCATCTAGTACAATGTTTGTATGTATCAGGCAAACAACTATCTGCTCAGAAAATATGTTCGATTTTAAAAAATAAAGTCAATTAAGGTGTGTGTGTGTGTGTGTGTGTGTGTGTGTGTGTGTGTGTGACAGAGACAGAGAGAGAGACATATAGGGACAGAAAGGGAAAGAGATGAGAAGCATCAATTCTTTGTAGAAGCACAATAATAGTTGTTCATTGATTGTTTTCTCATATGTGCCTTGACCAAGGGGCTACAGCGGATCAAGTGACCCCTTGCTCACGCCAGCAACTTTGGGCTCAAGCCAGCGACCATGGGGTCATGTCTATGATCCCACGCTCAAGCCAGTGACTCCACACTCAAGCTGGTGAGCCTGAGCTCAAGCCGGATGAGCCTGTGCCCAAGCCAGCGACCTTGGGGCTTTGAACCTGGGCCCTCAGCATCCCAGTTGGACATTCTATCCACTGCACCACTGCCTGGTCAGGCTAAGATCATGTTTTAGGTAGCAAGAAATAAACTAAAGAATCTCAAACCAAATTTCTAAGTGCTATTTGACAGTATGTCCAGATATTGTGGTTCCTGAGTCATAATTCACTTTCCCTTCTTGCTTATTCTTATACTAGCTTTTAAAAGGCAACACTTTAGCCTCAAAAAAGCTAGAATTGGAATTATTGTTTATGAAAATCTGGTTAAATCATTCACTTGACACAAGTATAAACAGCAAATATTAAGGCGAAAACTGTGTAAGATAGCTTCTGGAAAGATCATGAAAACTTCAGAACAACTGCATGTACCTCTGTGAAAGAGGGCATAAACAGACATTTTTAAAAGTCTTGTGACTCACAGAGTGTTACCTCTGCTTATATCTAATACCAGGGATTTGGATGACACAAAACTGTAAGACTAAGTAACTAAGGTACTAAAGGACATCTGGCCAGCCTGTTTTCTTTCAGGTAACCTTGACCCAATTAATTTACAATCACATTTTGTATCATATTCTTGGAAAAGCTAATGAAAGAGGGCTCCTGCTGAGTCACAAAAGACAAGGAGTCACCATGACAATTCCCACCTTACATGCTTCCTCAGGAAATTTCTATGGTTTATTCTGCTTCTTTCACATATAATAGAATGTTATCTGTTTTTACAAGGACAAAAGAGGCATAAAGCAAGAAACTGGTTATAAGTTTCACCAGATTCAAGATGTGCTATTTTTAAATAATGCTCTTTATATAGGAGTGATTAATCCTTATTTCCCCTTTCATCCATTTAATAATCACTCATGAAGCACCTTCTTTGCTCAAGGCACCAAGCAATCTAAACAACATGGCCTGTCCTTCTCCTCAAGATGTTCCAAGAGCGTTACACACATTTGTAAAAATAATAACTCAGTAGATAGTACCAGAAGAAGATTATGGCTTTAGTATTATCTACAGATGCATATTTAAGCTTTTAAAATCTACTTCTGCATATTTTTCCTGGCGTTAATTACTATACAGTATACACATCTTCCTTCCCAATGAGATCTAGGTCTTGACAACTAGGAACTCATACTCCTTTTATATCATGCAGAGCATTATTTCTCTAGATTTACCATCACTGACCATAACACATACATTTTGCATTGTGATTCAATTACATATATAAAGCTATATGCCTTTATGTATACCTAAAACAAATGTTTCACAAAGTACGTTTACCATTACTACTATCAATATTTTCTGGTGTTTCTTATTTTGTGATATCTTTTTCTGTTCCATTTCATTAAAAAATAAAATAAAATAAAGCACATGCTAGTCATAACCACTAATGAACTACAACCATAGTAGAAAAATAACTACTTCAAAAAAAAAAGCCTGCAAAGTATTAGCAAAACATGTGCAATGGTATCTGGTGAATAACCACATGGCTGAAAGGTAATATAAAATAAGGGTTAGAGTCAGGGTCTGCAATGCGACAGATCTGAGTTTAAGTTGAAGTTCCACCAATGTTACCTATGTTACCCTGAACAAGTTATTCAACTTCATTAAGCCTCTCTATCTTCAAATTGAAAATGGTGAAAACAACAGTACCTACCTATTGATAGGGTAGAAGAGATTATATATATTAAAGTACTTACCACAGTGCAAAGCATATAATAAATATTTAGTAAATGCTAAATTAAAAAAAAAAAAGCTATGTAAAGAAATGGAAACAGGCCTTGGCCAGTTGGCTCAGTGGACAGTGTCAGCCTGGTGTGCGATGTTCCTGGTTTGACCGCTGGTCAGGGCTCTCCCTTCTCTCTCCCCCTCCCACAGCCAGGGGCTCGGTCGATCGGGCCTAGATGGGGGTTGCGGGTGGATTCCGGTCAGGGCACTTGCGGGAGTCTGTCTCTCTATCTCCCCTCCTCTCACTTAAAAATAAGAAAGAAAGAAAAAAAGAAATGAAAACAAGACTTGAACAGAAAATTAGAAGTAATTTGGCTTTGGACAGCTTTAACATGTTGGGGAGGGGAGTACATTAAGTGGAGCTTTCATAAACTATCTGAGTAAACAAATTTTACAGGCTGGGGACATAATAGAATGAGTTGCCAAGCTAGACACTTTTCTGTTGAGTTACAGATGAGAATAGCATCCAATTTATTTAATGTAGCTTAAATATGAATTTTTAAAATAAGTAATGGGGGGAAATGAAATGGATAATATTTTTAAGGTTCTCTAAGTTTTATGATATTATGGAAGTTTGACAAACAAATCAAGAACAAATATCTGGGACAAAGTGCCTCCTGACACTGCCCCCAGATAGCCGCATCAAGTCCTGACACCTGTAGGCCAATTTAACTGGAGGGCTAATTTAAATAGCACAGGCATCTGGCGTTTTGGCTTGGATTATGGTCACTGCCATCTCTGCCATCTGTGACATCTTGGCTGCATAGACTCACCCCAGACGTAATGTAGAGCAGTCTCTCTACTATGACCTCTCAGTTTGGGAACTGCCACGCAGTCACTAGGGCTCTTAGGCAAAGTAAGTTTAAGGAACCTAAAGTAGCCAAATCATTAGTCTTATTTCATCGTTTTTCTCACCTGAAAGAACTCTACAAACTTGTAACGAGACAAGGTGCCCTGGATGAAGAGATTTGACTTCTGCAGAACAATTTCTACAGTCTCCAAAAAGCTATGGTAAATCAACTTAATAATCTTGTGTACTCAGCTCTAAGAAGGCATGAGTGTAGCTTATATGCCCCAAATTCTAAGGTCGTTAAATGGTGAGAGAATGAAACTTGCTCTCTGAACATATTAAGCAACTTGAAACTGGAGCTGCTTATAGAGCAAAGCACTGACAACAATTCCAGTGAAGTGAGACCCACTCACCCACAAGATTTTGATGTACAGGCGTTGGCCTTTGGGCCTGCCACCAATGTAGAGAATGAACAAATGAATGGAAAGAACATAGTTCCACTACATTCACTGAGTTAAACAGGCAAATGGCAAGGTTTCAGCACAGAGCTATCTGATGCATAAGTAATCAGAGATAGAGACTACATGTCCATTTGGCTGGAAAGAGATTCTGGACGCCACTTAAATATCATCAGGAGTGTCAATCTACCATGTCACCAACTTTTTTTTTCAAAATGGTCAGGCAATCAGATAACTTACTCTGTGGCTTACCCCTGCTACTTGTAGATCGACAGTGTTGATATAAACAGCTGTGTTAACATCCTCAGAATCCAAGGAAATATTCTTAATGTGCTGAAGAGCTTTAATAGTTCACACATCCTGCCAGGGACAGGCAGGTCTTTTTGTTCAGACGGCTATGTTTATAGCCTCTGGGTTATGACAAGGGCCAATAATTTTTTTTGTGTTGCCAGTGATAGCAAGCCATGGTAACTAACTCTCCCAGAATATAAAAGGTCTCCAAACAGACTAACTTCCCCTATCTGAGTATTTGCAGAGGCAGAACAGAAAGCACATAGCCTATGTCTCAGAGACCTTTGACTATGTGAGCCCTGACTCCCTTTCTACCGACCCACCTCCTCAACCAGCACTCAACTCTCAGCACACACTGAACACGCCACTGCCCTGACGGACGGAGCTTTGCAGTCTTTACCCCTGTGCACGAGCCAGGGAGTGTTCTGCGGGAATGCCACCCGTCGTGCTCTTATCCGCCTGCAGGGTGCCCCTCACCTTCCTCCCCTAACTCTAACATTACCAAGAAGTCTCGCCTTTTCCCCTGGGCAGAATATATAGACTTTTAAATACACCTTCTAGACTTCGAGCCTCTTGAGGATAAGGCACCTCTCTCAAGAGATTTGAGGCTCTTGTGGCCTGCACAGTGCCTGGCACGTGGGAGATACATAATAAAGGGCCGTCAGAAGAATTTTTAGGCAAACGTTATTATCCCTTCTTACCAAAAACAGGGGAGAGGGGACTGGAGAATTTATAAAACAAAGTGAAAGTAGAGGAATATCAATCTCCTGAACAGCAATGGGAATCTCAGGGAAGGTGAGGTTTTTCTATATTTTTTGTTATTGTTAGAGTTGGGTTATGCTTGGAATTGACTACCGTCAGACAATATAGCAACATCCTTTTTTTTCTAATACAAGAGTATCTAATTATGGCCCAAAAAGCACTTCTACACATCTTTTTCTTTTCCATCTTGGATTTACATACTGGCACATAATTTTCATTATATTTTCAGAGATGTTCAAAGCCCAAAAAAGATTACAGGCCATAATCAAAATTTCCTTTTTTCATTTTGGACATACCAGGAAACTTCTTCTATTATGTTAAAAAGATATTAAAAAGAATCAAAGTGATAGGGAAGAGTGTAAAAAAATCACTTTAATACATGACTTTACTCAATGTAAAGATACATTTCTTTTTTTTAAGCTTTTTTTTTTTTTTTTTAGAGACAGAGAGAGAGTCAGAGAGAGGGATAGATAGGGACAGACAGACAGGAAGGGAGAGATGAGAAGCATCAATCATCAGTTTTCATTGTGACACCTTAGTTGTTCATTGACTGCTCTCTCACATGTGCCTTGACCATGGGCCTTCAACAGACCGAGTAACCCCTTGCTCAAGCCAGAGATCTCTGGTCCAAGCTGGTGAGCTTTGCTCAAACCAGATGAGCCTGGGCTCAAGCTGACGACCTTAGGGTCTCAAACCTAGGTCTTCGGCATCCCAGTCCAACGCTCTATCCACTGCGCCACCACCTGGTCAAGTGAGATACATTTCTTATGTAATTAAACACAGTTTTTACTATAATAACAAAAATATGTAAGAAATCAGTAGGTGTCCATTAAATGTTTGCTATGTGTCCAACAATGTTATACCTGCTCTTGGGAAGCTTGTGTTCTAACAAGTCAACACACACATAAAAAATTCTTTTAAAAATCGGAAACATGAGAGTTAACAGTACTTGTCAAGTCTGATGGTTTCCATAGGAATATAGGACTAGTCATGGAGCTCACTGTGGTCAGGGAACATGTCTCAAAAGACCTCGGGAAGGGTGCCTGGTCTCAGAATCAAGGGTCTTTGTTGGGCAGCATTGTTTTCACTAGGAGGCAGTGTGATCAATGGATCTAGGATTTAAATGAGAAGGTCTAAGTTTTAGGCACAGTGTCACCTCATCCTAGCCATGTAATTTTGGACCACTCACGTGTATCTGTGCCTCAGTTTCTCCCACTATTGTCATGAAAATAATATCTCTGCCTGGCCTCACTCCCTGACATGTTTGCAAGATTCCGACAAGATCAAGTGGGTGAAAGCTTTTCCAAACTGTAAATCACTAGACTGCGGGATGTGAAGGTGTTATTGGAAGTGGTCCAGTCAGGTACCAATAATAGTCTGTGGCATGATACATTATTTTGCTCGGTCTGTTTTATTTTGTTTTCTTGGCTCTCAGCAATCCAGTTCAAGGTCCTTATGCTCATTTAATAACATTTCCTGTCAAATTTCTCATACATAAAGTTTTACAGGCAACCAGCCCATGAGCTGCAGGCTGCTGCTAGGATTATATTCAGAAATGGGTAGGCGAGAGAATGCCTTATTCTGGCCCAAAGCAGACAAGGCTTTCTCGTTAAGGACTCTCCCAGAGGTGGAACATTCTGGGAAATTGCAGCATTCACATCATTTATTTTTCTTTCAAAGCCTCTTTCCTCTGCAGCGTGTCCATGGTACACAATTCAGAAGCACCCGACCACTTAGGACCCTGGGATCTGGAGACAGTAGCAAATATATTTGCCATTCAAGAGGAGAAACAATGGCAAGAACAACATTTCACATGCTGTGCGCTGTCAGGATCAGAGGCTTAAACTTTCCATTCCCACTTCCCTGGTTAGACCACAGTCTGAACAATGATGCAGTGAATTGGGCCCTCGTCTGTGCCAAGCAGAAATTTTATCATCGTAAGGAAGCCTTAAGTGAGCCCCAGGGACAGCATATGTATTGTATTAAGAGGAAGGGGTGATGATCCATCAAAGCTGTGTAATTTCAAAGGTTTTCACGCTGTTCGCAGGAAACTATAATATAAGCTTAGATTCCTTTGTTCCAGTTAACAAGAAAATGGTTAGAGAAAGAAAGATGGATTTGAAATACTGGTTATCTATGGAGTAAACTTAAGTGAGAGAGGAGGACAGATAGGATAATGGACAGCAACCAGCATGTTAGAGGAGTCATGCATTACTCTGTGTTTACCCAAGAACACACACTGGGAATTCTGAGCAAAACATACATTCAGATGAATCCTTTTCTTGCCATTGATTCACAATCTTTTAGTCCCTCCTTATCAGTTCCCAGTTGCCTCTTATTAGAGGAGAATTGCAAGCAGGTTTTATGCCAGGAAAGGGTAAACTTCAGGGGAAAAAAAGGACAAACAAAATGGGGTGAATGATAAGAAGAAAGAGATATATGAGCATATATGAGCTAAGGTTTCATTATGCAAGTTAGATTTGCATTCCTGGGCCAGGAATAAATAAACATAATTCAAGATCCTGACTCTCCCCACATACAAACGAGTATAACTTCATTCAGTCCTCCAGTCTTGTCGCCCGATCTCCCTCTGTTCCCTGGATTTGTTCAGTTCCCTGCCACCAGGCTTGTGTCCCACTGTTCTCTCCATCAGTGATTTCCTCCTGTCACAATAGCCCTTACTGAAATCTTCTGCTTCCTTCACCCAAGTGAAAGTGAGCCTAAGTATATCATCTCAAACAGCTTTCTCACATCCTACACCTTAAAATTAATCTTATAAACTGTAGGGACTCACCCATCTAACTCTGAACCCTCTATGACTTGGATTGGGGAACTTTAGTTAAAAGCCCTGAGTGAATGTCTCTTGGATGCAAACACCAAGAAACTGTGTGAGTGACCTTTGTGCAGACACAAAGGAATGCATGTGAATGGGCTTTAGAAAATTAGCCTAGAGGTTCTAGATTGCTCCTTCCTTTGTGCTTGTTAATTAGCAAAAGAAAAAAAAAATGTACTGACCCAAATTAGCCCTTTCTCCATGTCAGCAAAATGGCCATTAGTCATTATTTTCCCTTACCACCTGGCCTCCCTCCCTTGTAATCCTGTTACCTCTGTTCTGCTTCTGATCAACAGAAGTTAAGGGAGAAGCAATTTCAGAAGGTCTTCTTTGCCTCTCTTAGCAGGCCTCCCCCTCTTCCTCTTGACATAAGTTTGTGTCTTGAGTAAGTGTCTTCCACAAGACACTGGTAGGTCCCAGCGGACCTACAACAAGCAAATTGTTTTTAACTATATACTTTAGCAGAGTGTAACACAATGTGTATGTGGGTGTGGGTGTGTGTGGGGGTGATTTAGAATTGTTATTTGTAAAAACGTTACAGTGCTCACCACCAAGTTATGGCCTGTGAGATCAGGTACCTGTATGGCCAGTAGCCACGGCCACCATCACAGCAGCCTGGCCCATGCAGGTTAGCATTAGATTTGGACAGATGGTAATAAAACAATAGAGCCAAGAACTGGTGGCCCATCACCTTTAATCCTAGCTTGTACCTGGCGGGCAAGTAAAAACACACACTGGGCTCCAAAACCCACTCATTCAGTGCTCACAAAGCTACTGACTTATCTGAGTTTCCTAGAACCAAAGGTTTCTAACCTCACCAGTCTCATTCACCTCTGTTCCCCATCTCCTTCTCTCTGCACAAACTCTGCACAAACTGGCTTCTCCTTCAGCCCTCCGCCATCTTGGCTGCTTCTTCTGGCCTCCTCCACTTGGCCTCTCTCTGCTCTCCTATGGCATGGGCTTCTCCTAGAACATAATCACTCTTCCCCCGGAACAATGTGATCTCTCTTCCTTTTAAAACCTTTTGGTGCAAAAGCCCTCCCCCAACACATATTAACATAATCACACCCATCCCAAGCAAGAAGGGCAACTAATATCACCTGGGCAACGGGCTACCACGTGGGCAGTGCCATCTTTAACAAAGTGAGCATAATATATTTTATCTGCCCAACAGTACCACACCTTCATCATCTGAGAGTCTGAAATGTGAACACTTTGGGGGCACCATGTGTATAGATTACTCTGGGATGCAAATGCAGGCAGCACACAACTTCTTGTCCTGCCATTTATTTTTTATTTTTATTTTTTTATTTTTAGAGAGAGAGGAAGGGAGAAAGACAGAGAAAGAGAGCCAGAGGGAGAGAGAGACACCCATTCACTGCTCTACTCGTTCATGTATTCACTGGTCAGCTGCTATATGTGCCTTGATCAGGGATCAAACCCCAACACATTGGGATGACACTCTTACCAACTGAGTCACCTGACCAAGGCCAGAGCCCTGCAATTTGACCAGTCAGTACATGGGACTAGCTCATGAACCTCCACGCTTCTTCAGCCTTGTCAAAGGAGGGTTGCTGTTCTCTCAGCTCTCAGCCAATCCCCACCCTCTTAGCTAAACTTGAGACACTGAAACTCAATCATGTGAACTTTGGCAATAACATTTTTTTAGAGGACAACTTAACCTAAAATCTACACAAATATTATAAATATAACTAACACTTGCTTTAGCCTTTAATTTGTGATTGTAGGAATATCCACAACCCTTATAATTTGACAAAAGCTTTTACTTACTTACATATTTATTTAAAAAGTTTATTTAGTGCATTGTTTGTTGTAAGTGATCTACATATATTAACTTATCCTCATAACAACCATATATGGTATATTACTGTTCCCATTTTAAAGATAATGCAAACTAAGGCATAAAGAGTTTAAATACCTTGTCTGTGTTCTTGCTCCTTATAACTTGTGGAGCCAGGCTTTGAACCTTGGAAATATAGCTTTAGAGTCTATGCTTTCAATCACTGCACAGGCAGAGGAAACAATAGTCTGATATCGATACAGGAAAAACTAGTTTATATGAAATTGTATGTGACGTCAAAGCTGAGATCAGGACCTGGGAATTAAAGACTACAGGTGGGAGATCCAGCTTTCTGCTGTAACATCCAGACAAAACTTAATGGATAGAGCTTGTTTTAGTTTCCAATCACTTCCAATTACTTGTAAGATTGAGGAGGTAATTAATATGAGAATGATATATGTGTGTTTAGTTGGATAGCAACATGTACTTTTGAATAAAAATGAAACTTCAATTATACAGAAGAAATACCTAAAGACCATTTTCTAATATTCAAGAATCAGCTAAATTAAAGTTCAAGTTCTTCGTGTATGTGTGTGTATGTGTGTGTGTGTGTGTGTGTGTGTGTGTGTGTGTGTGTGTTTGATCTTTGAAAAACAGTTTTCCTGGAAAGAGAGTAAATTCTCCACAAGAATGATTGAATACATCAGTATGAGATGGGGACATCATTCTGTTGGAAAAAGAAGTATCCTTTGTGCATTCTGTCAATCCCAGGGGGCCACATGTTGATGGACTTTGGGTTTGAAACACACCTTCACCAAGAAGGGAAGAATCCTCACAGCCTGTGATAGGCTTGTCCCCATGTTCCTCATGTGGAAATACCTTGCCATGTTTCATACTCAAACAAGTAATCACACCAAAATGAGCCAACATCAAAATTCAACTGTGATCTATTATGATGAGGAGTGCTCTGGGTATATAATAGAGAAAAATAAAATAGAACAAAGAGAAAATATTTTAGAGGAAAGATGGGGAAGCAGGTTTCCCTCAGAAAGCAGCCATTGAGCTAAGTTCCAAAGGAAGAATGAAGAACTGTGTTCCAGGCAGAAGAACATGGCAGGGTGGCCCAGAGGACAGCACACATATCCTGCAAATAAGGCTAGTACAGACAGAACAGAGAAAGCAAGGGGAGCACATTCGGAGCAGAGGACAGAGAGAAGGCAAAACCAGATCCTGCAAGACAACCTGTAGAACCAAAAATTTTATCCTTTATCCCAAGAGCATTGGAAAACTATAATCAAAGACTTTAATCAAATTTATGTTTCAAGATGATGTCTCTGCTTCAGTAGGGACAGAGGAGAAAAGAATGGATCAGGAGGTGGTGTCCTTGGATATGGGAAGGTCAATTAGGAAACTACTGTAGCATCTAGTAGACAGTGACTTGGACAGGAATGGCTACTATAAGATGGAAAATAATGGACTAATATGAGAGATATTTAAAAGGTAAATAGCTGGGTATTGATGAAAGATATGAATTCACTTAATATTTGTTGATGAGTAAAGAGTTGTAAAAGAAAAGGTAATTTGAAGTGATTACCAAAATTCCTGCATATCTGGGACATGCACCACTATTATAATAGGGAGTTAAGCTTGATGGAACTGGATGCTCTTTCAGAGAGAAAAACAGGGATGGGGAATTCAGCAATGTGGAACCCTTAATCTGACCTAAGTTTTGCTCCCTCAAGGATGCTCTACATCCATGGTTTCTAGTGAGTGCCCTTGTAGAGACTTCCATGAAGCTGCTGGTCTTGTCAGCAATAGGCCATTCTTGGCTAAGGAATTTTACTTTACAGGTGAAGCCACAGCTATAACTCCAGTGAAATGTTTGTAGTTTCCATCAGCTGTGGTCCCTAGAGGACCTCTTGTGCACCCATCCATCAGTAGCTGGTTCAATACCATCTTCCTAGGCTCTCTAAGGCTCAGTTTTGTTACCCAAAGTTTTATTTCTTTAAAAAATAAAAATGATTTTTTTCTTCATATCTATGAATCTGTTTCTATTTTGTTTATTAGTTTATTTTGATCATTAGATACCACATATAAGTAAAATCATAATGGTACATGTCTTTCTCTGACTGATTTATTTCATTTAGCATAATACTCTCTAGGACCATCCATGCTATCACAAAAGAACAGACTGAGAGCTGTCAGAGGAGATGGGGCTGGGTGAAAATGGTGAAGATATTAAGTAAAGAAAAAACTTTGGCCTGACCTGTGGTGGTGCAGTGGATAAAGCGTCAACCTGGAAATGCTGAGGTTGCCAGTTCAAAACCCTGGGCTTGCCTGGTCTAGGCACATATGGGAGTTGAAGCTTCCTCTGCTCCTCCCCCCTTTCTCTCTCTCTCTCTCCCCTCTCTATAATGAATAAATAAAATCTTTAAAAAAAAAAGAAAGAAAAAACTTTATAGACACAGACAACAGTGTGAGGATGGCAGGAGGGCAAGGGAGTGACATGGGGAGATTTGACTTAGAGTGGTGAACACACAATGCAGTGTACAAATGATGTGTTGTAGAATTGTGCACTTGAAGCCTGTGTAATTTTATTGATCTGTATCAACCCAAATAAAGTCAGCCCTGGCAGGTTAGCCCAGTGTAGAAATGTCCCAGGTTTGATTCCTGGTCAGGACACACAAGAGAAGCAATCATCTGCTTCTCCACCCCTCCTGTTCACCTTCTCTCTCTCTCTCTCCCTCTCCTCTCTTCCCTTCCTGCAGCCATGGCTCCATTGGAACAAGTTGGCCCCAGGAACTGAGAATGAATCAGTGGCCTCTGCCTCGAGCACTAAAACAGCTTGGTTGCCGAGCAATGGGGCAACACCTCAGATGAGCAGAGCATCGCCTAATAGGGGGCTTGCTGGGTAGATCCCAGTCAGTCAGGGTGTGTGCAGGAGTCTGTTTCTCTGCCTCCCTGCTTCTCACTTAAGAAAAAGAAAAATAAATAAATTCAATAAAATTTTTTAATAAATGAATAAAATAAAAATTATTTATTAGAAACCATCACCACCATTGCTTTTATACATATCCTGTCTCCCATTATAAACACAATATACATGAATTGACTTGATAAATACTAAGAAGAAAATAAAAATCATCTGTAATTTCCCCACTAGGGAAATAAAACCACACTATTATCTTGAGAAACAATGAGCAGCTGTAGGTAAGACCTTAGGCTTTGTAGTTAGACAGTATTTCGGTCTTTATCCTAAAGGCACTGGGAAATCAAATAATCAGATTTATATCTCAACATGATTTGTCTTGTGGAGAGAGAATGAATGGATGGGTGAAGAGGTGTTATGTTTGGATATAGAAAGATCAATTAGTCCAAATTCTAGCTCCAACTATAGGTATTAAGAATCTATAGGAAAAATCACTACTAAAACTTGAGTTCCTCACATGTACAGGTAAATTATAACAGCACCAGTTTGAGGGCTAGTGTATGTATGTTCCTTGGCACAATACTCAGCACATAGTAAGTCTTTAATAAATGCCTAGAGATTCTTATCACTACTTAGAATGACTCCTTGCATTTTTATTATAAAATAGTATCATATATATATTTTTATAATTTGCTTTTTTAACATCACAATTTCCCATGTTATTAAGATATATAAATATTCCTTGAAAGCATTATGTGTGATGGCTGAATAATAATCCATCTGCAGATATACCACATATTTTCTAATATTTTCTTAACTATTGGACATTTAATTCTTTTTCATTTATAATTGTGAAATGTAGCTGTGAACATCATGAAATATAAAAATTTTTAATCAAAATTAAAATGGATCCTCAGAGTTACAATCACAGTCACTAATGGTTTGAAACTTTTTGAGTGTCTTAGTATATATTACAGATTGCTGTCCACAAAGGTGGTGCAACGTGACATTTTACCTGAAAGGTTCACAATTACACCAAAATGGAAGTACTTTATTGCTTTACCTTTTCAAGAAAAAGGCTTTTGAAAGAATTTGCCAGACTACCCATCAGACTTGGTTGAGTACCAAATAAGTGCTATGCTTGAACCATTTTATCTAATTATCTTCCTACAATAACCTTGTGAGACAGTTAACATTGGACCTATTTTATAATAAGCTGGCTAAGAGTTGAATTAGGAAAGCAAGTCATTATAGCAAGCAGCACCACACTCTTGTCTGCCTACTGCCCTCCTGCTTCTATGCCCCAAAATTTGGGGCCCAAATGCCTTCACATGCATTCCCACGCTTCCCAAGAGTGATTTCCCTGTGAGGAATATCATCACAAGCACAAATGTCTTTTTGTAACTCATCCTGAATAACAATATATATATTTTATCTTGAAAGAACAACATATATCTATATCTATGTTCTATCTATATCTATAATATATATATCTATCTATATATATATATATATGATGTGGGTCAAAATTATATATCAATATATATACCATTATATACATGTGTGTGTGTGTGTGTGTGTGTGTGTGTGTGTGTGTGTGTGTGTGTATCAGCAAGTTCAGTGGCTCTGAGGCCATTTAAGGAGTGAAAAGCAGGTTGGAACAGAAAGGAATGAGTAAGTAAGTGAGCAGACAAAAATACATGAGTAGATTGCAATGTAAGAAGACATCAGATTGTACTAGGTCATATCATAGAATTTGGATTTTACCTGAATTGCAGAAGAGTAATAACACCAGCTCCAATATATCGCTGGTCCCTTAGCTTGTATCTAGAGATCATCAGGAGAAAAAAATGAGAAACTCTGAAAGAGAATACTGCCTAGAATAATGTTTCCTTTCATCCTCATCTATACAGCACTTCTTGACCTTGCGAATAGATAGGAAAACTTCACTGTTTTACTGGTTCATTCTATATCAACATTCTGTTACCATATATTTAAAACTAGTTCATCAATCGATTCTCTAAACGAAAGCTTTTTTCTGCCAATTCTTCATATAAAGTCCCAAAGTGGCTTAGCTTCCTGGCATTTTTATTAACACCTGCAATAATTTTTAGGGAGCATATCCCTGCTAACAAAACTCCTTTCCAGACTTGGCCCCAGAAACAAGCTACATCATTAGGCAACATTTTCAGAATTCCCACTTGTACAGAGCATTGAATTTATCTATTTGAGGTAAGTAAATATTGCTCACAAATTGCTAAAACTCAAGACCACTCATGCAATGGGAGCACCAGCAGAATTTTCCTACCTTTGCCCATACCTGTCTAGAGGGAAAATCGGACTGAATTGCTATAGAGTGTCTACATTTCATCTACAGAAGCCCCCTTGTATAATGGAAAATATCTCACCACCTAAATAAGTCTCTGGGATCATTCATGGGTCTGACTGCAGTAGAACTCCTTCATATGTGGCAGGAATTTCATGAGCTTTCCTTTGGGAAGACCCTCACAGCCGCCGCTGGTTCTCACATTAACTCAAAGGGAATCTTGCTGTTGTTTCTTACAGCCACAGAAACTTGACATAACTTTCCTACTTCAACTCTGCTTCAACATGTTGACAAATTCATTAGCTGGACATGCGAAATTATCGTAATTTAGGAAGCACGACCTAGGCAAACAAAGGCAAAGCAGACCAAAAATAACTTTCTCATCAGCTTTTAGAGGGAATGTGTCCTGGCCGGGTCGCTCAGTTGGTAGAGCATGGTCCCCCTATGCTAAGATTGCAGTTCCATCCTGGTCAGGGCACATACAAGAATCAACCAATGAATGCATAAATAACTGTAGCAATAAATCAATGTTTCTTGCTCTCTCTAGCTCTCTCTCTTCCCCCCTCTCTAAAATCAATTTATTAAAAAAATTGTTAGAGGGGTTGTGAGTCAAAAGATCAGCAAAGCTGCTGATGATTCACATTTTACCATCTTGCCAACACTACACATTAATTGACCAATTTGCAGCTGCTCTGCCCAGCAATATGTTCGCCCTAAGGAGCAGGCCTGAAGTGCAGCTATAGTCCTGCAGACAAAGGACAGCTCTGCATGCTCCTCTTCTTGGAGAAAAAAAAAAAAAAAAAAAAATTAGGCATCCCCCCACAGAATCCTAGAAGAAAGAATTATAAATAAAAATGTATTCACAGCCTGACAAGTGGGTAGCAAAATACTGATTCTAGCTTCTTAAAATAAGAAAAATATGTGGAGTTGGGAAAGAAACGTGTGTGGGAGGGAATCATATCCCATAAGATGAAAGAGGATAAAAGAAAACCAAGCTGAGAGGGAAAAGCCAGCAACTTCCTCACCCCCAGTTCCAAGGCTGGCAAGTTAGCTGAGCTGGGTGGGGAGCCCCAGGAGCATCACCTAGGAATCCCCTCCATTGAGTGGTCCATTCCTACCCCAAACCTGTGCATATTAGAGACAGAGAGAGCATGTGGTCCAGCAGAGCTACCCAGATGCCTGCGGTTTTCAGGAGCCTGTGTTTTAATACTGGTCTTCATAGTCTCTGTGTCTCAGATATTATACGGTGTTGGTCAAATAAGTTTGTAAATATGATGTATAGGTTTGCTCGCTTATAGTTTGCATTGGGTATGAGTGACAGGCTGTAAGCAGGCTGGGTTGCTATAACCTAAGGCTTAGTTTTAAGACTAAGCCTTTCCCACCTTAAGTGACTTTGTATCAGAGACTTCCTTGTTTGTATATTGGATTAAAGGTTTTGATTTCTACGCTATAAATGGGGCAGACCGGGAGCTTGCTCTCTTGGTTCCTGAGATTAGCATTAGAGAGGAGAGCAGAGAAAGGCAACGTGAAGGAGAGGAGAGGCAGCCAAGATGGCAGAGTACTGAGGGAGAAGCCAGTTTGTGCAGAGTTTGTGCAGAGAGAAGAAGATGGGAAACAGAGGTGAATAAGGCTGGTGAGGTAGAACCGTTGATTCTAGGAAACTTGGATAAATCAGTGGCTTTGGGAGCCCTGAATGGAAAGGGAAGTATTTTCCCACTGTATTTCTTGCCCACCGGGTGCAAGCTAGGAGGATTAAAGCTGATGGCCCATCAGTTCTTGGCTCTGTTGTTTAATTACCGTCTGTCCGAATCAAAAGCGAACCTGCATGGGCCAGGCAGCTGTGATGGTGGCTGTGGCTACTGGCTTTACATACGGTAAGCATAAAACCTGTCTCTCTCTCTCTCTCTTTCTCTCTCTCTCTCTCTCTCTCTCTCTCACACACACACATACACACACACACAAACACACACACACACACACACACACACACACACACACACACACACGTTTTATAGGCCTGTGGAAGGACAACATGCCCTACAGGAAGTCTATACTCTCCATAAATAGATTGGCAGCATAGAGGTGGGCGGAGCCCAGGGCGAGGAGGCGGAACCCTGGGACCTCGGCTCAATGACTCAGCTGCTCTGACCTTTAGAAACTTTTCTCTTAGCTCTTGGCCTGGAGCAGCTGTGTCTGCCCTGCCTCTGGCTCTGGGCTCCTGTGAAAAACAGAAATGATAAACGCTTCATTACTGCAATATGCCAAAAAGGAAAGAGTGATGAAGCACTCGATACTTGGTGCTAATTTGTGGAGGACAAAGGAACCAAATGACCAGAGACAAGTCTTCACGCTGTCACTAAGGTACTGGCACATACTGAATATTTATAGCACTCCAGATTTTTTCCCACAGTCTGAAGATCCTACAGTACAAAAGAATCCTTAGTGTTTATTTCTTTGTTTTAAACCTGAAACTAGGTAACCGCAGACTTCCTATACAGCAGCTTCTGAAACCGCTACTGCAGCAGCGCCGGGATCCGCCAGCAAATGTGGTAAAACGGAGATTCCAGTTCTGGGCCTGGGGGGAGGGTCTGTCTGCCTCTCGGACCTGCTTTGGGGTGCTGCCCTTTATGTGGGTCCACATAGGACTTTTGAAGTGCGGAGGCTGTAAAAAAGAACTGAGAAAGGCCTCGAGAGGACTTAAGATGTCATTACTTTTAGACTGGAAAGGACTGGAATTTAAAACCCTAAATCTCTGTATGAGGACAGTGAGGCCAAGGCTAGCTGTCTGGTACAGCATCATCAGAAGGCATATCCTTCACAGCTCACAAAATCTGTCCCCCTGTGCTCCTCCACATTCCTCCCGCCACCAGCCTGGCTGTCACACACTTGGCCCTTTTGCCCTTGGGTTTCTTTTCTTTCTTTTTTTTTTTTTATCAATTTTAATTTATTGTGTTAACATGGATTCAAGTGTCCCACTCAATATAACACCCTCACCCCCTAATCACGTGCCCCCCATTATGCCCCTTTTGCTCTCCTCCCCCTGACTCCTCCCCCCTACCCTTTGGGATTTGCTGTCCTGTTATCTGTATCTATGTATTATGTATATATAATTTCACTAATCCCTACACCTTCTCTGATCCCATCCCCTCATCTCCTTTCCCTCTGACAGCTGTCCCTCTGCTCCCTGTGACCCTGCCTCTGCCTCTATTCTGTTCCTCAGTTCACTTTGTTCCTTAGATTCCACATAAAGTGAGATCATAGGATATTTTTCTTTCTCTGCCTGACTTATTTCACTTAGCATAATAATCTCCAGGTCTATCCATGCTGTCACAAAAGGTAAGGTTTCCTTCTTTTCTCAGCTGCATAGTATTCCATTGCATAAATGTACCACAGCTTATTTTATCCACTTGTCCACTGACGGACACTTGGGCTACTTCCAGATCTTGGCTATAATAAAAAATGCTGATTCAAAAGAAGATATGTGCCCCCACATTTATTGCCCTTGGGTTTCTTTTTCTATCTTTCTGCTTCTTTTGGAAGTAAAAGAAGAAGGGAGGGAAGAATCTTTATAGGGCATATGAAAGGCATCCTAGCTCTGAATTATGCAATCTCTTACCTAAAAAACCTACAAAAAGCTATGAGGATGAGTTTCCAGAGTGAACAGAAGCTAACCACCTCCCAGTTCTTAATGTCCCACAGTGACTTTCAATTTAACATTATTAGTCTTTGTTTCCAAAGATGGTCCCTGGTGCCTGTCATGCCCAATAGACAAAGCTAGGCCTATGGCCACATAACATTTAGAACATAGTTATTGAATCACTGGAAACCTAACTCATGTCATTAGAAGCCTCAAAAGAAAAATCTCTAGATCCAAGGAGGGGAAAATATTTTCAAGTAAAAATTTTGGTTCTGAAGGTAATCCAAGCATATCTTCCACCCAATAACCACATTCCAAAAGTGAGAAACAGAAGAGATACCGTTTTCATTGAATGAACTTCAGCTCCACTCCCAATCACATGATTTATAAGAGCCATGCTTAAAAGCTATGACATTAGTTCATTCTGATATCAATTATCTAACCAAAAGCCTGAAAGTAGGAACTGTTTCTTTGCTCCAGCCTTTCTGTATCACACAGGTACACCTAAGGTTACGGTTAAATATGGGGAAAGAGGACTAAGGAAATTTAAAAAAGAAAATTGCTCTTGAAAAATAAACATTGAAACTCAGTAAATACTCCTAAATGTATACAGAATTTGCCCTAACAGGGCATTGCTACATTTCCACCTACCATTTGATCACAGAGTATTTGAAGAAAGCTTTGGCTCTAAATGAGGCTTACCATGTACAAGGGAATATTCATTCCTAAGTGCCTCTATTATGTCAATAACTTTTGAACAGCAATGTGTACACTTCACACACTGAGAACTTTCCCGCTCAGTCAGCACTGTGCTCAGTGCCATTCCTGGTATAAGCATTAAAGTTTCACAAGAAGATTTGCTCACAATGACTATGCAGCTAGAACTCCATAGGACTCTCCCTAGGTTGTTTGGATTTCATTATTAACATATACTCTTGACTACCATTGTTAAGATCAGAGCCCTTGCAAAATTAAGATTAAAATACCCTAGCCTTGTGTGTGTAGAGACTGCTTTCACTGGGGACTTCTTATATACGATAAATAATGAGACAGGTTTCAGGGTTTAGAAAGTTTTTGCTATAATCTAAACAACTTCTTTCAGTTCACTGATGGGTTATTAACTAAATAACCCTCTACAGAGGTCTGTATGATCCCTAAAAGCTTACAGCATGAATGTCATCTTAAAGATTTTGCCTCCCCCCCTCCAAAGCTGGATTTCGAATTTATTAAATCTTATAATAAATAAGAAATTGTACCTATCATATTTAGTCAACAAATTAAGGAACAATGTTAGGTTATTTACATAAAGTGAAACCAAAAGAAATGTGCTTTCATATGGTAAGATGTGTATGTGGTCATTGTCTTTGTTTCTCCATGTACTCGAGGAGACTGAAAAGGTGAGTGGGAAGTATGATAATATAAATTCCAAGGATAAAAGACACTCAGGCTGTGCACCCAAATGAACCTTCCTGGCAGCAGTCATTGGCTTAGAACCCATCAAGCGAACAGCTTTGCTTCCCTCTTCACCCATTACATCTAAACCTTTCAACATGTCTCTCCCTTCCCCGAACCTCTACCTAACTCTATCTTTAGGCAGATCTGACAAAACATGTTTAATACTCCCAATCTGGAAAGGTGAGAAGGAGCCTTAAGGTTGGGAGATATAATAAGCAGAAAATTGAAGTGATCTCAGGGTATTTTCAGAATGTAAAGGCTATAAAAATAGAAAAGTAAGAATGACAGAAGTTTTCCAAGAACTACAGGTTATTGTGAAGCAAAATATAAATGAGGCAACACTTCTTTCTTTCCAACTTGGGAAACTAGGACAGGCAAAAGACTAAAGTGGCAAACAATTTCTTCCAAGATTATGTGACTGCTATGAAAACAAAGCTAAACTAGCCAAGTACTATCCTAAGTGAACTAACAGAAAATAAGACACCAGATCTGTGAAAAAATGGGATAGGTCAATGGGCATATATACAGTGTGTCCGTAAAGTCATGGTGCACTTTTGACCAGTCACAGGAAAGCAACAAAAGACAATAGAAATGTGAAATCTGCACCAAATAAAAGGAAAACCCTCCCAGTTTCTGTAGGATGATGTGGCAGCATGTGCGCATGTGCAGATGATGATGTAACACCGTATATACAGCGGAGCAACCCACGGCCGTGCCAGTTGAGATGTGGATGGTACAGAGGAAAGTTCAGTGTGTTCTGTGGCTTGCAAAATTCGAATCTGTGACCAAAGTGCAACGTGAATATTGGCGCGTTTATAACGAAGCACCACCACATAGGAATAACATTACTCGGTGGGATAAGCAGTTGAAGGAAACCGGCAGTTTGGTGGAGAAACCCCATTCTGGTAGGCCATCAGTCAGTGACGAGTCTGTAGAGGCTATACAGGATAGCTACCTAAGGAGCCCTAAAAAATCTGTGCGTGAGCCCACATCAAACTGCACTGCATAGGTATGAAACTGGGAGAGTTTTCCTTTTATTTGGTGCAGATTTCACATTTCTATCGTCTTTTGTTGCTTTCCTGTGACCAGTCAAAAGTGCACCATGACTTTACGGACACACTGTATATACCATATTCAAGAATCCAGTGTTTGAGGATAGGAAAACCAAGCATCTTAAAGACATCATTTCTTCCCAGATTGATCCATAGGTTCAATATAATTTCAATTTAAGTACCAGCAGGGTTCTTTATGGAATATTCCAGACAATTCTAAAATGTATACAGAAGTACAATGACCCAGAATAGCTAAGGATCTCATAAAGAAAAAGGGTAAAGTGAAGGCATTATCCCAGATATAAAGTTACAAAGCTAGAGTAATAAAAACAACATGCTATTACAGCATTGGGATGACAAAGAGAACAATAGAATAAAAAGCTCAAAAATACCCAGCAAATATGAAAAGAATATCTAATAATGACAGACAGTATAAAAATGTAATTTGTATGATAAGGTGATGTTTAAGAATATGAACTTTGGAACCACAAAGCCTGCATTCAAATCTCTGTTCTACCACTTACTAGTTGTACCACAGTTTACTCATCTGTAAAGTGGGATAATAATAATTTATATTTGATTGATATGAATATTTTCAGGTATGGATATTTTTGTGTGGTGCCCTGTGTGACCAATGGGACACTGAGGGAGTGACAATGTATGACTTTCAACGTGAGGCATAACAAACATTGCAGTTTCTGTCTTGACCTCTCTCTGGGGGTGATTGGGTGGCCATATTGTAAGGCCACTCAAGTAGCCCCACGGAGAGGCACAGCAGATTGGAACAGAGGCCTTTATCTAACATCTAGCAAACTTGTCAGACATGTAAGTAAACTACCTTGGAAGTAGAACCTCTATCCCCAATTTTGGCTTTAGATAACTACAGCAATAATGTCAGCAAAGGTCTAATAGAGTTGCCAGTACATTGCAGACACTGCATAAATTAAAAATTCCGTTAGTGTTATCATTGCACAATACTGGAGATTCAGCAGAAAGTCATGGTGCAGAGAGCTCTATTCTATGCCCACAAGGATAATGTTTTAATTATCTTTGCATTCCCAGGGCCCAGTATGGGCTCAGTAAAATACATGTTTATGGAATGGCAACTATGTGCCAAGCATTGATCTAGGCAGTGAATGAATGAATAAATGTCTAAATCCTTTCCAGCTCTTCCATCACAGAAGTGCATAGCACAATGAATAAAATCCTTGCATAGAAAAAAAATGAAAATTCGGTGACTTAGACAATTAATCTTTTAGACCTGTGCTTCAAAGAGCTTAGCCAACCTACTCTAGCTGAGACCATTTTGTTCATACCACTGAAATCCTCCTGGGGAGGAAATATGATGGAGAGAAGGTTAGAATAGCACAAAATATAAATATCAGATCTTAACATAATTTTTGTATATTCATTCCATTCAACTTCTAAATGACCTCTACAGATTGATTTAAGTTGTATTGTTAAGTTGAATTAAAAAAAAAAAACAGTTCGTAGATCTCTCTTCCTCACTCTCTCTTAAATACCTGATATATTTAAACTATATTAGACTATAAATGCATTTCTTAATTTAATCAGTCCATCTGGAGGCAAAAGAAAGTTGTTTCTTTAAACAACATAGAAAATATTGGGAGACACTATCTTACAGTAGATGGCTTTAAAATTATACCAATATTTTTAATCCAGTATGAAGAAAACTTTTTCTATTTTAAGCAGTCTCCACATTGCACAGTTTCAATATGTACTAAATTTATTTATCATGTTTTAATTAAATAATATTAATCTCCCCATAACATGGTTCAAAGCTTAAACATAGAATATTAACTGTGGGTACAGTAATGGCAGAAAGTACAAACTCTGCTGCTGGCTCCTCGGTCCACAGACCTCCACACAGAAACCAGTGAACATCACAATCAGTGACTGACTGCATCACTTCTTTCATAATCTGTCAGTTGTCACATTTATTATTCAGTTCACACACAGACAGTAAAGCATGTGGTTGTCTTGCCTCCCCTCCCTGTCAACAAGTGGTAACCCCACATGGTATAAAAGTGGATAATCAAAAGAAGGAATTTACTGACAAAGATGAAAGTGCAACAAAAACACAAAAGTGAAGTAAAATTGAACATTATTAGAAAATGTTGATAAATACAGAACAAGATCTAGGCCTGCAAGAAGGTTCAGAATAACTCCTATTGAGAAAGTCCAATAAATATTTTAAAATAAGGTAAAGTCACTTCAACATTTTTAGTTTAGTTACATTAGGAACAGAAAGCTACTTATGCCTGAAATGAGGCATTTGCTTCTATTTTGAAAGAAGACTGTAATAAAAAAAAAAAATCTCAATCCATTTGACTACCAAAGCAATGAAATTAGTTGCCACATTGAAAGACAACTATAATTCCTAGTAGACTTATGGGAGACAGGCTGTAAACTGACAAAGTCCTTACAGTAGGGCTTAGTTTAAGACCAAACTCTTCCCCACACCCTTTAAAGACTACGATCTTCCCCAAACCCTTCTAGGACTAAGATCTTCCCAACACCCTTTTTAAGACTAAGCTTTTCCCCACACCCTTGACTGTTGCATGGTGGGGTGTGTGCGCTCTTATGAGGAATCCCATTGATGCCTCAGATGTCTGACTTTGTATCAGAAACTTCCTTATTTGCATAGGGCTCTGCACTATATAATAAAGCAGACCAGGGGCTTTGCTTTTGCTCTTGCAAGCTAAAGGCGTTGCAGAGACCTCTGATCCCATCCTTTTTCTCTCTGAGTTTATTTCTTCATTCTGCACCGTTCTCACTCAGGACCAGTCATGCTGGTTTGGGGCAAGACTGAAGAAACTCTACCAATAAAGGCTGATTTCATTGTTTCATAAGTCGGCATCAGTTGATTAATGTTAAGATATCTGGTGAAGCTACAGCTCAAATAAAGATCCTTTTATGAAATTTATATCCAGATTCCAAAGAAATGTAGTAGAAATAACTGACCATGAAATATTGACACTGTCCCCATTCAAGAGACTAACTGTGCAGCCAGAGAAATTTAATGAAGGATAATTTATCAATACAAATGAGGAAAGTTGTTGAGATGAAAAGGATAAAGATGTCCCAGAGGAAGTGACATCAGCAAAAGGCCATATTAAAAGAACTCTCAGAGATATTTTACAATGTTAATTGTGCAAAGGATAAAATGTTGGAAACTGATTCAAACTGAGAAAAGAAGATGAGTTTTCCAAGACGTTAGAAAAGATGCCTGTTTCATATGTTATATGATAAAAAGCAAGTACTGTTCAAATTCTACTTGATAAGTTATTTACAAAGAAATAAAACAATTCTCAACTAAATTATTCTCAATACTGTTAATGTTCTAAGTTGCAATGCATTAAATAAATGTCTTATTTTGTTTCATTTCCCTATACATTCATAACCAAAAGTAGAGAATCTTTAATGTTTTGACCAAAAAATCATGTAACTTTCCCCATTGATTATTAAGATCACTTTTTATGGTTTTAGCTTACACAATTATTTTCACTGTCCTGAAATACTGCACAAAGTGAAGACTGCCTACCTTTGGTAAAGAAGTCATGATATAAGAAAAAAGAATAAATATGTAAGACATGACTAATCTGTTGTATTTCAGTGGTTAACAGCATAGTTCAAAACATATTTTAATAATCATGGCTAGCTAGTTTTTAAACCCATGACTTTAAGATGAAAAAGAAAAACTAGTACCTGTTCACAAGTATCAGAGCAAATTTGCTTTTTGATTTGTATACCCAGGAGTAGAAAAGCACTAGGCTGAAATTTAAGGAGTCCAAGTTCAAAACTGAGCTTTACCATGAACTTCCTGTGAGACTCAAAGCCAATCCCTCTATTCATTCAACAAACATTCATTGCCAGACCCCTGCTATGTGTTGAGGATACAAAACTAAATACAAGATGAAATCTGGCCTCAAAGAACTCACAACCTATTAGGAAAAGAAATCAGAAATGTACAGTATAATTCTCATCTATAAATCAGATCTAATGTATATGTCTCAGGGTTACTGGGAGGATAAAATTAGACTGTGAGAAAGCATTTTGCTATCAAATATTATACAAGTACTAGCTGGCACTGTGTAATTGTAGCACCTGACAAAACTAGACTAGATTGCTCTTATCCAGTGGTTCTCACTGTGCGGTCATAAACCAGTACATCAGCATCACCTGTTTCAAATGCATATGCTCAGGCGCAGCCCCAGATGTAGTGAGTCTGGAGGATGGATTCCAAATTCTGTGTCTTAATAAGTCTTCAAGGTAATTCTCATGCAGCTGAAGTTTGAGAACCACAGCTGAGTGTTTTGTTTTGGTTTTGTAAGATTAAAACAAAGGTAACATAGATCTTAGTAGATACAAGATACTCGTTTCCCAATTATCATTGAGGAATTATTTTAACGAATCAGGAAATTAAAGCAGAATATAACCAAGTCTTGCTTGCCAGGAAAGTTAGTAGAAGTCCTAATGAGCTATTAATCATCATGTTTATATTTAGTCCACAGTCATCTGTTTCTCAAGTCCTTCCACTTAGATAAAAAGCAGGGTAGAATCTCTGCCCATAGTTCCAGTAATAGTGTGAGCTGTGTTTTTGAGTCTGAGTTTTAAGTCAACACAGATTATAGAATTCTAACACACTAAAACTCAACACCAGAAAGGAAAACAATCCAATTAAAAAATAAGCAAAAGAACTGAATGGATGCTTCTCCAAAGAGGACATACAGATGGCCAATAAGCATATGAAAAAATGTTCAACATCACTAATCATCAGAGAAAGGAAAATTAAAACCACATGAGATACCACCTCACACCTGTCAGAATGGTGCTCATTAACAAAACAACACATAGTAAGTGCTGGCGAGGATGTGGAGAAAAGGGAACTCTCCTGCACTGCTGGTGGGAATGCAGATTTGTGTAGACACTATGGAAAACAGTATGGATTTTCCTCAAAAAATTAAAAATAGAACTGCCTTTTGACCCAGCTATACCATTTTTAGGAATATATTCTAAGAATATCAAATCACTGATTCAAAAGAAGATATGCACACCCATGTTTACTGCAGCATTGTTTACAATAGCCAAGATCTGGAAATAGTCCATCAGTGGATGAGTGGATTAAAAAGCAGGGGTGCCTGGATTCCAAGATGGTGATAGAGTAGGTGGATGTTTCAACTGCCACCTCCCATGACCAAATCGGATTACAACCTAATTTAAGAACAATCATCTTGAAAAACCAACTTTGGATGAAAGGAAGAGGACTCTATAACTAATGATCACAGAAGAAACCACACTGAGACTTGTAGGAAGGGTGGAGATGTGGAAAGGGCTGCCCTGCTCCTAGGAGCTAGTGGCAGCTGAGGGTCTAGAGGGACTCTCACTATGGGGAGGGTCACCCTGAGAGGTGTGGGTGCACAGCCCCAGCCTAGAGCCCCAGAGCCTAGAAGAGGCACCCAAAGAGCATTTGGTGATGAAAAGAGCCAGGTTTCTGTCTGCAAGAAAGAGACTGAGCTTTGTGAGATGAAGACTCTATCTTAAAGGGCCCGCACAGAAAATCTTGTTCACAGCCACTTACCCGGGGCTCCAGTGGAAGGAGAGCTGAGAGGACTGGAGTTGCATGAAAAAAGTGTAAAATTGGAGGCCCAGGAAAAGACACTGTGGGGGATGGCCACCTGAACCCCTGTGCTGAGTCATTCTCCAATACTGCAGTAGCTATATCTCACGAGTGGAGCAATCCCCTCTGAGTGGCATCAACGTGGGGAAAAGCAACTGCTCTACCCTCTGGCATCTCTCCTGCTTCAGTCAGGGTGAAAGGTCATTCTGCGAGGCCAGGAAACAAGGAGTGCATCAGTGACTCAGTTTTCTGGTGTGAAAGCTGGAGCTACCCCCCCCCCATGCTCCTGAGTCTATGACTGGTGCTTCCACCTCACTGTAGACTCAGTAGAAACTGTCTGGAGGGCAGGCAGACCATACCTCTGGGACTCAGAGGCCACACCCACCTAACTCCTGGGGAGAAACCTACTGAGGTCTGTGAAAAAAGTCTGGACAGACTGACACCAGGAGCCAAAGGTGGAGCCACACCCACTATCTTCCTAATCCCTGAATTGCCGCAGGCTCTAGAATCTAGCATAGGTTTATTCAGTAGCTGAGCCCAACAAGCAGCCAGCAGACAGAGGCTGCAGAAGGATGGACTCAGGGACCATTGGACTTTTAGGCAAACTTTCCCCCAGGCCCGGTGTGGGTAAAAGCCAGCCTATGTGTGCATCTTGGTATTTCCATGGGCACCTGGGCCCAGCAGAAGCAGCCACAAACTCTGGATTGCTTGTAGCTCCAAGAATGTTGCTGAGGGCCAGTCACAAGAAGTGTCTCCTACTGGTCTGCATTGGGTCCCTTCCAGGGAGGCCTAGGCCTGGCATATCCAAGGGCCAGCTGCAAAGAGCATTGGTCTAGGAACTAACAACCCTTTGTTAGAGTGGTATCCTAGGAAGGGCTCCTCACACCAGGATCAGCTGAGGTGAATTCTGCTCTCTGTGATCAGCACTGGCACTGTGGCTCATGTGCTTTGGACAGGGTGGAGCTTCACAGTCAGGCAGCCTGAGTGCTGGATATCCTGCCCTATTGAGGTAGATTCCACAGGGGGAAGGGAGAGAGACTTGGAACATGGACATTCAAAGTGTGGGTCCCTGTGAGCCTATTGTTGGATTTGGATAAGGGGCCTACACACTTTCTGGGGCACAAGTCAGCCCCAGGAGTAGACTCTCTCAGTCTTCCTCCTTGAGACCAAGGTCTCATCAGTGGTAAGAACTTCTGCAGAGAAGACTGTCAGCCCCACTCGATCTGAACCTGTTGCTCAACTTGTTGGGGAGAAATAAAATTTAAGTATCCAGTAATGGCTGAGGGATCAGGGGTCTCCAAACTTTTTACACAGGGGGCCAGTTCACTGTCCCTCAGACCGTTGGAGGGCTGCCAAATACAGTGGTCCTCTCACTGACCACCAATGAAAGAGGTGCCCCTTCCAGAAGTGCAGTGGGGGCTGGATAAATTGCCTCAGGGGGCTACATTGCGGCCCGCGGGCCATAGTTTGGGGACGCCTGGATTAGGCTCTGGAGTAGGGACCACAATCCTTGTACTCAGCTACTTCCCAAAAGACTCCTGAAGAAGGGGGGGTCCCACTAACATTGTATTCCCAACCTCAGCTGCCCTAACTCAACAAGCTTGCAACCTGTTCAGGGCTTGGTTCAATGAGGCCAGTTTGGGCCCATGCTACAGTCTTTCTACAGAAGACTCTGGGAAGACCAGGCAGCTGCAAGAGGAGGTGGATTAACTGAAAAGTAGAGGCAAATCTTACAATGCTTGGGGATTTTACAGAGCTGCTGTCAGCTCTAAGCAGGAGGAAGTTGATCCTTATACACAGGATGGCCCCTCCCACACTACTCAGGCAGACACAAACAGCAAAAAGAGCTGTAACTGCAGATAAGTAGCCCTCACTGGGTTACAAACAATAGCTGATGCCAACCCAAGAAGATCTAGAACCAACACAACTGGTAGTGGGTGGCAGATAGCACCAACCCTAGACTCAACTACACAAGCAGCATGCCCAGAGAAGGAGTCTATACACAGACAAAATGGGTAGACAAAGAAATGCAACCTGAATGAATCAACAAGAGAAATCCTCAGAAAAAATAACTAAATGAAATGGAAGTAACCAAACTACCTGATGCAGAGTTTAAAAGAATGATTTTTAGGATGCTCAAGGATCTTAGAACAATGGATGGACAAAATGAGAACCTAAATAAAGAGATAGCATACATCAAAAAGGACATTGAAATCATAAAAAAGAATCAATCAGAAATGACAAATACAGTATCAGAAATTAAAATTGCACTAGAAGAAATCAATAGCAGGCTAGAGGAAGCACAGGATCAAATTGGTGATTTAGAAGGGAAGATAAACAGAAGCACAAATGTAGAGCAGCAAAATGAAAACAGGCTGAAAGTGACCAAGGAAACTCTAAGAGACCTGAGTAACAACATGAAGAGAAACAACATCGTATCATAGGGGTCCCTGAAGAAGAAGAGAATAAACAAGGGCTAGAGAACCTGTTTGAAGAAATCATAGCTTAAATTATCCCTAAACTTACTAAGGAAAAAGTCACACAAGTTCAAGCAGCACAGAAAGGCCCATTAAAGTAGAACCCAAGGAGGCCTACACCAAGACACATCATAATTAAAATGCCAAAATTAAGAGACAAAGAAAGAATGCTAAAAGCTGCAAGAGGAAAGCAGTTAATTACCTACAGAGTAGCCTCCATAACTATGATATTCGACTTCTCTACAGAAACACTTGGGGCCAGAAAGGATTGGCAAGAAATATTCAAAGTAATGCAAAACAAGAACCTACAACCAAGACTTCTTTACCCAGCAAGGCTATCATTTAAAACTGAAGGAGAAATAAAAAAATTCCTAGACAAAAAAAGACACAAAAAAAGGAATTCATTACAACCAAACCAGTACTGCAAGAAATGTTAAGGGGCCTACTTTAAAAAGAACAAAGGAAAAAGGAAGAAATTGAGAAAAAGAGAAATGTAGACTTAAGTAACAAAATGGCAATAAATAGTACATGTCAATAATAACCTTAAATGTAAATGGATTAAATGTGCCAATCAGAAGACATAGGGTATCTGCATGGATAAGAAAACAGGACCATACATATTCTATCTGTAAGAGACCCACACACAAAAAAAAGATGCACATAGACTGAAAGTGAAGGAATGAAAAAAAGTATTTCATGCAAATGGAAATGAAAATAAAAGCTGGGGTAACAATACTTATATTTGAGAAAATAAACTTTAAAACAAAGGCTATAGTAAGGGATAAAGAAGGTCACTACATAATGATGAAGGGAGCAACCCGACAGAAGGATATACCCATGTTAAATATTTATGCACCTAACATAAAAGCACTAAATATATAAAGCAGATTTTGATGGACATAAAGGGTGAGATCAATAGGAATACTATAATAGTAGGGGATTTTAATATCCCACTAACAGCAATGCATAGATCCTTCCAGATAGAAAATTAACAAAGAAACAGCAGCCTTAAATGACACACTAGATGAACTGAATTTAATTGACATCTTCAGAATCTTTCACCCCAAAGCAGCAGAATATACACTCTTTTTAAGGGCTCATGGTACATTTTCTAGGAAAGACCACATGTTAGAACACAAATCAAGTCTCAATAAATTTAAAAGATTAAAATCCTATCAAGCATCTTCTCTGACTACAATGGCATGAAACTAGAAATCAACTACAATAATAAAACTGAAAAATATTCAAATACTTGGAGGCTAAATAATATGTTATTAAATAACAAATGGGTTAACAATGAGATCCAGGAAGAAATCAAAAATTTCTTTGAAACAAATGAAAATGAACACACAACAACTCAAAATTTATGGACACAGCAAAAACAGTCCAGAGAGGGAAGTTCATAGCATTACAGAAATACCTTAAGAAGCAAGAAAAATCACAAATGAACAACTTAAGCCTGCATCTAAAAGAACTAGAAAAAGAACAACAAATAAAGGCCCAAGGAAGTAGAAGGAAGAAAATAATAAAAATCAGAGCAGAAATAAATGACACATAAACTAAAAAAAAATAAAATAAAAAAGATCAATGAAACCAAGAGCTGGTTCTTTGGAATGGTAAACAAGATTGACGAACCTTTAACAGACTCATCAAGAAAAAAAGAGTGAGAGCTCAAATAAATAAAATTATAAATAAAAGTGGAGAAGTAACAACTGACACCACAGAAATACAAAGGATTATAAAAGAATCCTATGAAGATCTATATGCCAAAAAGTGGACAACCTAGGTGAAATGGATGAATTACTAGAAACACAATCTTCCAAAACTCAAACTGGAAGAATCAGAAAACTTAAACAGACCAATTACAACAAATAAAATTGAAATAGTTATCAAAAAACTCCCAGCAAACCAAAGTCCTGGACCGGATGGCTTTATAGGCAAATTTTGCCAAACATTCAAAGAAGAATTAACACTTGTCCTTCTCAAGCTATTTCAAAAAATTCAAGAGGAGGGAGGACTTCCAAGCTCCTTTTATGAAGCAAGCATAATCCTCATACCAAAACCAGGTAAGAACACTACAAAGAAAGAAAACTATAGGCCAATATCTCTGATGAACTTAGATGGTAAGATTGTCAACAAAATATTAGCAAACCAGATCCATCAATACATGAAAAAAATCATACATCATGGTCAAGTGGGATATATTCTGGGGAAGCAAGGCTGGTACAATATTCACAAATCGATAAATGTTATTCATCGCATAAACAAAAGTAACGATAAAAATCATGATTATATCAATAGATGCCGAAAAAGCATTTGATAAATTCCAGCACCTATTTATGATCAAAACTCTCAGCAGGCCCTGGCCGGTTGGCTCAGTGGTAGAGCGTCGGCCTGGCGTGCAGAAGTCCCGGGTTCGATTCTCGGCCAGGGCACACAGGAGAAGCACCCATCTGCTTCTCCACCCCTCCCCCTCTCCTTCCTCTCTGTCTCTCTCTTCCCCTCCCACAGCGAGGCTCCGTTGGAGCAAAGATGGCCCAGGTGCTGGGGATGGCTCCTTGGCCTCTGCCCCAGGCGCTGGAGTGGCTCTGGTCGCAACAGAGCGACGCCCCGGAGGGGCAGAGCATCGCCTCCTGGTGGGCAGAGCGTCGCCCCCTGGTGGGTGTGCCGGGTGGATCCCGGTCGGGCGCATGCGGGAATCTGTCTGACTGTCTCTCCCTGTTTCCAGCTTCAGAAAAATACAAAAAAACAAAACTCTCAGCTCAGCAAAGTAGAAATACAAGGAACATACTTCAACATAATAAAGGTCATCTATGACAAACTGACAGCCAACATCATACTCAATGGGCAAAAATTAAAAGCAGTCCCCTTGAGATCAGGAACAAGGCAGGGAGGGCCCTTTCACCAGTCTTATTCAACATAGTTCTGGAAGTCCTAGCCTCAGCAATTGACAAGAAGAAGAAATAAAAGGCATCTAAATTGGAAAAGAAGAAGTAAAACTATCATTATTTGCTGACAACATGACACTGTACATGGAAAACCCTAAACTCTCAGTCAAAAATCTACTACAAAGCCATTGTAATCAAAACAGTATGATTCTGGCATAAGAACAGGCATACAAATCAATGGAACACAACAGAGAAGCCAAAAACAAACCCACGTCTTTATGATCAATTGATATTTGACAAAGGAGGTAAGAGCATACAATGGAGTAAAGACAGTCTCTGCAATAAATGGTGCTAGGAAAATTGGACAGACACATACAAAAAAAAAAAGACTAGACCACCAATTTACACCATTCACAAAAATATAAACTCAAAATGGATAAAAGCCTTAAATGTAAGTTGCGAAACCATAAACATTTTGGAAGAAAATATAGGCAGTAAATTCTCCCGATATTTCTCGTAGCAATATTTTCACCGATACATCTCCACGGGCAAGTGAAATAAAGGACAAAATAAACAAATGGGACTATATCAAACTAAAAAGCTTTTGTACAACAAAAGACACCGTTAACAAAATAAAAAGACATCCCACACAATGGGAGAACATATTCACCAATGCACCTGATAAGGAGTTAATAACCAAAATTTGTAAAGAATTTCTAAAACTCAACACCAGGAAGGAAACAATCCAATTAAAAGATGGACTTAAGAACTGAATAGACACTTCTCCGAAGAGGACATAGAAATTGCCAATAAGCACATGAAAAAATGTTCAACATCACTAATCATTAAAGAAATGCAAATTAAAACCACAATGAGATATCACCTCACACCTGTCAGAATGGTGCTCATTAACAAATCACCACACAATAAGTGCTGGAGAGGGTGTGGAGAAAAGGGAACACTCCTGCACTGCTGGTGGGAATGTAGACTTGTGGAACCGCTGTGGAAAACAGTATGGCATTTCCTCAAAATATTAAAAATGGAACTGCCTTTTGACATTATTAGGAATATATTCTAACAATACCAAATCACTGAGGCCCTGGCCAGTTGGCTCAGCAGTAGTGCCTCGGCCCAGCATCTGGAAGTCCTGGGTTCATTCCCAGTCAGGGCACACAGGAGAAGCACCCATCTGCTTCTCCACCTTTCCCCTCTCTTTTCTTTCTATCTCTTTCTTCCCCTCCTGCAGCCAAGGCTCCAATGGAGCAAAGTTGGTCCCGGCACTGAGGACAGCTCCATGGCCTCGACCTCAGGCACTAGAATGACTCCAGCCGCAATAGAGCAATGCCCCCAATGGACAGAGCGTCACCCCCTGGTGAGCATGCCAGGTGGATCCCAGTTGGGCGCATGTGAGAGTGTGTCAGAAAAGTATGAAAAAGGAAAAAAAAAGAATATCAAATCACTGATTCAAAAGAAGAAATGCTCCCTCATGTTTATGGCAGCATTGTTTACAATAGCCAAGATCTGGAAACAGTCCAAGTGTCCATCAGTAGACGAGTGGATTAAAAAGCAGTGGTACATATACACAATGGAATACTATGTGGCTTTGAAAAAGAAGGAAATCTTACCTTTTGTGACAGCATGGATGGACTTGGAGACTATTCTGCTAAGTGAAATAAGCCAGGCAGAGAAAGACAAATACCATATGATCTCACTTATATGTGGAATCTAAGGAACAAAGTGAACTGAGGAACGGAATAGAGGCAGAGGCAGGGTCACAGGAGCAGAGGGACAGATGTCAGAAGGATGGGGGATGAGGGGATGGGATTAGAGAAGGTGAAGGGATTAGTGAAATTATATATACATTACACAGAGATACAGGTAACAGGAGAGCAAATCCCACAGGGAAGGGAGGGAGTTAAGGGGAGGGGGGCAAAGGGGTATAAATAGGGACACAGGGGTGAGGGGTTAGGGTGTTATATTCAGTGGAACACTTGAATCCATGTTAATACAATAAATTAAAATTAATTTTAAAGAAAAAAAAAGCAGTGGTACGTATACACAATGGAATACTATGTGGCTTTGAAAAAGAAGGAAATCTTACCCTTTGCGATAGCATGGATGGACCTGGAGATTATTATGCTAAGTGAAATAAGCCAGGCAGAAAAAGACAATTATCATATGACCTCACTTATATGTGGAATCTAATGAAGAAAGTGAACTGAGAAATGGAATAGAGGCAGAGGCAGGGTCACAGGGACCAGAGGGACAGCTGTCAGAGGGAAGGGGGTTGAGGGGATGGGATCAGAGAAGGGAAAGAGATTAGTGGAATTATATATACATAACACAGAGATACAGATAACAGAACAGCAAATCCCAGAGGGAAGGGGGGAGAGAGCTAGGGGGAGGAGGGTAAAGGGGCATAATGGGGGATAAGGGGGTGGGAATAAGGGAGTTATATCGAGTGGGACACGTGAATGCATGTTAACACAATAAATTAAAATTAATAAAAATTTTAAAAATATATTTAATGTTATATAATTAAAAATATAAAGTAGAAATTAAATTTCAGCTTTTAAAAGTAAGTTTAAGCCCTGGCCGGTTGGCTCAGTGGTAGAGTGTTGGCCTGGCGTACAGAAGTCCCGGGTTCGATTCCCGGCCAGGGCACACAGGAGAAGCGCCCATCTGCTTCTCCACCCCTCCCCCTCTCCTTCCTCTCTGTCTCTCTCTTCCCCTCCCGCAGTGAGGCTCCATTGGAGCAAAGATGGCCCGGGCACTGGGGATGGCTCCTTGGCCTCTGCCCCAGGCACTAGAGTGGCTCTGGTCGCGACAGAGCAACGCCCAGAGGGGCAGAGCATCGCCCCCTGGTGGGAAGAGCGTCGCCCCCTGGTGGGCGTGCCGGTGGGTCCCGGTCGGGTACATGCGGGAGTCTGTCTGACTGTCTCTCCCCATTTCCAGCTTCAGAGAAATTAAAAAAAAAAAAAAGGTAAGTTTAGTTAAATTTTGATATTTATTAATTATATTTTGTAACTTTGAATAAAATAATGAACATTTAAAAAAAAAAGAATTCTAACACAGACTGTAGCCACTTTTTGCCTGAAATAACAAGTAGAAGATTATAATATTGTATGGGAGAGTCATAAATAACCTAATTTGAGGATTAATTTTGGAGAACTTCTTCAAGATCCATGGCACATTCAGGTCAATATCTTTAGTGTTAATAATGGTGGGGGTTTTTTTGAAGATTATAATCATTTTCTACCCTTCCACAAGTCCTTTGGGCTAACGAGTTATAGGAGCATCCGAACCTCATAATATTTGCCATATTTTTAAAAATTGCACCAATTCCACTTGTTCCATACATAAAGCAGTATCTTCTTGGACTAAATATTAAATTTAACAGCCATCCTCATTTGCACATATGTTCATTGATTATCACCTAGAGAACAGACATAAAGTACTATATAGTACAAATGTTTATCACAAAGCAATCCAGACGAGCATGTAATGAGCACTCACAAAATATTTGTTGAGTGAATGAGTCCCCAAGGTTACAAAACATGAATAATAATGGCTACAGTTTTAGTACCTACCAAGTATCATAACCAATCCTCACAATAACTCTGTGAAGTAAGCATTAATATTTTCACCAAACAGATGAAGAATCTGAGGCTTATATAAGTTTCAAAACAGAGGCAATATCATTCATTTAGTAAGTGGCAAATTAAATTTTTAAACAGAGGTCACTCTGACTCATAAGTTCTTTCAATGAGACTACTCTGAAGTGCTAGGCCACTGTCTCCTTCTTTATTCATGATAAATAGTACATTTTATGTACCAGTGAAAATTTTCTAACAAGCCAATATAGAGCAAGCCAAATTGATCTCAGAGAATATCTACTTTTGGTTTACACGTCTACCAGAAAATGTGGCCGCATCCTTTGCTTTCCAAGCTATTTATCTTTGCAATTCCAATTGAGGTGCTCATTTCTCTGTGGATAGAGCTTGCCCCTGTTATTGATGAGCTTCTGAGAATAGCAGGATTCCTGGAGCATATGAAGGCTTTTTGTCACTCAAAATTACCTGGCCCAAGACCACCTATTGGTTCCTTTATTTTATTTTTAACAGAACTACAGGTGATAATTAGATGTTCTTTCAAGCTGCCCGAGTAAGATTCTGAGGTCCCAAACTGCTGTCAGTCTCATCATCATTAGCCCTAAAGTGTTCCTCTATGAGGAACTTTTCACACTTGACATGTCCCTGCTCTTCGCAAATTATTTTAAATGACTTTTTAATTAGAAGTACTATGTTGCCCATTGCTAATGAAGCAGGCTGAAGCCGCGGTCAGGAAATAGTGATGGTTCTGATTCCCTGTCTTCCTCTCTAAGGACACTTCCTTTCTCACTGAAGTAAATGTGTCTACTCTTCAGCCAGTGCTGTGTCCTCACGACAGAATGTGAATTCTTTATCTCCAGGTTGCAGATTTTTGCAGGCATCATAAAACTCAGATATAGTTAACCTTATTTTAATGTTTTCTCCTTCCACAAGAGACTTCTGACAGACATAGAGAAGAGATTATTTCTTTCAGGAAGTATTATCTGTCTTTAATCCTGGTAGTGATTCCTGTATGTTTTGCAAAGGTACTAAGCAGTCTGTCAAAAGAAGTGTTTTCTCATTAGGAAGGCCTGCTGGCAAGAACTCAGAAAGCATTGTCAAATTCGAAGAAATCCTTAATCCTCACCCAGTTAGGAAAATAGATAACCCTGCCTACCCTAGTTAAGAATGTGTTTTACCAAAGGAAAAAAAAAAGTAAAGAAAGTGTTTTACTTTTTATTCCCACTATTCAAAATTTTGTTAATAAATGTCTTAAATAAATAAGAAAACCTTGGCTGCGGGAGGGGAAGAGAGAGACAGAGAGGAGGCGGGGGGGGGGGGGGCGGGGGTGGAGAAGCAAATGGGCGCTTCTCCTATGTGCCCTGGCCGGGAATCGAACCCGGGTCCCCCGCACGCCAGGCCGACGCTCTACCGCTGAGCCAACCGGCCAGGGCCTGAAAAGAATCATTCTTCAATCTCATTTTATTCAAAAAACAATTTGTTGATTAAACACCCATTCAACAGGGAAAATCGTTACAGATTGTCATACATATTACTACTTGAAAATTTGTAAGTGAACTCCTGAAAGCTCCCCAAAGCCCCTCCTTCTAACCTGGACCAAAGTTTATTCAGATCTGAGAGGATTCATCAGCCTTAGTTTAGAACTGAGGCTCGACACTTCTAGAATCAGCCAAGCTGAATTCTTCCCTCCTCTTCCCAGAGTTTCCAGGCCCTCATCCTAGTTGAAGACAGCCTGCCGAAGCCAGTCTGCCCATCCTTTTGAGTTCATTGTCACATTAATTTCTTCCTTACACGTACCCCAATCACACCACATCCGGGTGCTATGTTCACGGTAAACAAATCAGTATTAGATAGTGGAAGAATGGACTGAAAAATGTTATGGACCGAACGCGAGTAATTGTTGATCAGAGCCCAAATTGATTATAAATTTAAAAAGCCTTTATTAGCCGACCTGCGACTGCTAGCTGAGAACCCACACAGGGACAGCAGCTAATAGCCCTGAGCCTAGGGAGTATTAAGGGGATAAACCACAGTCATGGCTATTACAACAGGTATGCACAACATTCCTGACGTTTTGGTAGAAAGCATTCTTTGTTCTAAAGCTGATTACAGTTCTTCCTATAATTGCTACAAGGCTAAAAGCATAAAACTATATCCTGCTTCTGTAGGTAAGGTTTAAGTCAAGATATCTTACTAGTTGGGCTTGTAAAAATTTTCTACTCTAAACTATTGCCACAGGCAAGCTCTGGTCAGTGCTTAACTTCCTTGTACAGACTGTTGGGGACTTTCTACTCTAAGCTACCAAAAGCAAGTATAAAATTCCTTTTTATATCCAACTCTCTAGACACTATACTGAGGTCCCATACACAACACTAGGCCCCTATCACAAAAAATTTATAAGGGTAAATTGGTAAATTGTAGTAAAAATTGACTACTAAATCAAAGTAATCCGCTACCTTTAACAACAATAATAACATTTATTCAGCATTACTACATTCCAGGCACTCTGCTCATTGCTTTGTAGACATTATCTTCTGTGTGGACTATGGAAATACACTATGGAAAATGTATTCTACTACCTCCACTTTAGAGGTAAGAGAAAAGGCTTTCATGGGAAAAAAATCACATACAGTACTAAGAAGTGACAGAAACAGGCATCTCCCAGGAAGAAATCACAAGAACACTTGCCCTTAACTATAACTGGATGATACAATGTAGCCCCTCAGGCTGCACTCTAGGGCAAAACTTCATCCAAAAGCACACCCAGCAGAAATTTAACCAGTTACTAAACTCAAAATCTGCTGAGCTCTGGAAACCTGTAGGAGAGCATCTTATCAACTGATACCTTGTTAGTGCTTACTGTTCCCCCACAGTCATATAGTCTTGAAGGCAGTGAGTCCCAAAGGGTGGCGCCAGGATCATCTGTATCAGACCCATCTAGCTACCCATCTAGAATCTGCTGGATATGCAGATTCCTAAATCCCACCACACCTCACAAATCAAAATCTCTGTAGTGGATCCCAGGAATATGTAATTTTTAATAAGTTCTCCCAAGAATAGATTCTTGGGCACACTAAAGTCTCAAACTATTGTTCCAGGGCCTCAAAGCCAAGGTTTGTCTTGCACACAGTCATTTGGTTCCGTTTAGTGCTGGTGGTGAGGCAGGAATCACATCTCCAACACAGCGTTCTGCAATCCACACTTAGAAGAAAAGAGTTTGGCTTACTTCATTGATATTCAAGCCCCTGATTTTATCAGTGAGGAAACAAAAACTGAGATAAATTAATTTCCCAAAAATCAGATTTGAAGGCAAGCTTCCTGGTTCTCAATCTTGGCTTTTTGTCGAGCTTAATTAGAATCATTAGAAGTAAAAAGTGTGCTGCTGTTAGATCGCACTTTGTGAAGGGTCTGGAGAGATGTGCAATACAGCAGCTGGTCATATAGGACAGGTCCTCAGAAATAAAGGGACAGTAAAATCATTGAAGTAATCAGTTCAAGAGCTGTTCAATAATTTTGTAATAATTTCCCCTCTCTATCCATAAATTTACTAAAACAATAAAAGATAAAATTATGTCACCTTTGTTGCAAAGCCCTGTATTTAAGGAGACAACACAAGTAATTTCAGGGTTCCTTTTGTTTTAATAAAAGGCATAAAAATTCTTTCTTATTTTTTGTTATAGATTTTGTTTTTTATTTGTAAGGAAGAGCTCACAAGTAATCTCCAATGTGTGCTATGACTCAGGTTATACATTTTATTTGTTGGTAGGATTCAAATAATTTAATAACTGGTTCTCTGCCTTAATGACTGTTTTAAGTGTAAAATAAATGATATACCGAAAGGTAGTTTATTATGTTATGCATTTAATACTTAAATAAAAACAATAAAAGAGGTACACAAAACTAGATTATAAGAGTTTTAAAATATTAATAAAAAATATTAAATAATACCTGACAAAAACAATAAAACTGTTATTTAAGATATTTCTAATGACAGCTTGTTACCTCCTGATTGGCACTTTTTCTCTTTTCATTATATGTTTGTTTACTGAAGTAACAAATATAAGAGAATTAAAATGTAGTATTTCATCAAAGGTATAATGAGTTTTATGAAATGAATAAATAAATATTACAAGCATAGTTCTGTCAAACATTTTCATCTATGGATGGAATGAACATCTGTTGGGCAGATAAAATATATTATGCTCACTTTGTTAAAGATGGCGCTGCCCACAAGGAAGCCGTCGCCCAGGTGATATTAATGTGTGTTGGGGGCGGGCTGTGGGCAGGCAGGATCCTTGTAGCCTGGAGCTTGGTTTTAGGACTAAGTCTTTCCCACCCTTTTTGATGTGGGGTGGTACAATCCCATCATGCATCAGATAAGTGACTTTGTATTAGAGACTTCCCTATTTTGTATATTGGATTAAAGGTTTGGATTTCTACACTATAAAATGGGGGCAGAACAGGAGCTTGCTCTCTTGGTTTCAGAGATTAGCATTAGGGAGCAGAGAGCAGAGAAGGGCCATGTGGAAGAGGCCAGGAGAAGCAGCTAAGATGGTGGAGGGTTGAGTGAGAAGCCAGTTTGTACAGAGTTTGTGCAGGGAGAAGGAAGGAGATGGGGAACAGAGGTGAATAAGACTGGTGAACTAGAAACCTTTGATTCTAGGAAACTCGGATAAGTCAGTAGCTTTGTGAGCACTGAATGAGTAGGTTTTGGAGCCCAGTGTGTGTTTTTACTTGCCCACCGGGTGCAAGCTAGGATTAAAGATGATGGCCCATCAGTTTTTGGCTCCATTGTTTCTTTACCGACTGTCCGAATCCAATGCGAACCTGCATGGGCCAGGCTGCTGTGATGGTAGCCATGGCTACTGGCCTTACAACATTACTATAGGAGCTTAGAATACGCTGTTGGAATAAGAGGTGATGGCAGACAACTTGACTTTGGGTGATGGATATACAACATAATCAAATGTCAAAATGATCTGGAGATGTTTTCTCTGAACCTATATACTATAAATGATCAATGTCACCCAATTAAAATTAATTGTCTAAATAAAATTTAAATAAATAAATAAAAAAGAATACACTGTTGTGCAGATGAATGTTAAAAAAGAGTAAGATTGGCCCTGGCTGGTTGGCTCAGTGGTAGAGCGTCGGCCTGGCGTGCAGAAGTCCCGGGTTCAATTCCCGGCAGGGCACACAGGAGAGGCGCCCATCTGCTTCTCCACCCCCCTCCTTCCTCTCTGTCTCTCTCTTCCCCTTCCGCAGCCGAGACTCCATTGGAGCAAAAAGATGGCCCGGGCGCTGGGGATGGCTCCTTGGCCTCTGCCCCAGGCGCTAGAGTGGCTCTGGTCAGGACAGAGCGATGCCCCAGATGGGCAGAGCATCGCCCCCTAGTGGGTGTGCCGGGTGGATCCCGGTCAGGCGCATGCGGGAGTCTGTCTGACTGCCTCCCCGTTTCCAGCTTCAGAAAAATACAAATAAATAAATAAATAAATACCAATAAATAAATAAATAAATAAAGAGTAAGAAATTTAAATTTGTGGTTTCCACATTAAGTGGCTGCCCAGGAACCCACCTTAGAGAGAACCCTGATTACAAGTGCCATTTAAACCAGTGCGAACCTGCTGAATCCCACCATTGTTTTTACTCAAATTCAACATCAGTGATGAAATGTTAGCAAATTTTCTAAATTCCTTAAAGTCTCACAATATAGGGAAAAAATCTTTAAGATAGCTGCCTATAGAGGAAGAAACTTCCAATAATAATCTCTTTTTCTTATTTCACAAATTATCAACAAATTACTTAACTGGAGTATCAGAGTTGCCCATTCTCTGGCAGATTCAGAACAAAGACAGCAAATTGAATACTCACCAAAAACGAAGTCTAAAAATATCCAGGTATAGTTTATTAGACATACAAAAAATAAACCATACATTTCTAAAATACAACTCTCTTTTCTAGTCTATGACTTGGGTCCATAGTCAATCTTTACTAGATAGTTTTAGAAGACAGCAAAAGTTTTCAACCACACTGAGTTCTTTCTTCTAGGCTTATACAATAGATTTTAATCCTCTGCCATGCAAGTCTCACCAGAGTACAAATTCAAAAAAATCAGTTGGAAAGCTCCCTCATGAGCCCAGCTCAGGTCTGCCAGTCCCTCTTCTCAAAAAGCAGAGAGCAGAACACAGACTGCTTTCTCTAAAGGTTAATGAGTAAAATCACCAGCAAATCAATGTGTAGTTTCAGAGCACTTGGATCTTGATGGGAGAAATAGGAAACTGACCAATTAGACCCATATAGTGTGAGGAGACTGAAGACCCTCCATGAAGGCTGAATTCCATTCAGCAAACACCCCAAAGCAGGGGTAGGACCTATTGTATACTGTGCCATGGAAGTTTTTGGCCTACAGAGATGGAAAAAAAAATGATTTTGTCTTCTAACTTTTGTTTGAAATTATGTGAGTATGGAAAAAAGAGACGTTAGAAAACATAGAAAGTCTGTAATTTTGTCCAAGGCTACAACTAAAATTTAATAAACAGTTTTCACTTCTTGAGCCTTATAGTCTGATAGCAAACCAAACTTAGAGTCTTGAGACATCATGCCAAAGAGGACCAAGATGATTTAAAGCATAGCCAAAGTCTAGGTAAGCATTCAGCTTGCAAAGATGTTGGAGACAAAAAAGTTAGAATTGTATTAGTATCAGTCATTGAGAAATCAAAATATTAGTTAAAAATATATATATTAGTAAATTTATTCTCAGAGTGTTTGAAATGGAATTTGGTTAGTGCCATTGATATGGCTAAGTTTAACCTCTTGAGAGGTCAAAATAAATGGACCTAAAGGAAAATGTCAAATTTCCTCTTTCTTTACCATATCATAAATGGAAAATCTTATACTGGCCACACGACCACAAAGACTGTGACCTTCCATTAGTATCCAAATATGTATGTCTATATCTCATGATCATGAGAAATCTTTTGAAGAGCAGATGGGATAACAATGTAGTATTCTTAAATTGAGCTGAAAACAAAATAGTGCTCAAGAGTGCAGAGACAAAGTACTACAACAATAAACAGCAGGACACAGGGGCTCCAGGCATGGTAAAAGATGCTGCCAGAAAGAAAGGGCAGAAAACTAACATTTGGCATGGACATTCCAACTTCCCGGGATTAAAATTCTTAAAAATTTCAATATTTAAAAAACAATAGAACTCACAGGCAGAACTGAAAGTCTAGCTATGTGAAGCATTCAATTACTAGAATAAATATTGTTTTCATTTACATAGACATAGTCCCAAGGTGACTCCAAATTTGCCTCTTGCCCTCCATCCCAGAAACTCATACAAAAAACCCTATCTCAAAGGCAAACATTAAACTCATAGTCAAATATGACTCTCCCTTTTGTTGCTTTTGCTGCAATCAATATATCTCATAATGACTTCTCTTATGGCAGATTTTCTTATCTGTACAAATGTGAATCGTTGCTTCACCCTCATCTATCTCATTGGATTGTTTTTTAGATAAAATTATATCTCATAAAGGAAAGCATTTTACAAGGCACAAAGCACAGTAAACACAAGAAATATATTGCTATTGGTATCGATGAACGTTTACACAAGACATTCAGGCAAGACCAAACGAGCAATGCTTCGGTGCATAAAAGTATCAGATAGCGGAGAGCTGACTGGTTGCTGGAACAGTCGGTCCTCGTCCCACTTGGGTTTGATTTTTGCTCACTACGTCTGCACAACCTGTTCTCTATTCAGCCACTCTTTTGGGGGGGGGGGGGATGCAGCTTTGCGCTTGGCTGCTGATTATGTCACAATAAATTCAATTATTTTCTTAACCAGTGTGCTCAAAAAGCATAGGTCTTTAAAGCATCAGTATTAAGTTATAAAATGGCCCATGGGACAAACATATAAACATTTTAATCCCCAAGAATGATTTCAATTTTGCTTTCCAAAAAAGGCATGGCAGTGTGAGACTATAAACCAGCAATTTTTAACCAGTGTTCCGCAAGACTTTTTAAAACATGCAACACCTGACTACTTAGTCAGGGGCACTGACCTCTTTTCCCTTAGATTGTCAAATAAAAAATATGACAACAGCCAATACAACAATGGCTATCCAGTGTGAATGAATCAAAATTATGTGCTTTTTTTTGGTCAGATTTGCAAAAAGTTTTTTTTTTTTTGGTGTGCCGCAGAATTTTAGTAGTTAGTTTAGGTGTGCCATGAGATGGAAAATGTTGAAAATCACTGCTATAGATTATTAGACTATGATGTACCATATTTTTAATTAAAATTAAATTCCAATGATCTGTTAGGCAATCAAAGTGGAATGCACAGTATAATAAACTCCAGAACTTAATAACTCTCTCTGTGCATTACAAAATTGCAGTAAATTCCTCCATACAACATTTCCACAGCTATGTAGAAATGCTTTTCTTAAAAAAACATTTTTAAAAATATCTTCACAATTAAGTACATAGAAGAAGACATAAGTACTCAACTCATGGACCTGGGTTTTAAAGAGCATTTTATGAATTTGACTCCATAGGCAAGAGAAGTGAAGGCAAAAATTAATGAATGGGACTACATCAGACTAAGAAGTTTTTGCTCAGCAAGAGAAACTGATAACAAAATAAACAGAAAGCCAACTAAATGGGAAATGATATTTTCAAACAACAGCTCAGATAAGGGCCTAATATCCAAAATATACAAAGAACTCATAAAACTCAACAACAAACAAACAAACAATCCAATAAAAATATGGGAAGAGGATATGAATAGACACTTCTCCCAGGAAGAAATACAAATGGCCAACAGATATATGAAAAGATGCTCATCTTCTTTAGCTATTAGAGAAATGCAAATCAAAACGGCAATGAGATACCACCTCACACCTGTTCGATTAGCTGTTATTAGCAAGACAGGTAATAGCAAATGTTGGAGAGGCTGTGGAGAAAAAGGAACCCTCATACACTGTTGGTGGGAATGTAAAGTAGTACAACCATTATGGAAGAAAGTATGGTGGTTCCTCAAAAAACTGCAAATAGAACTACACTATGACCCAGCAATCCCTCTACTGGGTATATATCCCCAAAACTCAGAAACATTGATACGTAAAGACACATGCAGCCCCATGTTTATTGCAGCATTGTTCACAGTGGCCAGGACATGGAAACAACCAAAAAGCCCATCAATAGATGACTGGATAAAGAAGATGTGGCACATATACACTATGGAATACTACTCAGCCATAAGAAATGATGACATCGGAACATTTACAGCAAAATGGTGGGATCTTGATAACATGATACGAAGCGAAATAAGTAAATCAGAAAAAACCAGGAACTGTATTATTTCATACGTAGGTGGGACATAATAGTGAAACTAAGAGACATTGATAAGAGTGTGGTGGTTACGGGGGGGAGGGGGGAATGGGAGAGGGAAAGGGGGTGGGGAGGGGCACAAAGAAAACAAGATAGAAGGTGACAGAGGACAATATGACTTTGGGTGGTGGGTATGCAACATAATTGAATGACAAGATAACCTAGACTTGTTATCTTTGAATATATGTATCCTGATTTATTGATGTCACCCCATTAAAAAAATAAAATTATTATAAAAAAAAATATCTTCAAAGAAATATAAATATAGAAAAATATTTCTGTATTTTCAAATTAACTCATCAAAGAGGAACACAAAGCATCTTTCCATTCCTTGGGAAATTTTTATGAGTTAAAGAGCATAATTCATACACCAGTGATCCAATTTGCTAAGGTTTTTTTTTGGTGGGGGGGGTTGAGGGACTTTTTTAAATTATAGAAGCAGCCATTGAGATAATTCAATGTGCTAGAAAATGCATAAGTCTAGGGTCAACATGAATGGATTTCAGATCTGCTGTGCTGCTAACTTCTGTATAACCTCAGTTCATTTACATCGTTTCTTTGGAACTTAGAATCTTCACTAAAATGAAACAGGTTGACTCCATTGTATGAAAAGTCCCTATGATGCTCCCTAATTTACTTTCAATAACCGTTTTTCCTTTTCCATAATAGAACCTCCAGTTTTATCCAGTCTCATGGCTATTCCATCTTCTTTTGCAACTAGGCATCACTATATAGGTAAGTTCAAGTCAACGGCATAAAAGTAAAGTCAATTGTGCTCTTAAAAGGAAACACCATGCCTTCTTTCCTCTCCTACTTTCCATGAACTGAAGGCAGGCATGGTCATAAGAGCTCTTGATTCACAGGGACAAGGACAACATACCCATTGATGGCAGAGCAACTTGATAAAAGAGCCCAAGTCTCCAAAACCATGCAGCTACTGTATAGATCTTGGTATGTAAATGTAGACTATGACAAAAAATAAAATAAAATAAGCTTAATTACTACTGTTTGGAGTATTTGGGAATTGCTAAACTTAACTATTACGTTTTTTCTGTCAGTTTGGAAGGCAATGTGATCTAGTGAAAAAACATGAGATTTTATAAAACTTTACACGATTGGGTTCAATCCTGACTCAACAGCATGACTTTGGGAAAATTTCTGAAAATCTCTGAACCTCTGTTTTCTCATCTCTAGATAATATAAGGAAATTGAGCCTATCAGAATACCTAATATTTAGTAGCTGATCAGTTGGTATAACAAGGTAATCATTCTGAGAAGAAAATGGGGTAATTAAGATTTGTTGTTTTGGAATAATTTGTAGTTCTCAAGACACCAAATTGTTACCACATAATGGATGGGGCATTTAATCAGCCTAACATTCTGAGACCTTCAGCATGATTTAATTACAAAGCCCATTGTTCATATCATCGGCCCTAATCAGCAAAAACGTGCTGTGGTCTGATGCATATTGGGAGAGCAAAGTCTCTGAGTCTTAATTTCCTTGTCAGCCCATAGTATCATATTTTGAGTGGCCATTGAGGTTTGCACATCTGCAGTTATGGAAAGAGACTAGGTATTTTTGTAAAAATTGATATTTGAATAATGTGATATAATTTGACAAACAACATTATGACAGATAAATACACATTTCCTTTGTGGATAATTTTCTTTTTATTAAGTGAGAGGCAGGAAGGCAGACAGACTCCCACATGTGACCCAACCAGGATCTACCAGCAAGCCCTCTACTGGGGCAGGGGGAAGGTGCTCTGCCCATATGGGGTTGCCACTGTTCTATTGTTCAGCTCTTGAGGCAAGGCCATGGAGCCATCCACAGCACCCAGGGCCAACTTGCTAGAACCATTCCAGCCATGGCTGCAGGAGAGAAAGAGAGTGAAGGGGGAGGGGAAGGAGTTTAGAAGCAGAAGGTCGCTTCTCTTGTGTACCCTGACTGGGAATCAAATCCAGGATTGCCATATGTCGGGCCAATGTTCTACCACTGAGCCAGTGCTCTACCACTGAGCCAACCGGCCAGGGCCGAGAATTTTTTTTAATACACAATCTTGATGTCATAACAGTCAATGAGCTACTGAAACCATCCCACTCTTTCATATGCCATTTCCCATTGCCACACACTCAAGCAAGTCGGTGGTAAAAAAAAAAAAAAAGTTTAGATTTAAATCACCTCTTAAGGGAAAGTGTCTTTCATCCTCCACAGGCAAAGTTTAAACCAATTTACTGAACACCAGACTGTTTTTCACCTTCCTCCTGAAATTCTAGACATTGGCTTAGAATAGAATTAAATTATAGAACTGGTTGATTTTACCTGAAAGAAAATTTTTACATTTGTTCTGAAATGCTTTCCTTCCCTGGTAGGAATAGAAGTTTATCATCATTACAAGCCTTTATCAAGAGGAGTAATGGCACAAAAAACATTTCCCCAGAAAGCCTCCAACTATACATCTCTCCTGTATTATGACTTATATGGTTGAAAATGTATACTCCTTTTTCATTTTAAAATAAATACCTGTCTTAACTTTCAGAGGATTGATATAGAGTTTTGAATTACACTTTACACAGAAAAAAAATAATAGAAAAATGTTAAAATCATTAAATAGATTTTACCTAAGAAATAAAAAGAAAATGACTCATTCCAGTCCATTGTTACACAATGTATCATTTTGGGGGTAGATATTTTTTTTCTTCAACTAGAATGCAGAAGTCTTTTCTGTCTACTTACCTGTCATCTTTCTGTCAAAAATTTCTCACATCATATTCTTTTTTACCTTTCAAAACACTTCACTTTAAAATTTTATCACAGGATTTTCTAAGTATTTTTTTAGGTTATGTCACATACCACAAAATATAAAAAGTTCTTATTTTTTTTAAGTCAGCTTTAATAAGAAGAAAATAGATTTAACTGACTATTCAGAATTCCTTTTCTAAATTGAATCCATAATCATAATCATTCTCCTTAAAACTCATATATTTCTAAAGCTTGATAGACATTTTACCTCATTAAAGTTAACGTGACATAACTATAAAAACAGAGAGAATAAAATGGCATGTGAGGGTTTCTTTTTTAGTCCCAAATCTTTTTCCTGAGGCTCTTTTGCTTTGTAGCAGAAAATTTTTTGCTGGAAGAATCAGTTTATACTGGAGTTAAAAGTTCATTCACTTTGACATACCTGTGCTATTGAAGAAAAGAATCATAGTTTCACAGTAAGTTTCACCATTCTCCCTGAATGCTCTTTACTGACCCCTTACTGGTTTTTTTAAAATTTAAATCAAGAATTTAAATGCATTTTACCTATGACCAAAATCCTCTGCAAAGATACTTTTTCTGTCTTCATTCTGGTCTTATGGCCATAATGCCTCTGATAAGTCTCATAACACACACAATGGCAGAGAGCAAGACAATCAGGTTACCTGCTTGGAAGTCCATAGACAGCAGGTGGTGGCAGTCAATACAGAGGGAGCTTCACAGACACCATGCCAACACTTTGAGGAAGGAAAGGAAAGAGGAAAGAGTAGAGTAGCCCTTATTGTTTTTTAGTCTCGTAACCTCTACTAGCTAAAAATTAGGTCTGCATCTTATCTTACAAAATTTGATAGAAAAAGAATCCTTTGGGCTCTGGCTGATTGGCTTGGAGGTAGAGCATTGGCCTGGCATGTGGTTGTCCTGGGTTTGATTCTCAGTTAAGGCACACAGGAAAAGCAACCATCTGCTTCTCCACCCCTCTCCCCCTTCTCTCCTTCTCTCTTTCTCTCTTTCCCTCCTGCAGCCATAGCTCAATTCGTTGGAGCACATCACCCAGCATTGAAGATGGCTCCCTCAATCTTCCATTTCAGGTTCTCAATACAGCTCAGTTGCCAGCAGCCCTAGTGGGCACAGCATCAGCCCCAGACAGGGATTGCCAGGTGGATGCATTGGGGGTGCATGCAGAAGTCTGTCTATCTCCCCTCTTCTTACTTAGAAAAGAAGAAAAATAAAAATAATAAATAAATAAATAAATAGCCAAGAAAAAGAATCCTTTGTCTGCTATCTGTGAGGACTTTTTTTGATATCTTCCACTATGGGCATATTTTCTCACTCAAATCACACAGATTTTACCGTTTCCCTGAGCACTGTCTCTGGAGCTCAATGTTCAGTAGAAATGGAATGAGCAATAAAGTTTACATTGAAAAGCACTTACAGCAGATTGAAAACAGAATTGTTTTTTCAAATGTAAATAACTAAAGAGTATGAGTTTGTGTGTGTGCCTCTGTGTGTGTTTTAGCAAGTCTCTCTGAGAAACCTGGGGTTAAATTATTATGCTACATTTCTGCATTTCACATTTCATTCGGCCCAAAGGTGAAACAGATCATATAACTAGCTCAGGTGAAATCATCAAGCACTTGAAAACTCATTTTTTAAAAAATGTCATTAACCTCTTGAGTCTAAAGAGGCAAAAACAATGATGTGCAAGGCTCAACTGTCTGAGGAGATTACTAATGAGTTAGCACCTCTGGGTTTCATTCTCAGCAACTGACTTTAATCCAACACCAGCACCCCAGTAGTCAGAGCCCAGAACTGTAATTAAGGTATATAGATGGTCCCGCTCAGTGCAGAGTTATAGTGACAAGTCTGCACCAATTCTGGGCTCTGGGTTTTCATTCCTTTATTCACATGCAGTGATTTACTTGGATTATTCCCATTTATATGACTTGAACGTGAGGAAACCAAAAGAACAATACAATAAGGGAAGACCTCTAATTATTTTGAATGCCTGCTATATATGAGTCACTTGTGCTAATCCATAACACTTTCACAAATAAGGAGAGTTAGCTTCAGCTAGGCTATGTAACCAGCCATAATTATTATTTATAATTAATTATAATATATGCATAATTAGTAAGTGGCAGAGCAAAGATGAGGATGCAGATCTGTCTTATCCTAAAACTTATGCTTCTTCTATGAAACCAGGTCTCTTCCCTGACGGCTTCCTCTATATGTGACTGTGTCTGGCTCAAGACATAAAATCAAGTTTTGACCAGCCCTGAGAACAAATAAGTGATGACTGTTTTCAATGCACACCATCAAAACCTTGAGGTAAACTTAGCTTATCTGTAAGAATCTCAGAACTCGCTTTATGGTTCTGACAAGTAGGTTAAGGTATAAGACATTGTCTCATTACAAAATAACCTAGAAGTAAGAAAAAACAAACTCAAAAAATGCCAACCCACACAATGATATCCTGGCAACTAGACAGGAATCAAGAATGCAGTCACAAAGACCAGGATGCAGATGGTCAGATGAAGACCTTAATAAGCCAGTGTTTCTTGTAACATTCAGAACAATATCTATATTGAAAAGGTCATACTTGTCAGATCAGAGTATTTCAAGCTAGCATGACAACATTAGATAGGTAAGAAACTTATTAGGTAAATTTCCTAATATATATATATATTTTTTTAAAATTTTTATTAAATATTTTGAGGTGACATTGGTTAATGAAATTATATAGGATTCAGGTGCACAATTCTATAATAGATCTTCTATAAATTACATTGTATGTTCACACCCAAGTCAAGTTACCCTCCATCACCATTTATCCCCTCTCCATTTTCCAGTTAACTCCTTATTTATATTTCAGCTTCTATCAAAAACTGATAAAGTATCCCTAAAATACAACTTTTGGCAATGTGGGCTACCTCATCACTAGGAAACCAGCAGACAATTATTAAACTAATTGATTCTACTTTTTTAACTGGCAACTCTGTGCTCGTTAAAAGTTATACAAGCAAAAGCAGAAATCAAATATTTGAGTTTAACTTAATAATAACCTGAACTATTTCAGTATCAGACCACAGTCATTTAGATAGGATAAAAATGGTTTGATAGCTACATGAAAGGGAGACAACTGGGATCAATGAATTATTTATTTTATGTGGTAGGATAGCTGATTAACAGTGAAATTTCATTTTATCCTCAACTTGCTTTTGCTTGCTTTTTTATTTCTTAGAGGTCTATTCTTCTACAAATTTTGATATAAGGTGTAAAAACATCATAAATGTTAGCCTAAGGAAAACATTAGAAAAATAAATGGACTACAACAATTAAAAATTTTAATTTTATACTTTAAAACCAAATGTAATCAACTTCAGAATAAGCTCTTATTTGGGTGCATAATATTTATTTATCTAGCTTATCTTTCATTCAGTAAACAAGTACATTTTTTATACTAGGTACTAAGGGGGGAGGAATGAATCTAACATAATTTCTAATCCCAGAAAACTCATAGTCCAATGGGAGAAACAGAGAAGAATGAGTCATTTGTTGCCACAAAGTAGTTATCTGACATTAATCCCAAAAATTCAGTAGCACAAAGTAATAAGCCCAGGGATACAGTCTGGGCTGAGGTAAGGCAGCTATTCTTTACTTGGTTGGGCTTGTCCGTATGTCTAGGGGTCAGTTGAATATTGGCTGACCTGGGCGGGCGTTGGCCAGTAGGACTGGAAAACACTGGTATGCTCCACAAGCCTCTCATTCTCCACAGGGCCAGCCTGGGCATATTCTCAAGAATGGAAGAAGCATAAGAGCACAACCAAAATTACACAAATACTTTTTCCAGACTCTGAGTCATGACTGCTAACATTCCCTTCGCCAAAGCAATGCACACAGCCAAGCTCAGAATCAAACAGCAAGGAAATAAACTCTGTCTCATGGCAGAAGGACCCTTAAAGTGACATGGTAAAGGAGAGGTAAAGACCCAAAACCATCGTCACAATCCACCATAGAAGAATGAACACACAAGAAGATATCCTCTATTTTAAAACAAGAAGTTAAGTGCTATAATGGAGGTAGAAAAAAGTGCTATGGGAGCTCATTAGAAGTTCTAAATATCTCCTTCCAGAAAATCCACAAAGTTTTTATCAGAACTAATCATTGAACTGGTTTTTAAAAGTTGTGTGTCTGAAAAGGCAGGAAAAGGGGTCATTTCAAAAAGGAGACACACTGTGATGACACAGGATGTTATTAAGCATAGTATGCCGAGACCATAAGAAGACTCAGTGTATCCAGAACTGGAAAAAAAGTGAAAAATTGTATCTATGATATAGGTTGAATCACATAGAGAAGCCTTTGGGTGCCAACCAACTACCCCATTTTATCCTGTTTACCTGATTATAAATCTCTGAGAGAAAGGGGTTATGTCTTTAATCATCTCTGCATTACCCATAGTGACTTGCACATAAGAAATACTCAGTAAATGTTAGCTAGAATGACATCCACTCAAGGTCACAAATTGACGACATAATGGAAATAGCAGTGATGTCCTAAGACATCTTTATCACCAAGTACAAAACAAGAAGTCACCTCCTTTCATATCAAGTTCACAACTTTCAAATCTTACCTACTAAACTCTTTAAGCAGATTTTTGATTTTCAATTAATTTAAACTTTATTAAGAGGACAAGAGAATTTAATTTCTGTGCTTTAATTTATCCCTAGAAATTTAGTAGTGAGAACAGGTTATATCTACATGGAGGTCATTTCCTTGATGTTGACTTTGGTTATTTGGGTTTATTTCACAACTTCTGATGTTGAACAATATGAGAGAATGCAATTTAATAAAAGTTATAAAATAAGAAATACATGTTAGTTAAGACTGCTAACTCCTTTCAAAGTTTGATCTAAGGATCACAACTAAATTTCCCATAAGTGGTCCCAAGAAGATACCCAAAGTAAAATAGTAAGTAGTTCTGGGAGAGTTATATCACAAAGGATAGATCAGGACTTCCCTATTATATGGATAATCTATCCTGCTGAGAGGGACAAACACACTGCCATTTTACCATACAATAGTAAGCCCATGGGTTAGCAGGAAAAAAACTGGAGTATATTAGGTGGATATCTTTATTCCCCTTACCTCAAAAACTCCAAGAGGCTACTTATACTTATATAACACTTGTGTCTTACTCCATATTGCTCCTTACTCATTTTTGCCAATGATCAGAGAATTTATCTGACTAGTAGGTGCTATGAATCTTATAAAGTGGAGCTAATCATTTAAAAAACTACCAGTTTGGGCTCGAATGGCAAGACAAGCTTGACAATAATGATTCTATGTGTGTCTGCTCTTCCAAACCAAACACTTCTTGGAGTGGGTATCCAAAGCTCTGGAATCAGCAAGTTCATTTGTCCATGCTTTCCAAACAGCGTTACCAGTAATAAAGCTACTATTTTGATTGCCAGATGACTTCCCTTATTTTCAATTGGTTCCAAAAATAAAAAGAGAAGAAAGTATTGTTTTTTGTTCCTTTAACTGCAAAAACAGATGCTCTGCCTTATCCATCGTAGTGTTCCCCACAGTGCTAGAATGCTGTCAAGCACATAGTGAATACTCAAAAAGTTGTTCCATAAATGAGAATTTATTTAACATCAAAATCTAGTCTGTTCTTTTATCTTAGATCTCTTGGGTTTCTTTTGAAAAGGGTAGAGTCACTACCCTTTTTCTTCTTAGTGTCACTAGTCAACATTTTTCTTCTCTACACATTTGTTCAATTTCTCAAGTGCAAATGGTCCATGCAACTCTTTTATCTCCCCATTGGATACTTTGTAGCATGGTGACCACAAAGACTTTGTCAAGTACTTTATCATCCTTTGTAATGACAAGGTCTGTGTGCATTTAAATACTACCATCTGTGCTCCATTTGGGAAGTTCACAGAAATAGCCAGAGCCCGTTTCAATGAAACACTAAATCTATATCACTCTAACTGTTTTCTCTGGTGGCTCAGTGGAATCTTCTGTAATGCTATTCCCTTCTCCAAAAAAAAACCCAATATTGCATGCTTGTGATTTCTCCAACTCTCCCTAGAATTTTAGGTAGTTCTCAAATACTGAAATAACCTCAAAATAACCAAATAATTTTCAAATTTTCAACAGCGTTTTCTTACACATGTACAGAAGAAAATGGAGTGTGTTGGAAAGAGCTCTTTGCAAATAAAATTTGAGGTCAATTTAATACAAAATCAAGAGCTAGGAAATCCAGGTGGTGGTTAAATTTGATAGAATGATAAAAAAAAAGGGAAGCTATGGAAGGAATTTGCGCCAGAAAAGAAGAGAATAAGTGTAGGGCAAGTAGTCGTATAAACACGATATCCATGTCATGTCTTCCAAAATATGGACTCAGGCTTGGCTGTTGCTGAGAGGTTCTGAATGGGAAGGGTGTGCATTCAGTGTGGCCCATTCACTGTTCTATTACCCATTTTAATGCTCGAGAAGTCAGCCCCAAACCACCAAAACTCTTGTGGTTGTAGGCCTATAAATTATCAGTTATAAGCTCATAGCATATTTGAGCTAAAAGTAATTCAAGAAAAATTCTGGTCCAAGTGTTTCATACTTTCTAATTAAGAAACAAAGAGCTTGAGAAATGAGGTGATTTTCCCAAGGTTACACATTAATTTGTGGAACTAAATTATGGTCACCTGCCCACAGGTCCAGGGGAATTAATAACCTACCATGAATCGATCTATAAGCTAAAGAGTTTGTTTTCTTTGAAATCTTAAAATACCCTACAAAGGTGTGTGAGTGTATGATACTCACAAGCTGTGACCCTGAAAAAGTGCACTAACCTCCCTGAACCCTCGACTTTTAAGACTTATAATCTCTATTTCATAGGTGAAAAAACAGGTTCAAAATAGGTTTAAGGAGGTTGTTTCACTTTTCCAAGGTCACACAGCTTGTAAGTGGCACAGCCAGGAAGGGAACCCAAGTCTCTCTAGCTTTCACGTCACCAAGCAGCCCCACTCTCCACAGGCAGTGAGTTAACTTAGCCACGTGCAGTTTCATCCCTCGGGCAGGATTCCAATATAAATCTCTTCTCCCCGGCGTCTGAAGAGGCAAACAATTCTCAAAATTTAAATCAAAACCTAAAAGCTACTTTTCCTACCCATGGGACTGAGAAGCCAGATTTCATTTCAGGTGTCTCATTTGATCTTCATAAAAGGTTTTTTCCTTTGGGCCATTAAAACAAGTGCCGTCCGCATGGCCGAAGCACTCAGAGGCTGCAACTGCAGGCTGATTAAGTGGGGTGTCTTTGTAAACACTGTGCTTCGATTTATTCCACAACAGCTCTAAAAAAAGAGGCTTTTATCACCACATCCCGGTGATAAAAAACAATGGAATATCACAGGTGCGATCCCCAGTGGCAAGTGGAAATGTCCAGAGCATCGACCGGACTGAGCCTGGTGATTGCCGCTGCAAATGCCATCATGTCATCAGGGATGCGCCATTCTTCCTGTCGGCGAATAGTGCCACAGGCCTTCCAGTGTCAAGTGGGATGCCTGGATTCTCCTGAGAGCTGGGACTTAGGAGTTAAAATAAATTGGATTCGAATCTCAACTCTTTCTCTTACCAGTTGGCCTTGTGACCAACTGCGTAAGCTTATTCTCAAATTCTGTCTGTAAAATTGAAGTAATGACACCTACTTCACAGGGTTGTTGAAAAGACTTATACATAATGTGCACAAAGCACCTGAGCTCAGAGCCTTGAACTTGCAAAGGCAGCCCAGAGTAGATGCTTGCTGCCAGCTTATATCCTTTCCATTTTCCCTAATAGATAATATTAGGGAATTTCTAAATAGCTCCTCTTAAAACTAGAGTTCAGAAGGCTCTTTCCACTGCATTATAAAGTGTTAATATGGTGTATGCTCTGTGTAAGGTGGGCAGGAAGCTATGGCAGAATACCCATTTGTCAGATAAGGGGACTGGGAGCACCAAATGGTAAACAACTTGCCTAAAGTCATAGATAAGTGAGTGACGCAACCAGGATTTGACCCCAGGTATTTTGTTTCCTAATTTAGTGCTCTTTTCTCTGAAGTGTCCTGATGTGACAAGTGTTAGGGTAGAACCCAAATCAGTATTACATTTTACTATAAAATAAATGCAGAATTGGCCAGCTCAGCCGCTGATCTGAAGAGACTACACTTCCCCTTTCAAGTGTCTTAATGTCATGGGCATTATTAACAAAGCAAGTAGCTATGTAGTTGTCTTCAGTTTATAAATAATTATGAGCCTCTAGAACAGGGATCGGGAACCTATGGCTCACGAGCCAGATGTGGCTCTTTTGATGGCTGCATCTGGCTCATAGACAAATCTTTAATAAAAATAATAATAATGTTAAAAATATAAAACATTCTCATGTATTACAATCCATTCATTTCCTACCACTCATGTTCATGGTTGCGGGTGGCTGGAGCCAATCACAGCTGTCCTCCGGGACAACACCAAATTTTTATTGGATAATGTGTAATGTACACTGGTCGTTTTATGGTTCTCACGGAATTACATATTAAAATATGTAGCATTCATGGCTCTCTCAACCAAAAAGTTTCCCGACCCCTGCTCTAGAGTGAAATGTCTTACTGTAAAATTTTTTGGTTACTGAAGAGAAGCACAGACTTTCTCCTGGACTCACTCGGCAGTTTTGTTGTTTGTTGTTATAGTTGTTGATGCTGTTCAGCACCCCACTTGATTCTGCTGTGTGTGGGAGACTTCACAGTAATGTGGAAGGGCTCCTGAGTCAGGAGACAAGATGCTCAGGGTTCGGCACTGCTTCTATCTTTAACCAGCCTGCTGGCCTTCGTCAAGTCACTTTGTCCACCTGGGCTCCACTTTTGTCATCTCTAACATGAGAAACATGCAGATGATCCCTATGGTTGCTTTCAAATCTAACATTCTCAGACCCACAACTCTTTCAGAGACTTTATGAAATGTCCCTGAAGGCAATGACTGATTAAATAAAGGAATTAGTAATATACAAACACTGTTTTCTTCTTGCATTTAAAAGCACGGTATTATTGGAATGTTATAAAACATCAGTCTCGTGTGGTAGGAAAACAAACCTGGATTTAGAGTACAGAGCCCAGGTAGGACCTCTGTTTACACTTATTTTCTGTGTGACTCTGGAAAATTCAGCTGACTTCTCTGAGTTTCTCTTTACTCAACCTTAAGATAAAGCTAATGCTCTCCTGGCTTTTTTTGAGTCAGTGTTGTATCAAACTTGTGAATGTTCTTCATAAATTCCTGTGTGCTATATACATTTGTAGTGCATATCAATTCAACAAATGTGAGTGTGATAAATGCCCCAGTACCTTCAGCTTCCTAAATCAAATTTAGTCCCTCTTCTCCAACCTGTAAGGTGGAGAGACACCTGTAAGATAGGTACAGACAGGAACGGAGAGAGATGAGAAGCATCAATCATAAGTTTTTTGTTGCAACACCTTAGTTATTCATTGATTGCTTTCTCATATGTGCCTTGACCATGGGCCTTCAGCAAACTGGGTAACTCCTTGCTCAAGCCAGTGATATTGGGTCCAAGCTGGTGAGCTTTGTCAAACCAGATGAGCCCGCGCTCAAGCTGGCAACCTCAGGGTCTTGAACCTAGGTCCTCTGCATCCCAGTCCGATGCTCTATCCACTGTGCCACTGCCTGGTCAGGCAAAAAACCACCACTCTGCACATTGATGTTTTACAAATGTGAGGAGACCTACTGAAAAGTTTGGGCTGTGTAATTAGAGATTTATATACCCAAATGTCTAGTACTTTGTTTTTAAGTTGATGTAGATATAGATGCAGGTATTGTAAAATGAGCCCTTTTTCCTCAAGTTGATTTGACGAAAAGTGCTTCTGGGCCATGCTCAGTGCCCAACCTTCCCATCTTCACAGAAGACTGTGGTTTGGCTGTGTGTCTCTTGTAGCCACATCAAAGACCATAATGAGGAACAGGATGTTTGCACTTTAGGTTAGAACTCAATTCTTCTTGTGGATCATCCTGGCAAATTTTAGCCCACCCACCCCACCCCACCCCCATCTGCTAGCATCTTTCCTCTTTCCTTCCTTCCTTTGGACACATGTGCTTATGGGAAGTGCACTCTCTGTGTCTCCTGGAGTCAATCCTTATCAGAAGCAAGCATTCCATAAAGGGTAAGCAGAGAGACTCATGCTGCAACAGGCCCGCAAAGCGCCCACTTGACTTTGGTAAACAGGTGTGTGTGACCAGGCCAACATATATATGTAGCCGACTTGTCAAAGAAAAGCCCAAGCGCTGGCCATCAGCTGTGCTGCATAAAAGGTAACAGGCAGTCATTCCCTTCACTTTTATCTTTTTAGAAAAGGGGATGGGACAGAAAATAGAATTTTTGAAAATTTTTAAAGGTGACCCAAGGCATACATAAACTGAAAACTTCACCAAGAGAGTCTTATGTTGCTTTCTCAACCCCGGCATAGATCTGAGAGTCCCGCAGTCACTGTTGTCCTTTAGGCTGTGTATAGATTAAAACCCATGTAGTAGTTCAGTTCCATACAACAGAGTAGAGAGTCACAAGGTCTCAGATCCACATTGTCATGCCTCATGTTGCCTTTATTGGCAACATCAAAAACCACAACTGACAAATCCAAGTCCTATAAGACATTGGATTTAAATTATCTTAAAATGCTTTCTAGAAATGTATATGTGTATTTGTAGGAGAAAAAAGCAATTAATTTAACAACTGTGTATTGAGAGTCTACTACTTGAAAGTCATGGTGGTAACTTTGGAAACTTCTTGAGTTTTTATGTGTGCATTTTATAAACTTCACTCATTCACAAAACTCCAGCAGCTCCCCATTATCTGAGGAACAAAGCTGATGCATTACGTCCCACCATGACTTGTCACCTGTATAGGAAACGGCCCACAAATGGAGGATAATAGACATTTAGACAACTTGATGGAGGAGGAAGAATTATTAGTAGCCAGTGGAGCATGTGAGACTGGTAGCACCAAAGCATGAGCTCCCCAAAGTTACTTTTTCTGAAGCTTGTCTACCTTTACAGCTTTAGTTTTCACGTGACAAGAGCCCGATTCCTTAGTCTTCTTTGTCTGCAGACCTACATGACTTTTGTATCTCTGGGGGGAGGGGGTTAGAGAAGAGGTTTGGACTGTCTATCCTTGACTATTCACATATCCCATTTTTCTTGCTGGTGCAACTGATAAAGAGACTACAGCTGTGGTTTGTTACTTTTTAATCTTTCTCAGTCAGCCCTTCCTCCCTCAGTCTGAAACCCTGAGGTCACTGGCTTGAGCGTAAGATCACAGACATTGCAGGTGCTCCTCTCCTGCATTCTTCTGGTTTCTCTCCTCTCAACCAACCACTCTTTTAGTTTTCTCTCTCACAACTCCTGCTACACTGCAAACATACACACGCGCACACGCACACACACACACCCCAAGCTATGCTAAATTAACTACTTTCAATTCCCCAAAGTAGTCATATCACTCCATTTTTGGACCAGCAATTTTCAACCTTTGTCAAGCTTAGAAATATGGCAAATTCTGGGTTTCATTCAAAGATATTGAAATTCAGTAGAACAGGAGTGGGGCCAGAAATCTGTATATATAAGTATACAAGTTGTTTCTGATAAAGGAGGCTCAAGAATCACATCATGAGAAAAACTGTATTTGACCATTTGCATACATATGAGCTTTACTCTCTCTGAAATGCCATTCTCTCTCTTAATGGACCATAAAATCCCTATGTATTCCCCCAGGCCCCAATCAAAAGTAATCTCCTTCCCCTTCTAGTCAGAGTAAATTGCCTCTTCCTCTCTGATCCCAGTATACTCAGTACATACCACTTTTACTGCACTTGTCACATTTATTTTATTTATTAGATAAGTGTTCATCTTTTCAGATAGATTGTAAGTTACTTGTGGACTGCAACTATGCTCTATAGGTGCTCAATAAATGTTTGATTAATAAATAACCTTTGAGGATAAGTTTACCCTACCTTAAATTACCTTCACTTTCATTTCTAACTGAATAAACCCTAAAAAGCCTCGATTTCAAGATCAATGCTCCTTCTTTCATAAATCCTTCTCTGGGAAGTCCAATAATATATATCCTTTCCTCTGTCTGACAACAGGCCTTGTTTTGTACTTTTCCCAAAGCATGTATCTCATTGTTCTGTATTACATGTACCTGTACACATTCTTATTTCTCCTGCTTGACTGTGCTCCTGTCTTGTCCATTGTAGTGTCCCCCAGAGCACAGAGCAGAGCGCCGAGCCCATAAGACATTCTCAAAAATATTTGAGAAGAATTGGATTCTACATAGTCAACTTGCCTGATAAAAGTATAAACCTCTTGTACAACTGAAAAACTCTATTTCCTACTCTTAGGCACAGTAGAAAAAAAAACAGAATAAAAAAAATAAAAATCATAAAGACACCAAAAACAATGCTTTACTCTTTGGATACATCTTGAGATTTTGAAGTTTGCAACAGATGAGCAAGTGACAGCTTCAACTTCTTAAATGTAGGAGTTTGCAGCTCTGAAACAAAGTTCTTATTTGCACAGGTCTTTGTCTTATTAGACTGTTACTACTACTTAGTTATATTGCTATTGTCATTATTACTATTATCATTAACATTAACATTTCTGATTCTTTGGGTAAACAAACTCAGGTGGAGAAATAATGTAGAAGTTGCTATCATACTATGTAGAAGCTACGATCTGCTTATCCTGAAGAATATCCAACATTTCCTCTGTCCAAATATTCAAAATATCAATTACTAGAAAGAACAAGAGAAAGGGTCATTCATTCATCCATCGAACAATTTATTCCATGAACACTGATTTATCCTTAAATACAAAGACTAAGCCTTCAACTTCTTGGTAGGCTGAAACTAACACAGTTCCTGCCTACTGCATTTCTCTTTAGAACTTACTGATTGATGAATAAATGAATGAACATATGAGCAACAAGAAAGAAGCTTTTATCCTTTCCCTAACCAAAAGTATATACTGGCTGAGTCCTTCCAAGCTGTTACAATAAAATAAAATTGAATTATTATTGATTTGTGATCCACATAAACCATTTTTTTAAACTCTTAAATAGTCTTCACTCTTGCCATATGTTAAACTTATAGAAAGAAAGGTCAAGTTTTGCCAGCCAAGGAATCCCTCTTATATACAAAGGATACATTTATTGTGATGTAATGTTTTTTAGTTTATTTTAAAAGGACCATTTACTTTACCACCATATACAATCTTAAACTGGAGAAACCACTCAGATTTCATGTGCGTTCAACAACTGTGAAATATTCAAATAAAGTGCCAAGTAGGTAACTAGATAAAATGTATCTGAAATTAGCAGTTAACTTTGGCAATCAGTGTTCAGTGAGTTGACAATAAAGCATAGTCAAACTTCTAGTAGAAAAAAGTCATGAAACTAAAAGAATAACCAAGAAGTCACTTAACTGTCAAAATGCTGTTGGTGGTACCTCACTGAATGTAAGTCAGGAAGATGCCCACCAGCATGGCAGCTACTGGAAGCAGCAGCAAAGGCAGCCACACAATTGCACACTGTTCAATGATGACTGCAGATTGCTTGGAGTAAAGGCTTCATGCAGCTTTCTAAATGGCTGAGCTCCAAAAGGGCACCATAGCCACTGCAGCTAACAGAGGGCTGTGTCACCTCAGGGAGCCTGATATACTGTTTGAAAAGACTTACTGTTCCACCATAGCCTGTTAGCTATTCTCACTTCCAGGAAGGGAAACTCCCCCAGTTACAGGTCTATATTGAAGTCCTATGACAAAGCACACAGCAGGAATGTGCTAACCCAGGACTAGTAAGCTCTTTTCTCCTGGGCCTTTATTCTAATGCTGCTACTGCAGGAAATTAAGCATGCCAGGGAACATTTACAAGAACTACCCAGAGCCCTTTTATATTTTATGAAAGAAGTCTGCATTATCATCCCATTCTTGAAAGCACGGGAAAATAACAGCTAAATCAAACCCAAGCACTTGTCAAGAATTAAATGGTGGTGCTGAATGCAAGTCATAATTGAAATGCACAAAACCCTCTAAAGCAATGTTAAAAACTTCATGACACTGCAGAGTTTTCTTAAGTCCCCTATATGGTAGCTGTATGGAAGAGATTGAGCTAGTAAAAATGTCAGCTGTAGAGTTTGTCTTGTATCTCATTACCTGGAAATACCATTGGAGTTTTTATACTCTTCTGAATAACTTTACAGTCTCATATACTCTGACCTTGAGCAATGCTGTTACATTACTAACAAACCATTCAAGGAATCATGAATAACAATATATGAGGTTAGCATAAGCATGAAATGCATTGGAGTATCAAGGAAGAAAGATATGTAGAAAACTGCTGGTATATTTAAAACTGAAGGTGAGTTATTTGTTCACATAAACCAGGAAATCTATTCCAAAGATAGCCATAACAATTTTTGCTTATCAGAGCATCAACCCAGTATGACCTCATCTTTCCCAGTCTTCCCTAAGAACTCTACGATCTGAAGAACACATTCCTCTCTTGTCAAGTTCTAGAAAGCAGAGTATATCTTTAAAAAGTAACAAATGCATCCAAATACTAAAAATGCAAAGTCACTACTGAACAAATATTGGAATTAAATAGAAAATAAAACTTTGCAGAGCTAACTAATGAAGAAATATGTGGTGGTTGAGCCAAGAAAGGAAGATTAAAAAGCAGGATCAAAGGACTAAGTGAAGTATGTTTTTAAAATATCTGGTACTAGACAGGCGACAAGAAAATCTTTTCTGAAACTGAGCTACTGATTGAAGAAATCTGAGCCATAGACTCAGGTGTATTTTTTACATCCTACCATCAGCACTCATACCCTTTTCAAGTTTTTAACCTGTCTGAGCCTCATTCTTCTCATCTGTAAGAAGGGCAATAGAGAAAATATTATTATTTTTCTGCAGAGTTATGGATGATTGAGATAATTTTATTGGATTAGAACCAGGATTTAAGAGCAAGCATTGGAAGGTAATTTATGATTGATTAGCTAGAGAGAACTCCAGAGATTTATCTCTCACAGATAAGAGTTTACATTTCAAGAAAGGCTAAAAATGGGAACCAGGAAGACATCCTGGTTGTAAAGATGGAAATATGAGTTGTCTTTTACTGAAAGATAAGAGAATAGTTACATTTCACAGGATTAGAGTAAGAATTCAGAATCTTTCTGGAGGAACAAAGGTTTTTCTGCCTCCTTCAGGAAGAGAGGGGAACAGCATGAATGTAGCACCCCATTCATGCTTTTGAGATTCCTCATCTACAGTACAGATTCTGTGTGTGGTTTGTCCATTCCATTCTCATCACATTGCTCCGGGACTAAGAACTGGAGCACAGTGAAACCACATGGTTGTTATTTGTTGTAAATTAAATAATAATCAATCTGCTCTGTTCCAGAAACCTTGCGTGGGCTTTCAGGATCCATATTAAAAAAATAAATATTAAAAACATCACTGTTCTCACTGTTGGAGTAAGTGGTTACAGGCAAGCAAGGGGAACAGGTTAGAGCAATCTATATGGTATTAAATCAACTTGAATGATTAACTTAACATAGACACAGATGGTTAGCTATAAAAATATTTATAGATACATGTAGATATCCTCACTGGCCAGTATACACACAACTATTTTTTTGCTTTGTCATCTGAGAAGGCCTAAAATACATAAAATTCCAGTAGCAATGAGCACATATAATACTCAGATCTTGCATTCTGATACACATTCTCCATTAAACAGGAGCAATGGCTGATTATATGCTGAGGGCAGGAGTTATATAAGATAAGCCCATTGTATCTTGTAGTACCATAAATTAAGTAAGGAAGTGCCCACACACACACACACACACACACACAGATAGGATTATATCCAAGGAGTACAGAAGCCAATGATTGACCTCCCAATGGTCAAAGCTTTGAACAATTTGAACAGCATAATAAGTAGTGTGGAATTATTACCAAATAGAAAATAAATATTCATGAGTCCATATTAGCTATAAATAAATGATAGTGAAGACATAAATTTCGCATGTAAAAAAATTTTAAATAAATAATATAGATATTTCACTTTAAAAGAGGGGGGTTATAACTCCTCTCTCCTTAAATGTAAGCTATGCATAGTGACCTTTTTCCCAAAGAGTTCAGTATGGAAAGGGGGGAGAAAGGTCAACATGAATAGTGATAAATCTAGTTGACGGTATGCATGTACCCTTCATATGATGTGATGAAGTTGCACCCTGTCCCAGAGAACTCCTTCCCAGAAACCCATAACCTCAGCCTAATCATGAAGAAAACATCAGACAAATTCCAATAGAGGGACATCCTGTAATATACCTAACCAGTATTATTCAAAAGCTGAAACTCTTAAACATTTTGAGAAGAAAAAATAAGTGAGAAGTCTTCATAAAGTTGTGGTAGACAAAACATTTTTAGCTGGAACATGAAAAGAACAAACAATGAAAGAAAATATCCATAAACTGAACTCCAGGAAAATGCAAAATTATACTCTTCAGAAGATACTGTTAAGAAAATGAAAAGGCAAGGCATAGATTTGGAGAAAACATACACAATACAAATATCTGACACTTGTGGCCAGAATATATGACGATCTCTTACAATTCAATAATCATAAGACAAACTGCCTTTTTAAAATGTCAGAATCAAACACACTGCACAAATCATTGCTCATAAGAGAAATGCAAATTAAGGCCAAAATGAAATACCAATACACACACGCTAGCATGGCTAAAATGATATGACTAACAACAGTATCTGGTTTGGCAAGGATATGGAGCAACTGGAACTCTCAAATATCACCAGTGGAAATGTAAAACACTACTCCATTTTAAAAATCAGTCTGGCTACAACTTTTAAAGTTAACCATAAATTTGCCATATAAAACAGAAAATGCACTCCTGGGTATTCACTCAAGAAAAATAAAAACAGTATCTACACAAATAAACATACAGAAATGTTCAAAGCAGCTTTATTCATAGTACAGTCAGGTGCCACATATCAACATTTTAGTCAATGGTCAATGATGAACTGCAAATATGATGGTAGTCCCATAAGATCATAGTGGATCTGAAAATTTTCTATCTTCTAGTAATGTTATAGCCATCATAAGATCATAGCACAACACATTACTCAGATGTTTATGGTGATGCTGGTATAAACACAGCTCCTGTGTTGCCAGATATACAAAACCATAGCACATACAACTATGTACAGCACATAGTACTTAATAATTATAATAGACATCTATGTTACTGGTTTATGCATTCACTATACTTTTATTGTTATTTTGGAACTTATTTTTTCTATTTATTAAAAAAGGAGGAGGAGAGTCCTGTAAAACAATATGTAGTGTTTTGCCAACAGCAGCCTCATACATCTCAGGTTTACTGTGTCTCTTGGTTGCATCATTTTCTCTTCTGCTTGTTTTAATGTCGTGTTGTTTTATAAATTTAGTGTAGCCTAAGTGTACAGTGTTTATAAAGTCTACAATAGTGTACAGTAATTTCCCAGGCCTTCATATCTATTCACCACTCCCTCACTGACTCACCCAGAGCAACTTCCAATCCTGCAAGCTTCACTCATGGTAAGTGCCCTATACAGGTGCTATAATTTTACTGTACTTTTTCTATGTAAAATATAGGGTGACAGAAGATGATCTGACTTTGGGTGATGGTTATACAGCATAATCAATTGTCCAAGTGATGTGGAGATGTTTTCTCTAAATCTACGTATCTGGTTGACCAATGTCACCCTGTTAAATTTAATTGTCTAAATAAATAAAAAATAGAATAAAATAAATATGTTTAAATACAAAATACTTACCACTGTGTTATAAGTGCCTATAGCATACAGTATAGTAACATGCTGCACAAGCTTATAACCTAGAAGCAATAAGCTAGCCCATATACCCTAGGTGTGCAGTAGGCTAAACCATCTAGGTTTATGTAGGTCTACTCAATGATATTCCCACAATAATGAAATCAACTGTGAGGCATTGCTCAGAAGGTATCCCCATTATTAAGTAGTGTATGACTGTAGTAAAAACTGGAAACAACCAATGTTGAATAGGTAAACAAATTATGATCTAGTCATTAAGCAGAATACTATTCAGCAATAAAAAGTAATCAATTACTTGGTGGCTGTAGTTGATAATACTGTATTACCCATTTAAAAGTAACTAAGAGAACAGATCTTAAAAGATCTCATCACAAGAAAAAAAAAATTGGCACTATATATGATGACAGATGTTAACTAGACTTATCGAGGTGACCATTTTATAATACTGTATACATAAATATCAAATCATTATGTTGTACATCTTATATATATTCTCTTTGGTTAAGCATTCATTCAAATATTTTCCCCCTTATTTATTGGGTTATTTGTTTTCTTGTTGTTGAATTTTGAGTTATATATTCTGAATATAAGCCTCTGTGAGATAGTGGGCTATAAATATTTTTCTAGTCTATACTATAATAGTTCTATTTTTAATTTTTTAAGGAAAAAATTAAATTACACTCTGTTTTCCATAATGACTGAACCAATTTACATTTCCACCAACAGTGGACAATGGTTCTCTTTTTCCATATCCTCAACCACACTGTTATCTATTGTCTTAATGACAGCCATTCTAATAAATATGAGGTGATATCTCACTGGGGTTTTAGTTTTAGTTTCCCACAGATTAGTCATGTTCAGCACCATTTCATGTATCTGTTGGCCATTTGTAGTCTTCTTTGGAGAAATGTCTATTTAAGTCATTTGCCCACTTTCAAATCAGTTGTTTTTTAATTATTTAGTTGTATGTATTTCTTATACATTCTGTATATTAACTCCTTATCAGATATGGTTTGCAAATATTTTCTTTCATTCTATAATTGTCTTCATTTGTTGATTGTTTTCTTTGCACTGCAAAAGCTTTTTAGTTTGATGTAGTTACATTTGTTTATTGTTTTGTTTTGTTGCCTTTGCTTTTGGTATCAAATTCAAAAACCATTGCCATGACCAATGTCAGGAAGCTTACCCCCAAAGTTTTCTTCAGTAGTTGTGTGGTTTCAGGTATAACAGTCAAGCCTTTAACTCATTTTGAGTTGATTTTTGTGTAACAGAGTTCCAGTTTTATTATTTTGTATGTGGCTGTTCAATTTTTCCAATATCATTTATTAAGAGACTATTCTTTCCCCGTTGTATATACATATCTCCTTTGTCATGAATTAATTAACTAATATGCAGGGATTTATTTCTGGGCTATATAATCTGTCCTTTGATCTAGGTGTCTGTTTTTATGCCAATACCATACTGTTTTGATTACTAGAGCTTTGTAATAAGTTTGAAATTAGACTCCCATTTTATTATTCTTTGTAAACATTCCTTTTGCTATTTGGAGTACTTCATGGTTCTATATAAATTTTAAAATTGGTTGTTTTATTTTTCATATTTCTATAAAAAAAATGGCATTGCAATTTTGATAGTGATTTTATTGAATCTATAGATGGTTTTGGATAGTACAGACATTTTAACCACACTGACTCTTTCAACCCATAAACATAGGCTGCCTTTTCATTCATTTGTGCTTTCTTCAATATATTTTATCAATGTCCTAATAGTTTTCAGTGTACATATCTTTTACCTTCTTGGTTAAATTAATTTCTAAGTATTTTATTCTTTTTGATGCTACCTAAAGGGGATGTTTCCTTAATTTCTTTTTTTAGATAGTTCATTTTTAATGCACACAAATACAACTAATATTTGTATGTTGATTATATATCCTACAATTTTACTGAATTTTTTAATAGTTCTAACAATTATTTATTGAAGCCTTTAGAATTTTTTATATATAAGACATGTCATCTACAAACAGAGACAACTCAACTTCTTCCTTTCTAATTTTTAGATGCCTTTTATTTCTTTTCCCAGCCAAATTGCTCTAGCTAGGAATTCCAGTACTATGTTGACTAAAAGTGGTGAGACTGGGCACACCTTTGCCTTGTTCCTGATCTTAGAGGGAAAGTTTTCAGCTTTTCACTGTTGAGAAAAACATTAATTGTAGGCTTTCAATATATGGCCTTTATTATATTGAACTACATTCCTTCTATATATAATTTGTTGAAAGTTTTTATCATGAAAGGATGTTAAATTTTGTCAAATGCTTTTTCTGCATCTATTGAGATGATCATATGATATATTTTCTTCGTTCTGTTAATATAGTGTTTCTCATTTATTGATTTGTGTGTGTTGAACAACCTTGGTATCTTAAAGTTAAATCCCACTGTCTTAATGACATCTGATTCTCTTAACGTGGTGTTGAATTTGGTTTGCTAATATTTTGTTGAGGAATTGGCATACATGTTCCTAAGTGATATTGACTTGTAATTTTCTTTTCCTATAATGTTCCTATATGGCTTTGGTATGTAATGCAGACCTCATGAAATGAGTTTTAAACTGTTTCCTTCTAAATGTACAGTGATTTGAAATACAATAAATGAAGGCAATGCATAGCCTTCTGTATGGCCAAGGGCTGCCATCATGACCATTCACATGCAGGTTCTCATTGAATTCAGGCAGATGGTAAAGAAGTGGTGGAGTCTGAGGATGGGGGGCTATTCTGTTTATTGGTGTCTCACCAAGACAGGCATGCCACAAGAGAAGACAAAGGAAAAACAGAATACCTGCTTTTCCCATAGAGGGCAAGAGATCAGGGAGGTCTCTGCAATGCTGATAACAGGAACTGAGAGAGAAAGCCCCTGGTCTGTCTCATTTTATAGTGTAGACAATTAAAGCCTTTAAGCCAATATACAAATAAGGAAGTCTCTGATACAAAGCAACTTATCTGAGGCATAAATAGGATTCCTCATAAGAGTGCACCACTCCCTATCATGCAACAGTTAAGGGTGTGGGGAAAGTGGGGAAAAGCTTAGTTTTGAGAAGACCTTAGTATTAGAAGGGAAGGTTTAGTCTTAAAACTAAGCCTAGGGCTATAATGACTTTGCCAGCTTACAGTCTGTCTCCCACACCCAAAGTGAGTAAACATATATATCATACAGTGGTACCTGTAGATACGAGTTTAATTCATTCTGTAACCAAGTTTGTAAGTCAGTCAACTCATATATCAAACAAATTTCTCCCATTTAAAATAACTGAAATAGATTTAATCCATCCCAGCCCTGCGAAACATCCCCAAACCATCCTAAATTATAAAAAAATATGTTTTTAATTAAGAAACACATGTGTATACTTTACCAATGCATAACGAAATATATGAAATAAAAGAAAAAAGTGTTATTTAGTACTGTGTTCTTATCTTGAAGACAGACAGGTGTGTCTAACAAAGGTGAATGGCGGAGGAGGAGGGAGGGAGGAATGGATGCAGGCACTGTAGACATGTAAACTAAAACTGCACTTTCTTGACACTAAATGTAAACTAAAACTGCATTTTTTTTACTTTAGACAAAACTAAAACTGCACTTTCTTTACTTAAAATGAAACCACAAAAACTTAATTGTAAAAAAATGCACTTTCTTAACTTTAAACTTAACCTAAGCTTAACATTACATATTTTTCATTTAATCATCACCTGTTTTTGCCTTTTTTTTTTTTGGCTGCACTTTTGGCACTTTCACTTGCAGGACTTTTGAATAAAAATCTATCCAAAGAGGTTTGCTTTTGCCTGCCTTTTAAAATGCTACAGAAATATTACAAACAAATGTCATTAAAAAGTGCTGAAGCAGGACCAGTTGAAACTTTTCTGGGCATTTCTTTTCAATAAAACTTGAAAGCTTCTCCCACATTGCCAGCATGTCTTTAATTTCACTTGTAGAAATCACTTCCTTCGACTTTACCTCCTCCTCACTACTAATTTCTTGCAGAAGCTCCGTATGCTGCATCATCTGTAGCTCTTTCAACTCCTCAGTTGAGAGTTCCTCCTCATGTTCCTCGACGAGCTCGTTTACATCACCCTCATCTACTTCCAGATCCATTTACTTTCCAAGGGACACAATCTCCTCCAACACTTCTACCTCAATCTCAGTCTCTGGTTTGAATCCTTTGGAGTCCCTGTCTGCAACAACATCAGGCCATAACTTTTTCCATGCCGAGTTCAAGGTTCTTCTTGTAACCTCTTGCCATTGCCAAGTCAATAATGTGTAAACATATTACGATGTTGTAGTGATCTTTCCAAAACTCTCAAAGGGTTAGATTTGTATTCTCTGTCACCTCAAAGCAGCGACAGAACAAGTGCTTTGTGTAAAGCTTTTTAAAGTTGGAAATGACCTGCTGATCCATAGGTTGCAAGATTGAGGTTGTGTTGGGTGGGAAGTAGAGGACTTTCATGAATTTGAACTCATCAAGAATGTCATCTTCAAGACCAGGTGGGTGGGCTGGAGCATTATCAAGGATTAGGAATGCTTTCATTGAGAGTTTATGTTCTTGAAAATATTCCTTTACTGCAGGACCAAAGACAAGATTTACCCATTCAGTAAAAAACTGCCATGTAACCCATACCCTAGCATTGGCATGCCACACAACCTGCAGTTTTTCTTTAAGAATCTTGTGAGTCTTAAAGGCTCAAGGATTTTCGAAATGATACACTAGCAGTGGCTTTACTTTACAGTCACTGCTAGCATTTGCACACAATGCAAAGGTCAGATGGTCCTTCATGGGTTTATGGCCTGGCAACTTCTTCTCCTCTGCAGTGATGAAAGTCCTTTGGGGCATTTTATTCCAAAACAATCCTGTTTTGTCACAGTTAAACACTTGTTGGGGGATGTAGCCTTCCTTTGCAATAAGCGCAGCAAAACATGTGATGTACTCCTCAGCTGCCTTAATGTCAGCACTCACAACTTCACCATGCCTCACCACTGAGTGGATGCCAGATTTCTTCTTGAAATTTTCAAACCAGCCATGACTTGCCTTAAATGTATCTTCTGCTGCCTCTTTTGAGGTTGATGGTTCTTTCTTCTTCAAGTCACTGTAAATAATATTACAATCTTCATTACTGTATCTCCTGCCAGCTCTTTCTCTTTCACTCACATCAGCAGAAGCTTCTCCATTTCTTCATGGATATTTGTCCTTAATTGGGACAGAATTGTAGTTCCTTTCGCTGGATTTGCTCTTTTGATGGCATCCTTTTGTTTAAAGATGGTACAAATTGTAGATGTGTTGCAGTCATACAGCCTTGTCAGTTCAATCACTCATACACCACACTTATGTTTTTCTACTATTTCTTGCTTTACTTCTATGGACATCATTCTCTTCTTCTCACCACTGTCCTTTACACTCACTTTCTTCGGCCTCATTTTAGCACACAAAAAATGTTAATAAAAATGCAAAAATGATGCAAAAACGAGTACAGTGCACAAGATTCAGCTTGATTCTGAGGGTAACATGTGAGAAAGAACGAGATGCTGGTGTTGTGCTCGTATCTCAAGATACCACTGTATTTACAAACTTATTTGACCAACACCTTCTAATAAAAAATATTGAAGACTGAAAAAAAATAGTTTCCTTCTTTCCAATTTTTTAGAAAAGTTTGAGAAGGTTGGTGTTAATTCTTATTTAAATGTTTGGTAGAATTTACCCATGAAGCCATTGATCCTGAGCTTTTCTGTATCAGAAGTATTTTGTTTGTTTGTTTGTTTGTCTACTGCTTCCATCTTCTCAGTTGTTATTGATCTGTTCAGATTTTCTATTTCATCCTCATCTTTCTCAATGCTATTTACTTTGTACAGCCTTCAAATAGCCACTCTATAAATTCTGCCTGTGTTTTACAGCTCCATTCATTGGACGAGGAAGAATGGTCTGTGCTTACTCTATCTTGCATGGAATCAGAATACCCTGTACAATTATTCTTAATTTAGGGGTTTATGCATTCCTCAAATGTAAGAAATAGATTTGTTTTGTATGCCTGAACAAAGTTGGACTTCCAATAGTATGATATTTATTTCTACAAAATTAAGCTCCTTGAGAATTGTTTTTATGCCACATTATAGTTATTAATATTCCCTTGGTTTCTATCAAAGGTCATTACCAGAAGCAAACATATGAAATTTATAACTGAAATCAGTATAAAAATGTTAAGGCCATCACATACTACATTACTCAGTGACCCTTATAAAGTTCCATAGGAGATTTTCTTTCTTTTTTTTTAATTAATACAGTACTAGAAAATTTTTTACTCTTAAGAAACTAAAATGCTTAGAACTTTCCAATAACAAGAGCTATATCAGTGATTATATAGCTTATTTTTTTGTGCTACCAAGAAACACAGAAATCAGAAGTCTTATTATAGTTGCATTACGTTATTCTATTTTCCCTCTCCTAATTTTCTAATTTTCTTTATACTTGTTATTATTTCACTCATGTATTTGTTATATGCCTCCTCAAATCCTTTGCAGAAGGAGAAAGAGAATTAATTAATTAATTAAAATGAGTAACTAAAGCTATAATTGTTACTTCTGTAGATTTTTATACCCATCCAATGGAAACTAGTTTTTTCCTTCTGAAATTTTTACAAGCAGCAAGACATCTAGGGTCTTCACTTATTAGTTTATATCCTAAAGCATCTTTCTCCTGCATTTACATTGACATCTGCAAATTCTAATGGAGTTTCTCTGTGAAATGGGGGATCATTAAGTCAAAGAACTAAAGCAAACGGGCAATGAAGACAGAGTTTGTTCGTGTCCATAACAGTAGGCAGTGATGCTAATGGGCATAGCAATTTTTATTGAATTTGTGCAGCACATTGCAGGATATGGAAACTCTCTGCTTGATTTTGGAATGCAATCAGTTCAAAACTTTAAACATACTCTCCAGGGCTTATTCTCATATTGATTACAATTAAAACAAGTTGTGCACATGGAAGCCTGGAGCACTGATAGAAACTTAGGGACACCAAAGTATCTTACGCAGTGAAGAAAATGAAAAGCAATTACAATGAAACCCATTTCCCATGAGAAGATAAGAGCAAACCTTCTACTTGTCCACTTGCAGCACAATTTCACAAAATTGAAAAAATATGACTTTTCTAGAAAATTAAGTTAATGTCAGCACCAGATTGAAACTGATGGAGTTCTATTTATTGCCTCTACTGTGATTTTCACTCCAGATAACATCCAACTCTCCAGGTCTGAAGCCCTGATGCAGTATCCTGGCAACCTTGCCAGTGCCCTGTGCCTCTTTGTAGTGTCTCTCAGTAAATAAACCAGCTTTTCTGTATGGCAAGCATGGCTGTCCTGCCTCCAAATCAATACTTCTCCTGCCTTCTGATCAAGTCATTCTGCCCTTCATCTCTTCCCAGAAAGCCACTAGAAAAAAAAAAACGGCCCAAAAGCTTATTTATATTCTCCCTTCTCCTGCCATCTCTCTATTCCTCTTTCAAGCACATCCCCATTCTCATGGGCTGCATGGTTCTCCTTATTCTGAAGTGTGGGTACACTGACTATATCCTACAATGTCTTGACAAGTCCTCTGCATCTACTTCTCCTTCAGAGGCTCTCTGTACCTTCTAAATATTGCCAAGTCGGACAGCTCTTCCCACCATTATATGTCACACTGGGGATCAATGTCAGAATCAAGCAAAAAAAAAAAACCACATACACAGGTTAACAAGTCTACTGAGAAAACAAGAGTCCCAGGGTATAGAATAATTAGCTAGTATGACATCGATTCTTATAATATGCAACCCAAACACGAAGGTACTATACCCTCTTCTGTTGTAATTAGAAATACAGGGGGTCTTTGGGTTATGACAGTCTCAACATACAGCACTCACTCTCATAAAAACTTTAAAAAATTGAGACATGAATGTTTCAGCTTACGCCTTTAACGTCTTACTTACGGACTACGTAGTACTTACAGACTAGCCTGGAACAATTCTTTAAGAAGGAAGAGAGGCCTGCAACAGATCCTATATCCTCTACATCAGCTTCTTCTCAAGATGAAACACCTGTAGTACAGGTAGATTCAACTCCAGCATCTCCTGCATGTTCCTTAGGCAATCCTGATTCCCCTGACCCAGTATATCCAGCACCTTCTGCAGGTTCTCTTGCGCCTACAACTTCCTCCTCCCAACAGGTCACTCTCTCCTACCTTGCAATTCCCTTTCCAGTGTGCAAGTCAACCACAGGAATAAAGGTAAGGAAAGGAATTGTTTTTACACTCATTTTTTGTCATTTTTTCTGTAACTACAATATACAATATATTTATTTCCTTTTCCTTTTTCTGTGACATAGTTGCAATTTTTTTAGATTTTATTTATACATTTTTAAAGAGAGAAAGAGAGAGAGAGAGAGATAAGGGGAAGAGCAGGAAGCATCAACTCCCATACGTGCCTTGACCAAGGAAACCCTTGGTTTCAAACCACTGACGTCAATGTTTCCAGGTCGGTGCTTTATCTACTGCACCACCACAGGCCAGGCTGGCTTAGTTGCATTTTTATGTTCTGGATTATGGTTTTGCAACTGTGTTAGGATAGGTAAGTGACTTAGGCTAAGGTGTGTTTACACCAAAATTTGGATTACATCACTGTCGCAGGAACAAAACTGTGTCTTAACCTGAGGACCCCTGTAGTCCTCAATTGCCAGTAACTTACACTTAATTCAGGAGTTGTTACATATCTAGACTATCTGGCTTTCTTCTTCCAGAAGAAATAGGTCTAGATTCCATGGTGACCAGCTAGAAGGGACTTTAAAACTCTTCTGGTCAAGCCCTAGCCGGTTGGCTCAGTGGTAGAGCATCGGCCTGGTGTGCAGAAGTCCCGGGTTCGATTCCTGGACAGGGCACACAGGAGAAGCACCCATCTGCTTCTCCACCCCTCCCCCTCTTCTTCCTCTCTGTCTCTCTCTTCCCCTCCCGCAGCCAAGGCTCCATTGGAGCAAAGTTGGCCCGGGCACTGAAGATGGCTCTGTGGCCTCTGCCTCAGGCGCTAGAATGGCTCTGGTTGCAACAGAGCGATGCCCCAGATGGGCAGAGCATCACCCCCTGGTGGGCATGCCGGTGGATCCCAGTCAGGTGCATGCAGGAGTCTGTCTGACTGCCTCCCTGTTTCCAACTTCAGAAAAATACAAAAAAAAAAAAAAAAAAAAGAAAAAAAAACTCTTCTACTCAAAACCTCATATTTTTTTCTAACAATTGTAGAAGCTGAAACTCTGAGAGGTGACATGAGGTGACATGACCAAGGTCAAAGCAAGAATTTAAACCCAGGAAGTCCAATTCACAACCACCATTTTTCTGTAAAACCATTGTGCTTCTTCTCTCTCTCTTTTCTTCTTCTTCTTTTTTTTTTTGGACAGACACAGAGAGAGGGACAGATAGGGACAGGAAGGGAGAGAGATGAGAAGCATCAATTCTTCTTTACAGCTCCTTAGCTGTTCACTGATTGCTTTCTCATATATACCTTGACGGGGAGTGGGGGGGGGGGTACAGCAGAACAAGTGACCCCTTGCTCAAGTCAGCGACCTTTGGGATCAAGCCAGCGATCATGAGGTCATGTCTATGATCCCATGTGCAAGCCAGAGACCCCACGCTCAAGCTGGTAAGCCCACACTCAAGCCAGCGACCTCAGGGTTTTGAACCTGGGTCCTCCATGTCCCAGTTGATGGTATATCCACTGCACCACCACCTGGTCAGGCTACCAGGAAAAGTTCCTGCCCTAAACATCCTTAACACTGACTTCTCTGTTGCTGTCAACATCGCCAGTCCCAAATGACATTTGAATATTTGGAGATGAGGACATGGGGAGCAGAAGGACAGCTGTCAGAGAGAAGGGAGATGAGGAGACGGGATCAGAGAAGGTGAAGGGACTAGTGAAGTTTTATATATATATACACACATAGATATAGATAACAGGACAGCAAAGGAAGGGGGAAAAGAGTTAGGGGAAGGGGACCAAGAGGGTATAATGGGGGCATGTAATTGGGGGGTAAGGATGTTATATTCAGCGAGACACTTGAATCCATGTTAACACAGGAAAAAATAAAAACATAGAAAAAATATTTGTCTTTGTTTCTCCTTTGAAATAATTTTTAATTCTGTAGATTAGCATCTTACATTGCTAGCTTTGTTTATATTCCTCATTTCTTCTGCCAGAGTTTAGGCCATCATACTACCTACCATGACTGCATTTTAGCCTACAAATTGTAGGCACATGAGTATTTCTAAATTACACTCCTGTGTTGCCATTTCCTTGTCAAAATCCTTTTGTAACCCTTCATTTCCTACACACTAAGTGCAACCTCAATGTTCACTGTTCTCCCCAGTATCCTAACCCCAGTCTCTCCTGGAAGGTCAGATAAGATAGTCTATCTCCCAGGACTCACTCTCATATCCCCAGTCAGAAAGTCGATTTCTTACCCAACTAAAATAATAAACCACATATAAAAGATTTAATAGTTCATTTTTACCATGAATTTGAGGAGTTTCCTCTGGGAAAAGACTAAAGCTCTAAGGCAGAATTTCTCAGCAGCAAAATTAAGGTTTGTTTTTGTTTTGGGGTGTTTTTTTTTCCTAATGCAATGTTGAAAACCTAACATATCTCCAGATATTCTACCAAGTACTGGAAATAAAAAGTTATTACAACATTGTACCAGAGACCTCAAGAAACTCATGATTCTATAACATTAAACCATGTACAGCTAATTCTAACTCAGTGAGATGCAAGCCATGTAGAGGTGGTAATAAAGCATGTGGGAGCTCTTTGACATAGGTCATCCCTCTTGCCCTTTTGAACTTTCATTTCTCTGTTATCTTCCAACTTTGCTGCCATATCCCTTCCTCTACATTCTTAAGTCACTCTCAAGAAGTTCCTTCATTATTAATCATAACAATGCCTGACATTTTTTAGCGGTTAAAATGTAAACATTGTTTTACATATGTGAAGTCCTCATGGTCCACTAGATAAACAGAGAAGAAACATTATTTTTGGTTTATAACTGACACACAAAAGATGTCCTATAAATGTCTGTTGGGTAGTTGATTTGTTAATTGAGTGATTGTATCATTGATTGATCAATGATCCATAAGAAAAGTGACAATTCTTCTTTCCCAATAAAGCAGGATAAGAAGATGTGACCATTTTATCAATAAGGAACTAAAAGCTTAAAGATATGAGGTGGCATGTCTACTAACACTTAATTCATAAATTGGCCCAGAGTTTGAACTTGAGTTTTCTAAGAACATTTTGAGAATTATTTTTATTATACTGGTTTATTTACAGACCAACCTTTCTGACACCCTTGATGGTACTGTGTAAACAATTTCTTTAACATCAAGCTAGCTTTATACCTACTAACAGAGAAAGGGTCCTCAACGTCAACCTCTACATATATGTATATATGAAATGTAAGGTATTTTTCCCCACCGCGGAAGAAGGAAGGGGCGTAGCCACAAAGGGTGGATAAGCAAAAGTTATATTGAGTACAGCGCATCCTGCCTGACAAGAGGCAGACAGAGGCCAGGGGACAGAGGCCAGGGAAGTAGCACAGGGTGACCAGTGTGGGGGGCATTTAAAGGGTCTCTAGGGTGGTCAAGCTAATATGACGTGGTAAAATCTCACTGGCTGGCAGACAGTCGCTCTTTTCTCAAGGACTCCTGGGAAGCTTCTTTTGGCGTGCATGAGTGTGGGCGGCTCTAGCCAAAGTTCCCGGGTCTGAGTTCCTCACGTGACCTTCCCCCATTGCCCCACCTTACATGAAATATAATGGGTGATAAGGTCATACTAAAATAATCATGTAATAAAAACACTTTAAATTCCTTTCCAGAAACGTAAAGCAGAAATTCTAAATTTTTCCTTCTTCTCTAGTAGTTTATTCTAAAGTAGTTCACTCATTCTTTTTTAATATAAAGCTTTTATACCCTAGATGCACATTTATCATAATTTTATTTCTCTTCTTATGTATTTTTCCTTGTCAGTGAATGGGACAGCTTGGTGAAAAACAACTCTGAAAATAGATGAAAGGAAAGCAGAAGTTTTTTCACCCACACTAGACTTTAAAAGTGAGCTAAGTATTTGGTATAATATAGATATTGAATGGGATACAAAAAAAGGGTAGAGGAAGAAGATTCGCATTTACAGTTGGGTGTCAGGACTTTGGACATAATGGAATAGCTAATTCAGTGTAAATAGGCACCAATTTATAAAATTATCTGCTTGATGAGTATGAATAAGGCTCACAGAAAAGATTTAAAAATTATAGTGGAGGTGGATCTGTAGGTGGTCCTAAAATTCAGAAGAAAGATGTTCAATCTGAAAAAAAAAAGAAAGAAAACAGTGATGTTTAAATAAATCACATTTCACATCTATCTTATGAAGAAATACTTAGAAACATAATTTTTAAGTCCTTAGTTAATGGCAACTATTTAAAATAATAATTCAAAATGTTCTATGTCAATAGAGCTATTGAAATATGAAATAAAATGTCTTTTAACTCTCATGACTTTCAAAAATGTATTTGCTATAGTTTACACATGCATAGAATCAGTATCTAGTAAGTCATTAGGCATTTTCTTTGAGCTTATAATGTTTTAAAAGTATTGATATAGGAAAATAATTTTTAAATAAAAAGCAAATCTAGGATAGAGGTATGATTACATAGCATATACCAGTATATATATAATTACTGAGATCTCAGAAATATGAAACCATTTTGATTGGTGTTCTAATAAAAAAAGAATATGTAGTCAACCAGCTCAGCTAGTTTCTGATCACACATTTACAAGAAGACAACAAGGGAAGAGGAAGCAGGAAGGGAGGGATGGGACAGCCAATGGAGAGGCAGATGGACAAGAACGGTAGAGAGTGTTGAAGAATGGGAGAGGAATAAGGGAAGCACTGCAATAACTATGCATGGTGCCAGGTGGGCACTGGAAATATAGGGAGAACACTTTGTAAGGTATATGATTGTCTAACCACTGTGCTTTACACTGGAAACTAATATAAAATAATGTTGAAAGTAAACTGTACTTAAAAAAATTTTTTAATAAAAAAAAAAAAGAGAATGGCATAGGGAGGGAGCCCCCATTGGTGAGGCTGAAAGTTTCTCAGAAGTGTGCTGGAATTAGAGAGTCTTACCTGATCCTTCCTTCTTCCTGTCTTTTCACAGATGATGGACCTGCATGGCAATCTGAAGATTCTTCCTTTCTCCTGATCACCCACCTTTATGCTTCACAGGTACTTTACCCAGTAAACTTCTTGCAGGTCTAAACCCATCTTGTTCTTTACTCCTTAGAGGACCTGAACTGACACAAATGTACATTCACATGCATAACAAAGCCTGGGTAAATCTATGCTTTTACAGTCTAGATGCAGCCTGGATAAGATAGGCTATGGATTGATGTACAATTCTCATCACACTCAGTGTGACCTCCATAAAATAATATGATAGACCACAAAACTCTGCCAACACCACTACTACTAATGATTAGACAAAACCACAGGAAAATGATATGCTCCTACTGGGAAACCACAACTTTAGCTACAATTGAAGACACACAGGTATCTACTTAGTGTGAGTTAGAAACTGGAAGTAATAGAGACCATGTGGAGTTAGTTCATTCATGTCAGTCCAGATCAGAGGTTTAGCATGAGGATGAGCTCCTTAAGAGGTGATCCTATAAAACTAGCCCCCCATACAGTATCATTGTCACTCCTAAGCTTTTTGTTAAGATTCTGGAATTTTTGCACACCTCAGAAGGAAGAGGCACTATCTCAGACATGTAAACTTACACCAGTCCACTGCAGAGCACAAACTCACTCTCAGACATTCCCTCTAATGACTGCAAATGTTTTCTGTTAGCACCAGTGTCTTAGAGGAATAAATATATCATCAGTTGGAAAAAGAGAGAGACAACAAATCACAGGTTTCTAATGATAATCACAAGGTAATTCACTGGTTTTACAAGACTTTCCTTATAAGGCAAATAAAATCAATATAAGTAACATCCGAGGCATGAGGATAAACACGGTACAGTAGAATGTCTATAATCCAATCCTCTGTTACAGTGCTGAAGAATCAAATATTATATACAGTAAACACAAAAAAATCACTGATTAGAATTTAGAAACTTCCTTTTTTATGTTTTTAGATAAATTAAATATGCTTACCACATTTTTATAAGGATTTGGTCATATGACTGCTTGCTTCAGTTACTACTACCTCCTAATGTAGAGTCCCTATCTCTGTGCAAAATTTTTTATGTCTTCTCCCCCACAGAAAGAAATTTACATCTGGTTTTTAATTCTAAATTTCACTGTTTTCATTTAATGGTAATATCTTTAAACCCTATATGTCAAAGACAAGACAATTAAATAACTGCTCAAATATGAAATACATGCAATTAGTTGGAATTTTATTTAACATTTCTTGCCAAAAATACAATCATTGGAAATAAAATGTAAATATTATAGCACAGTAAAATAACTCCATCACTAAAAAAAGAAAAAGAAGAAAAGAAAATATGGTTTCATAAAATACAGAATAGAACTACTGCCCTCTTAATATTTTAACAAACAAAATGTAAGCCAAAATCTTAAATGTCAACAACCATCCTTTTGCAATGGTAACTATAGATTTTTATTTTTTTTTAATAATTTTTAAGATAAAAACACAAAAAATAAATTTTCTGTGGCCAAAATTACTTTATTCTGTTGAAGTGAAATGAATTTTCAGAACTGACACAGAAGTAACTCTTACATTGAAGTTGGCATTTTTTATGTATTGCTTTCAACTTTAAATGGCAAAGCACTGTTATTAATAATAACACTGAGCTATAGAAACATTAATTTATGGACATTGGTTAAAACAGTTGTGACCCACTATAAGAAAACCTAACATATAAAAAACTTATTTATAAAGATTTGAAACTGATTATCAATATTACCAAAAAATTTCTTGCTTTCAGAAATGATTTATTGCAGAGTTTTTTAATTATATTATGTAACCCATTTAATATTAAGTAGTGAATGTTTAAACGCAGATCTCTGAGCTACTGTCTCCTGGAGAATATTTAATTTGGTAAGTTAAGAAGTGTCAAGGTACAGCAAAAACAAATGATTCCTTTTTAGTAAAATCTCCAAGTAGAAAAGCCTTTACTGGCCCTGGCCGGTTGGCTCAGTGGTAGAGCATCGGCCTGGTGTGCAGAGGTCCCGGGTTCGATTCCCGGCCAGGGCACACAGGAGAAGCGCCCATCTGCTTCTCCACCCCTACCCCTCTCCTTCCTCTCTGTCTCTCTCTTCCCCTCCCGCAGCGAGGCTCCATTGGAGCAAAGATGGCCCGGGCGCTGGGGATGGCTCCTTGACCTCTGCCCCAGGCGCTAGAGTGGCTCTGGTCGCAACAGAGCGATGCCCCGGAAGGACAGAGCATCACCCCCTGGTGGGCAGAGCGTCGCCCCCTGGTGGGCGTGCTGGGTGGATCCCGGTCGGACGCATGCGGGAGTCTGTCTGACTGTCTCTCCCCATTTCCAGCTTCAGAAAAATACAAAAAAAAAAAAAGAAAAGCCTTTACTTACCAAATGGCCACAGAAATCATCCCATAAGCATAGCACAAAAAGTGAATGGATTCACAGGAAAAGGAAATGATATACTATTATGTAGCCATTAAAAAATCAGATTGCAGAATATTAAATGGTACAGAAAATCTATTATTACTATTGAGTGGAAAAGAAGATCACATGAGAAAATTTTGAGCATAAGCCCTATTTTTAAAAATAACACATATATACATTTCTAAATAAGTATATATATAAATTTCTAAATAAATAAACACATTAAAAACTACTAAAATTTCAGAGGATATTTACAAAGATACTAGAATAATGGTTGGTTTTATTTTATTATTACATAATTCTCTATTTTCCAATTCTTTTATAACCAATTATATCAGTCAGCACAAATGACATTATACTGTGGTAATTACCAATCCCATGATCTCAGTGGCTTTACCCACAGAAAGTTTATTTCTTGCCTATTTAGTCACACAGGCAGGAATGCTCTGCTTACAGTCAGGGGCTCAGACTCATGGAGACTGCATCTCCACATACCCTTGCGTGATATGATCACTGAGACCAAAAGAGGACTCTGAGGAAATGTGGACAGCTCTGAAAACTTCTGCCTGGAAGTGACACATGTCACTACCACTCTGTTTCATTGGAAGAGCAAACACATGGTTAACACTAACTGTAAGAGAGTAGGCAAGCCAGGATAACTGGCTAAAAACCACAGACAAATATTAAATCACAAAGATAATAGTTAATTTTTAAAATATATTTCTGAGTTTTTCCAATTTTATAAAATAGCATGTACTTTTTATGTCTCTGAAAAAATTGAAAAATATTATTCATAAAAACAGAAAAACTCGGCCCTGGCCCATTGGCTCAGTGATAGAGTGTCAACCCGGCATGTAGAAGTCCTGGGTTCAATTCTGGCAAGGGCACACAGGAGAAGCACCCATCTGCTTCTCCAACCTTCCATTCTCCTTTCTCTCTATCTCTTTCTAGCCAAGGCTCCATTGGAGCAAAGTTGGCCCAGGCGCTAAGGATGGCTCCATGGCCTCCACCTCAGGTGCTAGAATGGTTCTGATTGCAGTGGAACAACGCCCCAGGGGGCATAGCATTGCCCCTTGGTGGGCATGCCAGATGAATCCCAGTCGGGGGCATGCAGGAGTCTGTCTGCTTCCCCCCTACCCCTTCTCACTTCAGAAAAATACAAAAAATAATAATAGAAAAACTCATTATCACAATATGGAGGAGGAAAAAATATCTTTCCAATACAAGATAACACTACTGGAGGAGAATATTAATTCTAATACAAAATAAAGTAAGCTTATGTTAGAGAGAAAACAATATCTGACATTATGTCAATGATCCTAGAATTCAAAGTAAAGACAGCCTAGTACAATAACATAAGCAAAAGCTGCGGTTTTGCAGCATGATCTAAAGAAGCACCCTCAGTCTAGACAAAACTATTGATTAAAGGATATCACCAAGTGAGAAGGAATCAGAGAGTAATATGAGCACATACTCTACAGCCATAATGGCCCATTATTCATAGTGAATCCTAGCTTTTAGTCATTACAGAACCTGAGTGTGGTTACATGATCATTCTTAGTTAATCCTTTTGTTTTTCACTTATTTATCAAATATTTATTATGTACTTAACTTATAGGTTACAGATCATTATAGGTCTTAAGACAGAGCAATGATAAAAACAAATGTACTCCCTGCTCTCATGGAGCTTACATTCTAACATGAGGGAGGGAGGTAGACAATAAATTGATAGAATACATCCAGATGATGAGGAGGGAGCAAGACTCCCTTCTCCCTTGAGAGGGGAGAAACCAGAAGAATTTAAGGGAAAGCAGCCAGCAGGAATCACTGAGTCAGCCAGTTATAAATTAACTACATCCCATAGTTCTCTAAATGGCTGCTTAGAGCTGCTTGTAACACAAAGCAAGAAAAGCAGGATCTGTATGTAGCCATGACCAGTGATCGGGAAACTCCTTCCCCCTTGCTGATCTCACTGAAACTCACCCTCCCTCCTCCGTGAGTCCTGAGTAACCTTAAACAAAGGAATCACTCACCCATTGCTTTAATATTGTAAAGGGATATAATCTGTAAGAAAATCTAATTCAGGGAACTTGTGCTTTGGTGCTATAATCCCACATGCTCTGCCAGCTACTAATAAATTCTCCTTCTTTTATTAAGTTGTCTGAGTGTCTTATCCTCCATTGGGGCTGCTCTTGCAACAATGATAATAAGTGCATACTTGTATACAGAGTAAGGGGATAGAAAGGGAGGGAGGTGCTTCTTGAGATAAAGTGGTCAGGTAAGACCTAAGACCTGTATGATAAGGTGACATTGAAGCAGAAATCTGAAGGAATTGAGAAAAGAAGCCACACAGGCATCTGAAGAATGAACATTCTAGGCAGAATAGCAATTGGAAAGACCCAGAGGCCGGAGAAGAACTTATGTATTCAAGAAATAGCCAGGGAGCCAATGAGGTTGGAGCACAGTGAACAAGGAGAGTTGTAAGAAATGAGATCAAAGAGGTAACCAGGTGTGAGACTACAGTGACTTTTGGATCATGGTAGGAAAAAAGGTTTTGAATTTTATTCTTTGTGCAAAGAAAAGCCATTGGCAAGATTTGATCAAACAAGTGACATAATCTTACTTTCATTTTAAATAAATTAAAAAAAAACTATGGTAACTGTGGAAAATAGATTAAGGCAGAAGCAGATCAACCTGGTAGGAGGCTATTACAATAGTCAAAATGTGATAGCTTGAAAACCTGTGAGAATGTTGGAAGTAAGGAAAAGATTGAGGATAGCATTTCAAGGAGAGCCAAGAGTGTTTGCTGATGGATTGGATTTGGTATGTGAGAGGGCTCAAAGAATATTTTGACATTATTTTATGGTAAAATATAGACTTAAGAACTCACCTCTATGTATCACTACATAAGAATATCTAGAAAGAATATACCCCTACCTCACATAGGATTTATTTTTACCAAAGCATATTTCTGTCTGACTAGGTTACATGCTAAAATTTCAAAATGGGTTCTAATTTTTTAAAAAAAGAAAACACCTGATATGCATATAACTTTTCATATCTACTAAGTATTAATACCCTTATTAAATGATTATTACATGAAATCTAAAAAATAATTGTTTCTGATTCATCTGTAGATTTAAGGTATAGGTCTTGAGGAATCATAAATAAAACAAGGACAGAATTGAGTGTACCATAGCAGCAGAACCCTCTTTCAAAAAAGCCTTAATGGTGACAGTTTCCTCCCAATATTTTTATTTAATACAAAGAATAGGATCAAACATTTTCCCTCAAAAATTCATTATATCCTGGACAGAGTTCTTCCATGGTGTCATTTGAGCTATCTAGCCAATATCAGTATGACTTAAGACTGAGGGAAATGTTAAAATAAATATTAAAAAATGAATATCTGTAAATGTTGTGAAACAGTTTTCAGCATGAATATGGGAAGGATTTAACATCAAAAGAAAAATCTGTAAAAACTATGGCAACTTTATAGGCCAGGAAGACCTAGAGGACAAAGCAATTAAAGTAATGGAATTATAAAAGAAAATGTAGATATTAAGTTGATAAATCATCACCAAAAAATTCCAATGAGAGAAGAGAGGGTAAGTTTTGCTATGCTGGCATCACTGAGAGTGAAGTGACAACTGATATACAGTGACAAGTTTTCTTCACCTTTTCTTCAGCGTTCCACTCCAACTAAAAAAAGTCTCTCTCGGCCCTACCTTTCCAGCTATCCCCTCGTTAAGACAAAAACCTTATCTCCTATAAAAAGGTTCTCTAGACTTATTTATAAGGACAGTATTTTTTATGCCAAGTAGGAAAAAAGAAACTTTCTCAATAGGAAAAAACATTTTTAAACAAAGTTTAGTGAACATTTTATAAGAAAAGCAATTCCCATGTTAAAAACAAATAAGACTCATGCCAACACTCTATGAAAAACATTTCTAAAATAACTAAGAACTGATGTGAACAAATCCTGTCTTACTCAATTTCTCTAGTATAATTGTGTGTCCCTCTGGGGCTCAAGCTAAATATGCTTTGTTTCCTCTGTATAAAAATAAGTCTATAAAAGCTCAAGAAAAAGCACTGTGTTTTCAAAAATATAATGACTTGAATGGGAAATGAAGGCAAATATTGGACAATTTTTTTATCCTATTTGCCTATTTTAAGACACTTGTCTTAAAATTTAGTATTTATTCGTTAATTAATAAATAATGGCCTCCATTCTGTCATTCACTTTGTTAGGAAGAGCAAATGTCTAGGTTAGTGGTCCCCACTTCTGATGTGAGGGAAAAGGTGGGAGTATTAAACTGATTATTAGAATCTTCGTGGGAGTGTAAGTTGAAACACCTCCTCCCAGCGGGTGAACCAAGTGTCCAGGTCCCCTCTCCTTATCTGATCACCACCAATTGAAAACTATTAGCGTACATGTGAATTGTGAATAAAAGATACTCTATCCTCTTCTAAACATCCCACACCACACATGGGAACTATATCTTCAATCAAATACAACTTAAGACCTAACCTAACAAGTAACATCAATATAGCTAGGCTGGGTCACCACATGGGTATTTACCTACTAATACCTATTAACTCTCCAAAAGATGACCAGACCCCTGTTGAACAAAGAACATTGAGTTTGCTAATAACACCACCTTGACAAGTTTGAGTAGTGTTTCAGAGAGGTGGTACGAGAAGGATCTTGGGCTCTGGGCTCAAATGATTCAAGCCAGATTACTAAAGCACAAAACAGGTACAGATTAGGCAAGATTTGTGACATAATAGTTGCTGATCGATAGACACAGTAAAGCAAATGCCTTGAAGAGGTCTTGACAAGTAAGCTGTAGCTTGAGAAGCAGACTGCTTGCTCAGGCGTATAGTCCATGGCCAAGAAAGGAAGGCTGATTACCCAGATAAGCAAATTATTTGCCCGAATAAATTAATTTTCAGAAATTCCATGAAGTAAACAGTGGGATTTATTTTATCTTATTTTCTTAAATAAGAATTTCCTACAACAAATAGTTAAGTAATGTAAACATAAGTGGCCTTGGTTGTCAGTCCTAAGAGTTCAGTTATGTGGATACAGGTGGGCTACCTCTCACTACTGTGGATGAAAAAGGGGCCACGGGCTGAACCTGACAAGGTCAGGGAAAGCCTGCATGGTGGCCTTACAGACTCAGGGACCTAGAGTAAACACACAGGATGATCTGAAATTGAAACTTTTTAACTAAAAGCAGTTTATGGTACTAGTCATGTACTAGCAAGTTATTCTCTACCTGAACTAGGTCAGTGCTTGCTTTGAAACTTGTTACCTTCTGCATTTACAATAATGTACCCGATAACATGCTTTTGAAATGGAGGGGTGATCTTTCCCTGCCCTCTCAGGGCAGGCAGCCCACCAGAACGAGAACCAACAAACCCCTTTGTTGTTATTAACGTCCCCATCTTATGCCTCCTCATGTAAAAAAAGTTTCAGTATATACATTTTTATTTTGTATCTGTGGGGTGGTCAGCAATGGGGGACGGTCACATGAGACACCAGACCCGGGAACTTTGGCTAGAACTGCCCGCCCACATCCAGGCATGCCAAAGAAACTTCCCAGGAGCCCTTAGGAAAAAAGCAACAGTCTGTCAGCCAGTGAGATTTCACCACATCATATTAGCTCAACCACCCTAAACGGGAACCTTTAAATATCTCCCACGCGAGGCACTTCATGCGACTTCCTTGGGCTCTGTGTCTCCAGGACCAGGGAACATCACCAGGAAGGATGTGCTCTGTACTCAATAAAGCCTTTTATTATTCCACACTTCGTGGCTATGCCTCTTCCTTCTTCCTCGGTGGGAAAAAATACCTTACATTTGGTGCCAAAACCCAGGAGGAGTTGAAGTCCACAAGGACCACTCCTCTTCCCCTTCAAGAAAGAATCAGGACCTCCGACCTTCCACCCACTTCAGCGCACAGTGCAGTAAGTCCCCTGCCTCCAACCTCCCCTCAGTTCTTTCCGCCGAGACTCTTTGTCCAAAACCGCAGCTGCATGTGTGCCCATGGAGATGTCCCGAGCACATCCACTTTACCTATCCATCCGGTGGCCAGAGATTGAGTTGCAGGATGCCAATACCCAACTCTGACCACTCCAAGAACGGAGAACGGCATTGGGGGCACAGGAATCTAAACCTAATCCAAAAACACTCCTGGGGTTGCCTTATCTGAAATCTCTCCCTCCCTAAAGAAGAAGAAATTGTTCTTCTTCTCTGCTGTGGTCAGGCCACAGAACCCACTGGATAATCAGACCAGGAGACCTCCTGAAGGGACTTTTGGTTTTAACATCATCACCAATTTAACTATCACCAAAAAAGCTGGGAAATGGTTGGACATTCTTACATTCAGTCTTCTAGTTATTCATGCTCCTGCCCCAATCTCTGTGCCACCTCTTCTACACACAGGCCTTGTTTTAGGCCAGAGAAACCTCATCTAAAACCTCCGCTCCTAATCTTTCCTCCTTCGCCCGATTCCTAACTCTCTCCCCCTCCTGGCTGACCCCTGGGGGTGCTCCTTTCTTGGGACCCCTCTCTGGTCCCTCTGCGGACCTCTTTTGCTTGGGTCTCTTCCCTCCAAGAGCCCCCTCCCTTCGCAGGATCCTGTTTCTCATTCACCTGCAAATACCATTCTCTCTTTCTCCTCCCATGCTGGCCAGGGGCCCCTCCCTTCTCCACTGTGATCTTAAGCCCCTCCTCTGCCAGGCCACTCTCAGCCTGCCATCGGCTCTTACACGGTTTGCAGGACCCCAAGGCTCAACCCCAATTTTCTTGCAGGAAGTTCTGGCCCTGTCTTGCCTCTGGCTCCAGTGTTTCTGGCTGGATCTGGGTGCCAAACTCCCCACGAGCCCCCCTCCTCTTATTCCCAACCCCCCAAACCCCTATCCAAAACATGTGAACATGGCATTTAAAGTTTTTAATGGTCCCAGCTAGTAGAAACAGGCTAAGGCTATTTGCCAGGCCGGCATGCAGCAGAAGGTAACAACTCCAAACCCAGGCTCTTGTGGCATCCCTAAGGCCAGCAGAGCAACAGAGACAAGGCACAGAAAGTGCCCAACCCAAGTTCAAGCCACAAAAAGAATCCCACCATCAGCTTGCTTTAAATGTAGCAAGAAGGGTCACTGGTCCAGATAGAGCCCCTTCCTGTTGCCACCCACTAAGCCCTGCCCTGACTGCAAGCAGCCCGGTCACTGGCAGAGCAATTGCCCCTTTGGGCAGCAGGCTCATCTTCAACGTCTCTACATGGAGGACAAGCCACCCAGGTGGGCCCATCGCTTGAACTCCTAGGTTTCAGACAACTGACATGGCCTGGACTCAGAGACCCCATCATCCTCACCCACGCTGAACCCAGGGTAATGCTGCAGAAAGTTTACCTCATTTCTTGTGGACATGGGAGCTATCTTCTCTGTTTTTCCATCACACTCCAGACCTCTAGTTCCCTCATGGGACTCAGTTATGGGAGTGGATGGGACCCCTTCCCTTCCCCTTCGCACACCACCCCTCACATGCAGTTTGAACGGAATCCCCTTTTCGCACTCGTTCTTAGTCATGCCATCGTGCCCTGTACCCCTTCTGGGTTGAGACGTTCTACACAGTCTCAGAACCACTATCCAGCTGACAGCATCTTCTCACTTACTCCTACCATTCCTCAATACCAAGTACTCCCCCATAATCAATGCTACCGTCATTTCTAACTGTGTCTCTCACCTCAAGCTTACCTTCATGCAGGATCGCTGGTAGTTTGGAACCACTGGGCCCACCCATCTCCAGCTCATCAAAAGACTGGACCCTGCAGATCCCCCTATTACTCCTCTTTTTTTTTTTTTAAATCCTTACAGGACCACATCCACAATGTTTCTCCAGTCATGGCCAAACAGATGTTCCTCCTGACACCCCTCAAAGCCACCACCTCCTGATCTTCCCTTCCCCACGATGCCCCTAATCAGCAGGAAGTAGCCAGATGAATAAGCAGTACCCCTAATTAACACAAAAGATCGGAATGTGGGGTGGTCAGCAATGGGGGATGGTCATGTGAGACACCAGACCTGGGAACTTTGGCTAGAACCACCCGGTCATGTTCAGGCATGCCAAAAGGAACTTCCCTGGAGCCCTTTGGAAAAAAGCAACCGTCTGCCAGTCAGTGAGATTTCACCACGTCATATTAGCTTGACCACCCTAGATGGGGCCCTTTAAATATCTCTCACTTCCCTGGCCTCTGTGTCCCCGGGACCAGGGAACATCGCTGGGCGGGATGCACTCTGTACTCAGTAAAGCCTTTTATTATTCCATACTTCATGGCTCCGGCCCCTTCCTTCTTCCTCAGCAGGGAAAAATACCTTATAGCAGTGGTCCTCAACCCCCAGGCCGTGGACTGGTACCGGTCCATGGGCCATTTGGTACTGGTCTGCAGAGAAAGAATAAATAACTTACATTATTTCCATTTTATTTACATGTAAGTCTGAATGATGCTTTATTTTTTTTAAATGACCAGATTCCCTCTGTTACATTTGTCTAAGACTCACTTTTGATGCTTATTTTGTAAGTTTGACAATTATATTTTAAAATACCACAGTTCTTACGCTGGTCGCATAGTTTTATTTTGTACATTTATCGATCCCACCCTAGAGGCTGGTCTGTGAAAATATTTTCTGACATTAAACAGGTCCGTGGCTCAAAAAAGGTTGGGGACCACTGCCTTACAGTATCCAATCCCAGGAACTTCCTTGCTTTACTTCCTCCTGTCTTTCTAATCTGTCACCAGTCAATTTCATGTAACCCCCTTACATCTTTCCCTTTGATTCTGGTGTATAAAATAAGTGGTGAAACCACCATTTTCCGGAGCACTTTCTCAATCTGTTGAGACCTTGTTTCCTGGCAATTGTCAATAGTTTGGCTCAAATAAACTCATAAAAATTCTTAAAGGTTTGGAAAGGTTTTTTATGTTGACACTACAAAGGTCAGCAATTACAAGTTTAATTCATAATAAATGGGGAGGGGAGATCAGAAGTTCATTTGGATTAAAAACAAACAAATGTTAGCTGCAGCTGTGAACAAAAATGTGTCTTGAGTGCAGGGGCACTGGCTTGAGCGTGGGATCACAGACATGACTCCAAAGTTGCTGGCTTGAAGCCCAAGGTCACTGAGTTGAGCAAGGAGTCACTGGCTTGGCAGGAGCCCCAGGTCAAGGCATGTATGAAAAAGCAATCAATGAAAAACTGATGAAATTCAAGTAAGAAATGCAGTTTAGTTAATATGATTATACCAATGCCAAATTTCTGATTGTGGTCATTGTACTATGATTATATAAAATATTAACATTAGGAAAAGTTCAGTGAAGGGTATACAAGAAGGTTTTGCTTTGCAACTTTTCTACAAGTTTAAAGCATATACCTATCTAAAATTGTTTAATTTTTACTTATTGATAGATATGTGAATTCCAAACTGCCCTTTTGCTGTTCTGCTTGGCTGCCTGACCCCACTCTTAATTACTGGACAATCACCCCTGGGACAAAGGAATTCCAGAAAGCTGGTCAATCACCCCAAATGGGAGTATTCCAGAAAGCCGAACATACCAGCACACCCTTGCTCAAGGCTATCCCCAACCCTATAAAGTCTGTTTTGGGGGCCCTTCTTCCCGGAGAAGTGCCCCAGCAGGTCTTTCTCCTTTAATAAAGCCTGCACATCTGATGTTCAAGTGCCGTCTCATTCTTACATCCGGTGCCAAAACCTGGGACAGGGGACTAACTGCCTGGACGATCCCTCTTTGCTGTCCAAACGAAGCCTGGACAAGCAATTATAGGTTGATTGGCTGGCTGTTTAGCCCTGTCCTGAACCCCTGCCAGATCAAAAAGGTTAGGAGTTTCTCCCTTCCCCTTCCCCAATCAGCTTCTCTTTTCCACAAAATTTTCTCTGGTCAGACGGTTTTCTCTGACACACCTCACATTTTGAAGGGTTTGACTTTCAGTCTCAGTAGACTGCATGCAAGACTAGGTGCCTAGCCAACCTCTACTTACTCTCTCTCTCTCTCTCTCTCTCTCTCTCTCTCTCTCTCGGAACTCCCTGACAGGTGGTGATGACCTCTATCAGGGACGATTCTCCCACACAGAGATTTTCTCCTCTTGGGACAGTGACAAAAGGCGGGGATGCCCCCTCTTGCTCACCTGTCTCCATGATTCTTCAGAGTCTAAGCCTTGCAACCAGACCCATCTAGGATGTCTCATTAAAAAGCCTCACTAAGTGGGGCCTCTCTGACCTTAAGCCAAAAAACCTCATTTTCTTCTGTAACATGACGTGGCCCCAATACAAATTAGACAATGACTCCCATTGGCCTTAAAGTGGGACATTCTATTACAATATCCTAAAAAAATCTTGACAATCTTTGCCACCAGACTAGAAAGGCTTCTGAAATTCCTTACAAGCAGGCTTTCTTCTTCCTTCACTCCTGTCCTAATTTCTGTGCCGCTTATTCTACATGCAGGCCGTTTTTGGCCAAAGAAACCTCACCTAAAACCTCCGCTCCTAATTTTACCTTCTCCGTGGACTCCCAACTCTCTTCCCCACCTGCCTGACTGACAGGAGCACCCCTTTCTTGGGACCTCTCTATGGTCCCTCTGCAAATCTTCTTCACTCGAGACTTTTCCCTCCAGAAAGCTCCTTCCCTTCACAAAATCCTGTTTCTCCTTCACTTACAAATACCAGTCTCTTTTTCTCCTCCCCTGCTGGCCAGGGGCCCCTCCCTTCTCTCCACTGTGTTCTTCATCCTCTCCCTCCTCCTTATAAGCTGTGGCTCTGGCTGTGGTGCCTGTCCCTTCTCTGACTCCTCCTCTCTCCTTACAAACTTAAGTTCTGTCTGTATCTTCTCTGACCCTCCACCCTCCTTACAAACTGTGACTGTGCCTCTTTACTCCTTGCCCCCTCCCCTATCCTCAAAACTCTAAATCTTTTTGACTCCTCTGACCACATGGCACTTTAATCTCCTCCTCCTCGTCCTGCAGATTCTGACCTTCCTTCTTTCCATCCAGCTGCTCACACTGTCCATCTGTCTGCTTTCTCTCTTCCTCCCCTCTATGCTGAAAGCTCCCTGCCATCTCAAAAAACTTAAAAAAAACAAAGTTGTCTATTGTGCAGTGTGAGTAATCTGTTTTGTTTCTCTGTTTGTCAGAAAATACCTCTAGTATAATTTTAATTGAAATAAGTCAAGCGCTCATTTAAATTCCTTAATTCATAATTTGTAAAATCTTTGTTTAATGTGTAACTGTATCTGTTTCTAAGGCCTTAAACCAATAATTACCCACCTCTTAAATCAAGGCTTACTAATCCCCATGGACTCTCCCTGCAATACCCCCATCCTTCCTGTTCAAAAACCTTCAAGGGCTTATCATCTCGTACAAGCCTTACATCTAATCAATGAGGCGGTAGTTCCCCTCCATCCAGTAATCCCTAATCTCTACAGGTTACTGTCACACATTCTCTCAAACACTACTCACTTCATTCCTAGACCTCAAGAATACCTTCTTTACCATTCCTCTACACCCTGACTCCTACTTTCTGTTCACCTTTATTTAAACTGACCTGGAAACTAATGCAGCCCAGCAACTTACATGGACTGTCTTACCCCAGGAAATCAAAAACAACCCAAACATGTTTGGGCAGGCACTAGCTCAGGATTTAGCAGCATGCAATCTCAAAACTAGTACTCTCTTACAATATATAAATAACCTACTCCTCTGCAGCCTCTCCCTGCCTGCCTCAAGGAGACACACTGCCACCCTTCTTAACTTTCTCACTATGAAGGAATATCGTGTCTTCTCTGCTAAGGCTGAACTTCATTCTCAGTCCTTAGTCTATCTAGGCATCGCCTTAACTCTGAAGTCTCACCCTAGATCAAACTCAGATCTTCCACAATCTCCAACCACCTACCACCACATATCAAATTCTTTCTCTCTTCAGTCTAATAGGCTTCTTTAAATACTGAATTCCCAATTTTGCTCTCTTAGTCAAGCTCCTCAGTAAAATCTTCTGAGCATGGCTTTTAAGGTATTTAATGACCAAGGAAGTAATAGAAAAGGCAAATAAGGGCCAAAAGAAGTCAGGAAATACCAGCTTTTGGCTCCAGCACCCTAAAGGGCTTCATAGGGTTCTATCAGGGCCCTACTTCAAGAATGGAAAGAAAGGTCATTGAACTGAAGCCTGCCAGGCTTCCCGGCCCCACCGGTTGATATATCTGTGCTGTAGAAAGAGGGACACGAAAAGATAAGCATCCCCCTTGCTCCATGGAGGGAGGTTTCAGTCTCTTCTATCCATGCTACAGCTACCTGTGACCTGACCTTGCCCAGCATGCTGGGAATTGCAACTGAAGGCCCAAAGACATCATTCACGACCCTCGATATTTCTTCCAAATAGCAGAAAAGCTAATCTCATTTCTTGTAAACACAAGGGCCATCTACGATGCCTTGCTTGAATATTTGAGTTTTATTTATCTCTCAAAGATCTCTACATTGGGGAAATCATGAAGTTATGTGCGGCGCTGCCAGGCAGTGGCAGTTGTTCACGGTCTGGAGTGCCAAGCTCGGCTAAACAGCTAAACATGTGTGATGTATGATTTAAGTATGTTATAAATTGTGTGTGTATATAAATATTTCCAAAGACCTGAAGATAACAGCAAAATAGGCAGACACACAGACTCCTAGCTCACACCATCAAACTGGATTACAATCTAATTTATGAACAATCAGAGTGAAAAATTAAATCTGGACTACAAGAACAACTCTCAAAAACCAAGGAGCAAAGAAGAAGCCACAACAAACCTGATAGGGAGCACCTGAATCTCCTCTGCTTATAGGAACGGCGGGGGGGGGGGGTGAGAGGGTGAGGCTGATTCCCCAGAAGAGATCTCACTCCAAGGAAAAGAGCAGTAAATACTGTTCACAGCCACTTGCCTGGTGACTAGAAAATGAGGTGTGTTGAAAGGGCCAGCTTGTCTTCCAAAAAGAAAGGGGAGAAAGAGAAACAGATGGTGAGGGACAGAGGAATGCAAGGGACGACCTGAAAAGATGACTAATTCAGTGCTGGAGGTGGCCATAGCAGGGGGAGGGGCTGATCCTTCCACAAAACAAAAGTCAAAGTACTTCTAGGTCACAGATCTCAAGACATCTCTCCAGCTCCAATCAGCACAAGACATAACTGAAAACAAGAAGTGGGGAGAATGGGCAGAAACTCAGGTCTCCATAGAGATCTGAGATACACCTCCTACTACTGAAGCTGAGAAAGCAACCTGCCCCCAGAGAGATTAACTGGCAGAAGAGGACTTCAGAGCCTCAGGTTACAGCGACCACATTCCTGGATACAGTTTCAAATAAGACCCCTGCTGAGATTAGTAAACAAGAAAATCACCTGTTAAGAAAACAAACAAATCAAGACTTCAAAGTACCCCAATTCCGAAAATGGATTACAAATAATAGCTGATGCCAACCCAGGAAGACCTAGAAATAACACAATTAAAAACTGGAAGCAAGCAACACCAAGCTTAGACTCAACCAGCTCTACAAACACACAGATATAATGAGAAGACAGAGAAGTTCAATCCAAATGAAACCACAAGAGATACCTCCAGAAAATGAACTTACTGATACAGAAATAACAAAACTTCCAGAGGCGGAGTTCAAAATAATGATTGTAAGGATACTTAGGAATCTTAGAACAATGGATGATCATTATGAACACCTAAATAAAGAAATAGCAAGTATAAAAAAGATATTGAAATATTAAAAAAGAATCAGTCAGAGATGACAAATACAATATCAGAAATGAAGACCACAATGAAAGGAATTAAAAACAGAATGGATAGAGTTGAGGATCGAATCAGCGAGTTGGAAGACAACTAAAATGAAAGCATGAGAGCAGAGAAGAAAAAAGAAGAGACTCAAAAAGTCTGAGGAAACTCTTAGAGAGCTCTGTGACAACATAAACAGAAATAACATCTGCATCATAAGTGTTTCTGAAGAAGAAGAGAAAGAACAAGAGACAGAGACTTTGTTCAATCATATAATACCTGAAAAATTCCCTAAATTAATGCAGGAGAAACTCTCACAAGTTCAAGAAGCACAGAGATCTCCATTAAAGAAAACCCAAAGAAACCTACACCACGACACATCATAATTGAATTTTAAAGTTAAGTGATAAAGAGAAAATATTAAAACCTGCTAGAAAAAAATAAAATAAAATAAAAGCTGCTAGAGAAAAAAGGCTATCACATACAAAGGAGCCCCCATAAGGATGACATCAGACTTCTCAACAGAAACATTTGAGGCCAGAAGGAAATGGCAAGAAATATTTAAAGTAATGCAAAACAAGAACCTACAACCAAGACTACTTTATCCAGCAAGGCTATTATTTAAAATTGAAGGAGAAAGAAAAAGCTTCCCAGACAAAAAAAAAAAAAAAAAATTCAATAAATTCATTACAACGAAACTAATGCTGCAGAAAGTGTTAAGGGGTATGGTGTAAACAGATCAAAGTGGGAAAAGAATATAGCAAAAGAGGAATACAGCTTTAAAGAATAAAATGGCAATAAACAACTACATATCAATAATAACTTAAATGTAAATGGATTAAACAATCCAATCAAAAGATATAAGGTAGCTGCATGGATAAGAAAACAGGACCCATACATATGCTGTCTACAAGAGACACACCTTAAAACAAAAGATGCACATAGACTGAAGGTAAAAGGATGGAAAAAACAATTCTTGCAAATGGAAATGAAAATAAAGCTGGGGTAGCAATACATATATCAGACAAAATGGACTTTAAAACAAAGAAAATAGTAAGAGATAAAGAAGGCCACTACATAATGATAAAGGGAGCAATTCAACAAGAAGATATAACTATTGTAAATATTTATGCACCTAATATAGGAGTACCTAAATATATAAAGCAGACTATGTTGGATATAAAGGGCAAGATCAACAGCAATACTATAATAGTAGGGGATTTCAATACCCCACTAACATCACTAGATAGATCTTCAAGAAAAAAAATTAACAAAGAAACAGCAGACTTAAAGAACACACTAGATCAACTTGATTTAATAGATAACTTCAGAACCTTTCACCCTAAAACAGCAGAATATACATTCTTTTCAAGTGCTCATGGTACATTCTCTAGGATAGACCACATGTTAGGGCACAAAGTGGTCTCAACAAATTTAAAAAGGTTGAAATTATATCAAGCACTTTCTCTGATCACAATGGCATGAAACTAGAAATCAACCACAACAGAAAAGCTCAAAAATTCTCAAACACATGGAAACTAAATAGCACATTGTTAAATAACAAATGAATTAAGAATGAGATCAAAGAAGAAATTAAAAAATTTCTAGAAAGAAATGATAATGAGCATACAACAACTCAAAACTTATGGGACAGAGCAAAAACAATACTGAGAGGGAAGTTCATAGCACTACAGGCACATTTTAAGAAGCTAGAAAAAGCTCAAATAAACAACTTAACCCTGCATTTAAAAGAACTAAAAAAATGAACAGCAAGTAAAGCCCAAATGTAGTAGAAGGAGGGAAATAATAAAGATCAGAGCAGAAATAAATGACATAGAGGCTAAAGAGACAATACAGAGAATCAATGAAACTAGAAGCTGGTTCTTTGAAAAGGTAAACAAGATTGATGAACCTTTAACTAAACTCACCAAGAAAAAAAGACAGAGGACTCAAATAAATAAAATTAGAAATAAGAGTGGAGCCTGACCTGTGGTGGCGCAGTGGATAAAGCGTCAACCTGAAAATGCTGAGGTCGCCGGTTCAAAAATGCTGGGCTTGCCTAGTCAAGACACATATGGGAGTTGATGCTTCCAGCTCCTTCCCCTTCTCTCTCTCTGTCTCTCCTTGCTCTCTCTCTCTCTCTCTCGCTCTCTCTCTCTCCCTCTCCCTCTCCTCTCTAAAATGAATAAATAAAATATTTTAAAAAATTAAAAAAGAAAAAAAGAAATGAGAGTGGAGAAATAATAACTGACACAACAGAAATACAAAATATTGTAAGAAAATACTATGAAGAACTCTATGGCAAAAAACTAGACAACCTAGATAAAATAGACAAATTCTTAGAAACATGCAATCTTCCAAAAATCAATCTGGAAGAATTAGAAAACCTAAACAGACCAATTACACCAAATGAGATCAAAACAGTTATCAAAAAACTCCCAACAAAGAAAAGTCCTGAGCCAGATGGCTTCACTGGTGAATTCTACCAAATATTCAAAGAAGAACTAACTCCTATCCTTCTGAAGCTATTTCAAAAAATTCAAGAGGAAGGAAGACTTCCAAGCTCCTTTTATGAGGCAAGCATAATTCTGATTCCAAAACCAGATTAAATAAAAGCATTCAAGTTGGAAAAGAAAAAGTAAAACTATCATTTTTTGCAAATGATATGATATTGTATATAGAAACCCTAAAGTCTCAATCAAAAAAAACTACTGGACCTGATAAATGAATTCAGCAAAGTGGCAGGATATAAAATTAATACTCAGAAATCAGAGGCATTTTTATACACAAGCAATGAACAGTCAGAAAGAGAAAAAAAAAACAAAAAAAAAACAATCCCCTACACTATTACAACCAAAAAAATAAAGTACCTAGAAGTAAATTTAACCAAGGAGACTAAAGGCTTCTACTCAGAAAATTATAAAACATTGATAAAAGAAATCAAGGAAGATACAAACAAGTGGAAGCATATACCGTGCTCATGGTTAGGAAGAATAAACATCATTAAAATGTCTATATTACCCAAAGCAATTTATAAATCAATGCAATAGCAATTAAAATACCAATGATATACTTTAAAGATATAGATCACATATTCCAAAAATTTATATGGAACCAAAAGAGAACACAAATAGCCTCGGCAATCTTAAAAAAGAAGAATAAAGAGGGAGGTATCATACTTCCTGATATCAAGTTATACTACAAGGCCATTGTACAGAATACAGCCTGGAACTGGCATAAGAACAGGCATATAGATGAATAGAACAGAACAGAGAACCCAGAAATAAACCCACAGCTCTATGGACAACTTATATTTGACAAAGGAGGTAAGGGCATACTATAGAGTAAAGATAGCCTCTTTAATAAATGGTGTTGGGAAAATTGGACAGCTACCTGCAAAAAAATGAAACTAGACCACCAACTTACACCATTCACAAAAATAAACTCAAAATGGATAAAAGACTTACATGTAAGGCGTGAAACCATAAGCATCTTAGAAGAAAACATAGGCAGTAAGCTCTCTGACATTTCTCACAGTGATATATTTGCTGATTTATCTCCACGGGGAAGTGAAATAAAAGGCAGGATAAACAAATGGGACTATATCAAACTAAAAAGATTTTGCACAGCCAAAGACAATAAGAACAGAATAAAAAGACAAACTACACAATAAGAGAACATATTTGACAGAACATCTGATAAGGGTTAATAACCAAAATTTATAAAGAACATGTAAATCTCAACACCAGGAAGACAAACAATCCAATCAAAAAATGGGCAAAAGAAATGAATAGAGATTTCTCCAAAGAGGACATACAGATGGCCAATAGGCATATGAAAAAATGCTCAACATCACTAATCATTAGAGAAATGCAAATTAAAACCACAATGAGATATCAACTCACACCAGTCAGAATGGTGCTCATCAACAAAACAACACAGAATAAGTGCTGGCGAGGATGTGGAGAAAAGGGAACCCTCCTGCACTGCTGGTGGGAATGCAGACTGGTGCATCCACTGTGGAAAACAGTTGGAGATTCCTCAAAAAATTGAAAATCAAACTGCCTTTTGACCCAGCTATCCCACTTTAGGAATATATCCCAAAAACACCATAGAACTGTTCCAGAAGGAGAAATGCACTCCCATGTTTGTGGCAGCATTGTTCACAATAGCAAAGATCTGGAAACAGCCCAAGTGTCCATCAGTGGATGAGTGGATTAAAAAGCTTGGTACATATATACTATGGAATACTACTTAGCCATAAGAAATGATGACATGACATAGGATCATTTATAATAACATGGATGGACCTTGATAACATTATACGAAGTGAAATTAGTAAATCAGAAAAAACTAAGAACTATATGAATTTATACATAGGTGGGACATAAATATGAGACTCGGAGACATGGACAAGAATGTGATGGTAACAGGGGGTGGGGAAGGGGTGAGGAAGGAGAGAGAGGAGGTGGGGGGAGGGGAGAGGCACAAAGAAAACCAAATAGAAGGTGACAGAAGACAATTTGACTTTGGGTGAGGGGTATGCAACATAATCAAATGTCAAAATAATCTGGAGATGTTTTCTCGGAACATATATACCCTGATTTATCAATGTCACTGCATTAAAATTAATAAAAATAAGATTTAAAAAAAAAGATCTTTACTGTGGGTATTGACAGTCTGATTTTGCTGCTTTATTTAATGTATAATATCTCCTTTATTCCTCTTGTCTCAAAGCCCCATGCCTATTGTAGGCTGGGACCTGTTGCTAATTCCAGCTAGAAACAGTGGTCACTAGGACTTAAACTCTTAAATGCAAAGTGTAGAAATGTAACCACCCTTTTTCCTAAGCACTTGTAGGATTTACAGGTTACTCAGAAAACTGTTCAAAGACTGTCCAAGAGGCACTTCCAGCACTACATCACCCAAGGACTGACTTTCACGTGAACAGGTCCACACACCGTGATTCTGACAACTCCCACTGCTGCTAAAATAAAAAAAACAGCATGCCTTACTCCAACCACAAACCTGAATCTGGTTGGTCTACTTATGGGGAATATATAAAATCTAAGGACTCTTTTAATCAGACTTTGGGAAAAGGAAAACTAGGGGAAAAGAAAGTCAATTTAACTGTCACTAAAAGTTAAAGATTTTTAAATCAAGAGTTCTGACTAGAAAAGAACTGTATGGTTTTGATAATAGAATGTATAAGGTATGGAAATACTTTTGAAAGAAAAAGGAAAAGCAAGTTGTTATGAAGGCCAGTTATTTCTGGATAAGAAAGTTTATGAAAGTTGAAGGTTTATGTAAGTTGTAGAAGGTTTGTGCAGTTGTAGGAGGTTTGTACCAAGAAAAAAGAATTTGAACAATCAGAAAACGGGTTTTCAAAGAATGTTTAATTAGTCACCCTAACTAACAATCCTTTACTCTCCCCACTTATTGGGACAACTCTTTCCTCCATCCTAACCATCTGGAGCTCAGAAACAGAGAAATGAAACCGACCCCTTGTCCTTCTATTCTCTATTCACCTCTCAGCCTGCCTCACCCAATCAGGGGTTTTCTACTTGTGTGGGACCAACACCTATATGTGTCTCCCTACTAATTGGACAGAAACCTGTACCCTAATCCATCTCACCCCAAATATCAACCTAATTCCACCCCATGAGCCTCTTTCAGTTTCTAGTACACTACTGTCAATCTAATGACCAAACGAGCTATACAAGTAATCCCTCTTCTTACTGCTTTAGAAATCTCTACAGAAGTAGGTCTAGGAGCAGGGGGACTGGCCACTTCCCTGTCTTATTCCTACTCTCTCTTTCTCTCTCTCTCTCTCTTTCTCTCTCAAGCCCAGTGAATTTGTAAACATGGAATCAGTGGTTTCACACAAGCTGGGTGCCTTTCATTGGTCCACTCACTCTCCTATTTACTTTTCTTAACTTTTGGACCTTACTTCTTATCTTTGTACACCAGTTTGTTTTTTTTTAATTTTTTTTATTTATTTTTAGATTTTATTTATTAATTTTAAAGAGAGGAGACAGAGAGAGAGAGAGAGAGAGAGAAGGGAGGGAGGAGCAGAAAGCATCAACTCCCATATGTGCCTTGACCAGGGAAGCCCGGGGTTTTGAACCGGCGACCTCAGTGTTCCAAGTTGATGCTTTTACCCACTGAGCCACCGCAGGTCAGGCTGTACACTAGTTTCTTATAGAAACACATGCAGACCTTCACAAATTAGAAAATTGGAAAAATTTATCTAACCCGACACACCAACCCTAAAACTTGCCCCCATGAAACAGAAAAATCTGGAACCTCCTAAATCTTATCTTTCAACCCCTACAGGTCCCCTAACCCTAAAGCTCTCCCATATCCCTGAAGAACTAGGACAGGGGTCGGGAAACTTTTTGGCTGAGAGAGCCATGAACAACACATATTTTAAAATGTAATTCCATGAGAGCCATACAACAACCCGTGTACCTTATGCATTATCCAATAAAAATTTGATGTTGTCCTGGAGGACAGCTGTGATTGGCTCCAGCCACCCACAACCATGAACATGAGCGATAAGAAATGAATGGATTGTAATACATGAGAATATTTTATATTTTTAGTGTTATTATTTTTTTTATTAAAGATTTGTCTGCAAGCCAGATGCAGCCATCAAAAGAGCCACATCTGGCTTGCAAATCATAGGTTCCCGCCCCCTGAACTAGGAGAATGAATAGCATTCACCTCTTAATGCTTCTCAGTCTTTTACCCTTCACATAGTGAGGGGACAAGATCGCTGGGTCTTCTTGGCTGAAGAAGAGCATACAAACGAACATGAAACATTTCTTTTAGCTCAAACTAACTGCTCTCTCCAGGGCTGCTGGGAAAGAATATCTCTAACTTTACCATGGAAGAACTTTCACCCCCCACTGTACAACCCTCCTTATCTCATCATTCCTGATCTCCAAATACTTGCCCTCTTCTTTATCAAGTTCCTACAGGCCCACATGAGAGAAATCTCTAGAATTACTTACAATCAAATGCTCCTACACTCCTATTCCCCAATACCCCAAGGAGAACTTTACGAGGGAAATATCAAATAGGTAGGGATGACCGCAGGAAGAAGCCACCTCTCAGCCCAAGAAGTTCCCTCCTGAATGTTCTCTAAACCCCCTTCCTTTTAACCACACATACGCAGTTCTTCTAAAACTTACACCAACAGGTTGCCTGTCTCTAAAAATCTCCACATGTCCTCCCATTCGAGAGGAACCAGACCAGCACGTCTCATGAGGCTCATCCAGGAGACCATGTATCATCATGTCACCCTGTCCACTCGGCACTCGCAGCAAGCAATTCACAATTATTACCTCGCAAAATTGTTTTACTTCCTCACTCAAGTTTTTGAAGACATTGCCTGGTTCAGACCTCACAGCACGGAAATTGACAACTTCCTTAACTGGATGGGGGACTTGGCTTGGCAAGGTTCCCTTCTTGAGTTCTCTCCAGAAGAAGCAATAATTTTCCAATTTTTTCTCCTCTTTCTTCTTGTCACCCCTCACCGTATATTATAAAATTAATAACTGCCTTTCTTTTATATGTAACCACAGAGTTGAGAAATGATAGATACGTGAATTCCAAACTGCCCTTTTGCTGTTCTGCTTGGCTGCCTGACCCCACCCTTAATTACCAGACAATCGCCCCTGGGACAAAGGAACTCCAGGAAGCTGGTCAATCACCCCAAAGAGGAGTATTCCAGAAAGCCGACATACCAGCACACCCTTGCTCGAGGCTATCCCCAACCCTATAAAGTCTGTTTTGGGGGCCCTTTCTCCCGGAGAAGTGCCTCAGCAGGTCTTTTTCCTTTAATAAAGCCTGCACATCTGATGTTCAAGTGCCGTCTCATTCTTATACTTACAGGTTTTTATACCTATTTAGTAATGGATGAGTCTAACTTGAGTTTATTTATCCTACGTTTTTAGATACCTCTTACCTGAAAATGTGTAAACTATGATTTAGAGAGGGGGTGCCCTCTGTTTGGGTTGTCTTGACTCTAGAGAACCATATGGCAAACCAACACTACTGTACAGGTAGTGTTCTATGTCAAAGTAGGCAAAAGGTTCTTTGGTGGGCAAATGAGTTTGTAAAATTTGTATTTTTTGAGTTTTTTCACTTTTATTGTTAAAAAACGGCAGTGGGAAGCCACGTGTGTACTTGCCCTCAGAGCAGGGCAGTTGATTGCAAATTGCGGATTGCATTCCTGCTTGGGAGGGGTTGCTGTTTTGCTAATGTTTGCTGGAGGAAAGGTCTTTGTGGGCCCAGCCAGTTTTGCAGGGAAAATAGAGAGAATGCAGAGTGCTGAAGAAGAAGCCAGTGTTTTGCAGAGAGAGAAGGTGTGCTGATGGGGAACCGGAGCCTGTGGGGCTTTGTGAGCTCCACTGAGACTGGTGAGTCCTTTGATTCTAGGAGGAACTGGAGAAGATTCTCCTGGTTGTGGAACCAGAGAATGTGTCAGGGCCTTGGGAACCCTGAACAAAAGGGAAGTAGTTTCCCTTCCTGTTTGCTCATCGACTGGTGTGAGACTTAAATAAAGGAATGGCCCACCACTTTTGGCTCCACTGTTTCTTTATCATCTGCCCGAATCCAATATGAACCTGCATGGCCACAAAGTTGATGGCCACTGGCCTTATATTCTTAGTAAAGCATATATGAGACGGCATTGAAGTAATGAAGAAGGGAGACAGGCAGAGAAAGCTTTCCCAAAGAGGTAGTGACATGTGCATTAAAAAGCCCAGGCTTAGATTGCAGGTAGATGGCTGTCCTGAGCTATTCCAGGCAGAGTATCATGCATTCAGATTCAACAGGTGCCAGCCAAGGAATCTCAATGTAGGCCTTCTGACAGACGATAGAAAAAAAGGGGATTTAAGCGGATAACACATGCTCAACTATAGGTATTTAAATAGTTATTTTTTAAATTTTGAAATCACCTGGAGTTTGTCTACGAGCCCCTAGTGTTCAATCCAAGTAGGTTCTCGAGTACACGGTAGAAAAGTAAACAGGATTTTGAAGTACCTGTCTAGCCCAGCATCAGATGGAAAAGTAAAGCCAAGTTTAACACAGAAGCCTAGTAAAGGCCTAAAGAGCCGATGTTTGGTGCACTTTGAAAAGAAGACCACAGGCCTGGAATAGCTGCAGATGCAACTTTTCCACTTAATTAAAGGTCTGCAAACAGAAAGAAGTGAGGGAAGCAACCACCAGACTTCTGGCAAATGTCTCACCTTAAACCTCAACACCTCACTGTGTGTGTTTTCTGCAAAGCACACCCTGAGATTCCCTCTGGCCCCAAACTTCCAGGAATTGTTTTTGGATCCACAGGGAAGGGAGTCTCTTATATTTAAAATAAATTAATTTTAAAAAGCCAACATTTCCTTTGAGAAATGATTTGAGTACCTAATTTAAAAATAGAAAGAGAATCAGTAAATGAGGTAAAATGTATTTTTTACTGAAGAGTCAACTAGGTACATTGAAAATCAGGGCATTCTTATAAACAATTTCAAATACACATCTGAAAAGAGATTTAGATAAACAGTTTAGGAGAGACACAGTATTCTATCAGTAAAACAAATAAAATGTGATAATGAGTATCTACAAAAGAGTCCCAGTTTGTTCCAGAAAATAAAAGATTAAAGATTCTTCTGTTATTTGGATTTGAACCAAATATGTGACTTGGGGACATCTTTCTCTTCAGTCAGTCTCTGCACTCTCTCTCAGTAATCTGGATCCTGTAGTGACAGCCAAGAAAGGAAGTCCCAAACACTCATAATTTTTCATAATAAAAGCATTTTGCAGAGACAAGAAATATTCTTTTATGTGAAATACTGCAAAACGTTTCATAAACTCAAATACCAAAGGGTAGATGAACTTGGAAATGGAGCCATTATGTCAATGTGATCTCAGCAGCTTATTTTAACTGTCAAAGTCTAACAACATCCCACTCCCTCGCTGAAGAAAGAAGAAAGAAAGAAAGAAAGAAAGAAAGAAAGAAAGAAAGAAAGAAAGAAAGAAAGAAAGAAAGAAAGAAAGAAAGAGAAAGAAAGAGAAAGAAAGAGAGAAAGAAAGAAAAAGGGTAAGTTTCTAAATAGTGTAAATACATTAAAAAGAATGACATTCTTTTGCAAAGGTCTTCCATTCTCTCCTAATCATAAGGATTTGTGTATTATACTTTTATTATCTCTAAAGTAAGATAATGAAAACAAGAGTCTGTATCTTTGAAAAACCATTTCCTGACCACCTCACTCTGTTCTAACTCTCCTTTGTTTGTTGACCATGAAATACCATTTGAGCAAAATTAAACATCGCCACAGAAGAAAAAGTCAGGCTGCACAGCCTATTACAAGGGATGCTGTGTGTTATAAGAACTGGCATAATGACATCCTGCTTCATAATGACTACTCCCAGGTAGAGAAATCACAGGCATCTTTTAAAACCAGGCAGAATTCTGACCGCCTTGGTGGCATCTATTTTCTGTCTTTCAAGCTTGATAGTTATTCCTTTCATAAGGATAATGAGTGTCACGCTGGATTATTCAACTCAGCTACATCTGTTCTCCCTTGTTTTCTAGATATTACACTCATTGTATTTCACAGCAGGAGCCTCCAATCAAGATCCTGAATATTGCTTCATGATAAATGTCACAGATGAAAAAATAGTCCTGTGCCAAAATCATTATCACAGCTCTGGCCCGTCTCCTTGAACAATGCCTGTCATTGTTCACATTTTTCCTTAGACAAAGGCACCGTAGAAACTGCCTTTTCAAACTTAGAAACTTTCTATCTAATATTTGTGTAAACATGCCAGTTGTGAATTGGTTGATAGGTCTTTCTTGTGTATTTCACTATCTGGAGTCATTCTCTCTTCTCCCTGTCAGCCCTCACAGTGCTCACCATCCCACAGCACTTTCCTCTGTAAGGGAAGCACGTGGCAGCATGGAACAGGGTGCTGCACTGCATGCCCACAGCTCTCTGACAAAGCAGGGGTCTGCAGATTCACAACACCAGCCAGAAAAGAAATTTTTGACTCAACCTAAACCTTGATTAACCAGAATACCCAGGATATGGTATATCCTAGAATCAGACCTAAATGGCATCAAAGGGACCTTAGAGTTCATCTAATTGAACCCTTATATTATACATAAGAATAATGAGACTCAGACGGGTCAAATAAGTTATATATAGCCATATAGCTGGTTGGCCACAGAGTGAAGACTTGAAACCAGAACTCTTGACTTCCTGGCATGCTACTATTAGGACAAGAGAGCTAGGCAGAGATTAGAGCTTGAATGAATCTGTAGACCATACTAAGATATCCGGATAATTTTGTTCACAGGACTTTGCCTAATATTACATCATATTATATGCATAGTCCCACTATAGTAAAGTTCTTCATGTGTACTATTTTAATGATTATACAGTACATAAAACTGGTATGTTATGATTTGTTTAAGAATAACTTGAATGTTGGATATTTAGCTTTATTTTTTTTTACTATTGCAAACATCACAACAGTAAACATCTTTATAAATCTTTGCTTGTTACAGTCCTTCTTTGTTTCCTAAAAGAGGGACTTCTGGGGAAGACTAGAAAGCTTCTCAGCTCAAAGACATCAGGAATAACCATGGCCCTATTCCAGGTTCTTTTTTTTTTAGATTTTATTTATTCATTTTTAGAGAGAAGAGAGAGTGACTGAGAGAGAGCAAGAAGGACGAGGGGCAGGAAGCATCAACTCCCATATGTGCATTGACCAAGCAAGCCCAGGGTTTTAAACCGGCAATCTCAGGGTTCCAGGTCGACACTTTATCTACTACACCACCACAGGTTAGGTGGTTTTAATTTTTTCTTAGATTAAAAACATATTAGCATCTATATTTTTTAGACCATACACAAAAGTGTGTTCTGTATGTGGGCAGAGCCACATGACTGGAACACCAAAATGTGATGAAAAGAAGCATTGCCAATTTTAAAAGCATATCTTAAATACGAATTTACATTCTTTTTTTGCATAAGAGCACATTTTATTAATTTTAATGCAGTAACATTGATAAATCAGGGTACATATGTTCAGAGAAAACATTTCCAGATTATTTTGACATTTGATTATGTTGTATACCCCTCACCCAAAGTCAAATTATCTTCTGTCACCTTCTATTTGGTTTTCTTTGTGCCCCTCCCCTCCCCCACCCCCTCACTCTCCTTCCTCGACTGCTCCCCACCCCACCCCCCATTATCATCACATTCTTGTCCATGTTTCTGAGTCTCATTTTTATGTCTCATCTATGTATGGACTTATATACTTCTTAGTTTTTTCTGATTTACTTATTTCACTCCATATAATGTTACCAAGTTCCATCCATGTTATTGTAAATTATCCGATGTCATCATTTCTTATGGTTGAATAGTATTCCATAGTATATATGTACCAAAGCTTTTTAATCCACTGACGGACACTTGGGTTGTTTCCAGATGTTCACTATTGTGAACAATGCTGCCATAAACATGGGTGTGCATTTCTCCTTTTGGAACAGTTCTATGGTATTCTTGGGGTATATTCCTAAAAGTGGTATAGCTGGGTCAAAAGGCAGTTTGATTTTTAATTTTTTGAGGAATCTCCAACTGTTTTCCACAGTGGCTGCACCAGTCTGCATTCCCACCAGCAGTGCAGGAGGGTTCCTTTTCTCCACATCCTCACCAGCACTTATTCTGTGTCATTTTGTTGATGAGCACCATTCTGACTGGTGTGAGGTGATATCTCATTGTGGTTTTAATTTGCATTTCTCTAATGATTAGTGATGTTGAGCATTTTTTCATATGCTTATTGGCCATCTGTATGTCCTGTTTGGAGAAGTGTCTATTCATTTCTTTAGCCCATTTTGTAATTGGATTGTTTGTCTTCCTGGTGTATAGTTTTACAAGTTCTTTATAAATTTTGGATATTAACCTCTTATCAGACATAATGTTGTATATGTTCTCTTATTGTGTAGTTTGTCTTTTTATTCTGTTCTTATTGTCTTTGGCTGTGCAAAAGCTTTTTAGTTTGATATAGTCCCATTTGTTTATCCTGTCTTTTATTTCACTTGCCTGTGGAGATAAATCAGCAAATACAATGCTGTGAGAGATGTCGGACAGCTTACTGTCTATGTTTTCTTCTAAGATGCTTATGATTTCATGGCTTACATTTTATCCATTTTGAGTTCATTTTTGTGAATGGTGTAAGTTGGTGGTCTAGTTTCATATTTTGGCAGGTTGCTGTCCAATTTTCCCAACACCATTTATTAAAGAGGCTGTCTTTACTCCATTGTATGCTCTTACCTCCTTTGTCAAATATCAGTTGTCCATAGAGCTGTGGGTTTATTTCTGGGTTTTCTGATCTGTTCCATTGATCTATATGCCTGTTTTTATGCCAGTACCAGGCTGTATTCAGTACAATGGCCTTGTAGTATAACTTGATATCGGGAAGTTTGATCCCACCCACTTCCTTCTTTTTTAAGATTGCCGAGGCTATTCGTATTCTCTTTTGGTTCCATATAAATTTTTGGAATATGTGATCTATATCTTTTAAGTATGTCATTGGTAGTTTAATTGTTATTGCATTGAGTTTACGAATTGCTTTGGGTATTATAGACATTTTAATGATGTTTATTCTTCCTAACCATGAGCACAGTATATGCTTCCACTTCTTTTTATCTTCCTTGATTTCTTTTATCAATATTTTATAATTTTCCAAGTACAAGTCTTTAGTCTCCTTGGTTAAATTTACTTCTAGGTACTTTATTTTTTTGGTTGCACTAGTGAAGGGGATTATTTTTTTATTTCTCTTTCTAACTGTTCATTGCTTGTGTATAAAAATGCCTATGATTTCTAAGTATTAATTTTATATCCTGCCACTTTGCTGAATTCTTTGACCAGGTCCAGATTTTTTTGATTGAGAATTTAGGGTTTTCTATATACAATATTATATCATCTGCAAATATTAATAGTTTTACTTCTTCTTTTCCAAATTGAATGCCATGCCTTTTATTTCTTCTTCTTGTCTGATTGCTATGGCTAGGACTTCCAGGACTATGTTGAATAAGAATGGTGAAAGGGGGCACCCCTGCCTATTTCCTGATCTTAAGGGGATTGCTTTTAATTTTTGCCCATTGAGTATGATGTTGGCTGTGGGTTTGTCATAGATGGCTTTTATCATGTTGAGGTATGTTCCAAGTATTCCCACATTGCTGAGAGTTCTGATCATGAATGGGTGCTAGATTTTATCAAATGCTTTTTCTGCATCTATTTAAATTATCATGTGGTTTTTCTCCTTCCTTTTGTTTATGTGATGAATCACATTGATTGATTTGTGAATACTGTACCAGCCTTGCCTCCCCAGAATATATCCCACTTGATCATGGTGTATGATTTTTTACATATATTGTTGGATCCAGTTTGCTAATATTTTGTTGAGGATTTTAGCATCTATATTTATCAGAGATATTGGCCTATAATTTTCTTTCTTTGTGTTGTCTTTGCCTGGTTTTGGAATCAGAATTATGCTCGCCTCATAAAAGGAGCTTGGAAGTCTTCCTTCCTCTTGAATTTTTTGAAATAGCTTGAGAAGGATAGGAGTTAGTTCTTCTTTGAATATTTGGTAGAATTCACCAGTGAAGCCATCTGGCCCAGGACTTTTCTTTGTTGGGAGTTTTTTGATAACTGTTTCAATCTCATTTGTTGTAATTGGTCTGTTTAGGTTTTCTGATTCTTCCAGATTGATATTTGGAAGATTGCATGTTTCTAGGAATTTGTCTATTTTATCTAGGTTGTCTAGTTTTTTGGCATACAGTTCTTCATAGTATTTTCTTATAATATTTTTTATTTCTGTTGTGTCACTTGTTATTTCTCCACTCTCATTTCTAATTTTATTTATTTGAGTCCTCTCTCTCTCTTTTTCTTGGATATTCTAGTTAAAGGTTCATCGATCTTGTTTACCTTTTCAAAGAACCAGCTTCTGGTTTCATTGATCCTCTGTATTGTTTCTTTAGCCTCTATGTCATTTATTTCTGCTCTGATCTTTATTATTTCCTTCCTTCTACGTTTGGGCTTTACTTGCTATTCTGGTTCTTTTAGATGCAGGATTAAGTTGTTTATTTGAGCTTTTTCTAGCTTCTTAAAGTGTGCCTGTAGTGCTATGACCTTCCCTCTCAGTACTGCTTTTGCTGTGTTCCATAAATTTTGAGTTGTTGTATGCTCGTTATCATTTGTTTCTAGGAACCTTTTTATTTCTTCTTTGATCTCATTCTTAATTCATTTGTTATTTAACAACCTGCTATTTAGTTTCCATGTGTTTGGGAATTTTTGAGCTTTTCTGTTGTGGTTCATTTCTAGTTGCATGCCGTTGTGATCAGAGAAAGTGCTTGATATAATTTCAATCTTCTTCAATTTGTTGAAACCACTTTTGTGCCCTAACATGTGGTCTATCCTAGAGAATGTACCATGAGCACTTGAAAAGACTATATTCTGCTGCTTTAGGGTGAAAGGTTCTGAAGATATCTATTAAATTGAGTTGACCTAGTATGTCCTTTAAGTCTGCTGTTTCTTTGTTAATTTTCTTTCTTGAGGATCTGTCCAGTGATGTTAGTGGAGTATTGAAATCCCCTACTATTATAGTATTGCTATTTATCTCACCCTTTATATCCATGAAAGTCTGCTTTTTATATTTAGGCGCTCCTATATTAGGTGCGTAGATATTTATAATAGTTATATCTTCCTGTTGGATTGCTCCCTTTTTCATTATGTAGTGAATCTCTTCTTTATCTCTTACTATAGCCTTTGTTTTAATGTCCATTTTGTCTGATATATGTATTGCTACCCCAGCTTTATTTTTCATTTCTATTTGCGTGAAATGTGTTTTTCCATCCTTTTACCTTCAGTCTATGTGCATCTTTTGTTTTAAGGTGTGTCTCTTCTGGATAACATATGTACGGGTCTTGTTTTCTTATCCATGCAGCTACCTTATATCTTTAATTGGATCATTTAATCCATTTACATTTAAGGTTATTATTGATATGTAGTTGTTTATTGCCATTTTATTCTTTAAAGCTGTATTCCTCTTTTGCTATATTCTTTTCCCACTTTGATCTGTTTACACCATGCCCCTTAACATTTCCTGCAGCATTGGTTTGGTTGTAATAAATTCCTTTAGTGGTTGTTTTTTTTTTTTTTTGGTCTGGGAAGCTTTTTATTTCTCCTTTGATTTTAAATGATAGCCTTGCTGGATAAAATAGTCTTGGTTATAGGTTCTTATTCTGCATTACTTTGAATATTTCTTGCCATTCCCTTCTGGCCTCAAGTGTTTCTGGTGAGAAGTCTGATGTCATCCTTATGGGGGCTCCTTTGTATGTGATAGCCTTTTTTTCTCTAGCAGCTTTTAATATTTTCTCTTTATGACTTAGTTTTGGTATTTTAATTATGGTGTGTCTTGGTGTAGGTTTCTTTGGGTTTCTCTTTGATGGAGTTCTCTGTGCTTCTTAAACTTGTGAGAGTTTCTCTTGCATTAATTTAGGGAAGTTTTCTGGTATGATATAATTGAACAAAGTCTCTATCCCTTGTTCTTTCTCTTCTTCTTCAGGAACCCCTATGATGTGGATGTTATTTTTCTTCATGTTGTCACAGAGCTCTCTAAGAGTTTCCTCAGACTTTTTGAGTCTCTTTTCTTTTTTCTTCTCTGTTTCCATGCCTTCATTCAACTTGTCCTCCAACTCACTGATTCAATCCTCAGCTCTATCCATCCTGTTTTTAATTCCTTCCATTGTGGTCTTCATTTCTGATATTGTATTTGTCATCTCTGACTGATTCTTTTTTAATATTTCAATGTCCTTTTTTATACTAGCTATCTCTTTATTTAGGTATTTGTAATGACCATCTATTGTTGTTCTAAAATTCCTAAGCATCCTTACAATTATTATTTTGAACTCCACATCCAGAAGTTAGGTTACTTCCTTATCACTAGTTCATTTCCTGAAGGTTTCTCTTGTGGTTTCATTTAGATTGCACTTCTCTGTCTTCTCATTATGTCTGTGTGTTTGGATGTATTGTTTGTAGAGCTGGTTGAGTCTAGGCTTGGTGTTGTCTGCCTCCAGTTTTCAGTTGTGTTATTTCTAGGTCTTTTTGGGTTGGCATCAGCTATTATTTGTAAGCCATTATCAGATTTGGTCCACTTTGAAGTATTAATTTGTTTGTTTTCTTAACAGGTGATAGTCTTGTTTACTGATCTTAGCAGGGGGTTTATTTGAAACTGTATTCAGAAATGCAGTGGGTGTAACCTGAGTCTCTGAAAGCCGAATCTTCCAGTTACTCTCTCTTGGGGCAGGGTGTTTTCTCAGCTTCAGTAGGGGGTAGTGTATCTCAGATCTCCATGGAGACCTGAGTTACTGCCCCTCCTCCCCACTTCTTGTTTACAGCTGTGTCTTATTGCGCTGATTGGAGCTAGAGAGATGTCTGGAGATCTGTGACCCAGAAGCACATTAGTCTTTTGTTTTGTTTAAGGATCAGCTCCTCCCCCAGCTATGGCCGCCTCCAGCACTGGATGAGTCAGCTTCTCAGGTCTTCCCATGCATTCCTCTTTCCCTCACCATCTGTTTCTCTCTCTCCCCTTTCTTTTTCTCTCCAAGCCACCCTTTCAACACACCTCATTCCCTGGTCGCCAGGCAAGTGGCTGTGAGCAGTATTTTCTGCTCTTTTCCTTGGAGTGAGAGCCCTTCCAGGATCTCAGCCTCACCACCCCTCTGTGCCTGTAAGCAGGGGAGATTCAGGCACTCCCTACCAGGTTTGATGTAGCTTCTTCTTTGCTCTTTGGTTTTTTAGAGCTGTTCTTGTAGTTCAGAGTTGATTTTTCATGCTGATTGTTCCTAAATTAATTTATAATCCAGTTTGGTGGTATGAGCTGGGAGTCTGTGCATCTGCCTACTCCACTGCCATCTTCAGGTCTCAGACTTTACATTTTTGTCTAAATAAAGGTCATATTAAGTTTCATGAATTTAATATTCCCTAGGGAAAAATAGAATTTTTTTCTATTTAATCTCTCACTCTGACATTCTCCTGAGTCTCCATGTTTTCTCCGTTTCATCTGAGAACACGAGAGTATTTCACATCTCCTCCTTTGACTAGAAATGTCCCGTTTCTTAGTAGGAATGATGCAGAGGATTTCCAAGACAGGATGGCTCTTCTGAAATGTACGCCAGGAAGACCTTTTCTTACATAAGTTAATCATGGATTTGTAGAGGAGGCAAAGACCCCCACAATCATGTAACCCAATTTTCCCCAACTGAGATACACATTCTGTTAGTGGTGCAAACTGCAAACTGCATAAATGATGGAAAATGCATAATCATGGGAACAGTTCCTCATGTAATTTTTCCTAGTGGTTCCTAAGGGCATTTCCTTTTAATTGATATTTATTATTTGACATTTATTACAAGGGATAGTACTTTTCTATTCATTACTTTTTTAAAATGTCCTTTTCAAACATAACTTTTACAAGTTAGTTGAGACAATTAACTATGGCTAGTTGAGAGATGAAAGTGGACAGCTAGTACATAAACGTGTAAAGGCCTTGAAGAGGGAACACATAAGTAACCAAAGTCTGTGAAACAGCTATTCTACAATGACCTTTCATCTGATATGCAAGAAGCAGGGAGATGAAGTTATTTGCCCCAAATTATCCAATCTAAAAACAGCATTCAGACCTTCTGTTCCTGGCCCTGTTCTTTGTTCATATCAAATCTCCTGCCTTTGTAATGCTCTCAACAAATCATTCCTGTGTTTAGAGTAGGATGAAGTCATATCTTGTGGATGAGAAATGTGGGAAAATTAAGACAACATATTAAAAGTTTCTTCTTTTTTAAGAAGTAGCTGTCATTCTCATCACAGGTAGGAAAATTAACTCGCTGTCCTTCACTCTGCTAAAGATGATTATTATGCCATTTCTTTTGGCTGCACTGAGCCAGAGCTGCAGAGAATATAGGTTATTATAGGAAAATTTGGCTTTGACATTTATGTGATAAATTTGCAATTAGAGGAAAAATACTCCATTAAGTAAAGTAAGTGTACCAATTATTGTGAAGATGGCCTACCACTAATAGTATAATTGAAATTTAGAGAGAGGAAGGCTCAGCTCTCCAGAAACTGGCTACATTGGGGACAGTAATGCAATCATGTAACCATGTGTGCTCTTAGCCATTTTCAGTTGTTCTCAGAATTTTCCTAATCAAATATCATTTTCATGTATACGTTAAAAATTTCACCCTGTAATTAGCTCCAGGATGTTTCCAATTTTTTTTTTACCATAGCATGTAAAAAAAATAAGAAACAGTTACACATCTCTACAATATAAGATACAAAACATGTTGACGTGGAGCATCGGTAACCCAAAAGATGGTATTTTTTAGATAAAACAAAAATCAAGCCTGCAGCTAGGTCAGTAATGATTGCTTTTTAGTTCATCTTGGAAGGGAGATGTTTTAGACTCGCCGGCAGGGGAAAAAGGAAGTCATCCCCACGGTGAGCTGCTCTCCGCAGCTGTGAAGTAGCTGTCAGTGGCCAGCTGCCAAGTCTCAATTGAACAAAACGGGAACACCAGTGTTCTAAGAACACAGCCCTGCAAAGGGATGGCCTAGTATTGAATTCCTTTTCATCTTCAGTGATTTTTGTGGCCTATATAAATTTAAAATGTAAAATGAAATATTTATCAACAATCAGAAACAGACGTGTCCGACCCCGTTATCTGAATTCAATGCCGCTTTCATCTCAGAGAACAGAAGGTTGATTCCAAGGCGCGTCCACCCGCCCCCGCACCGAGCAGGCTCTATGAAATTTTAACCCTGTCAGTTCAAAGGAGTTTCTCTCGGGAACGCACTGCCAAATTCAAGTGAGAAGTAAATATATACGAGGGGCCCACCAACTTAATTCCAGGGTTTTAAATTCTTTTTCATGAGGAGAAAATAGTAAGGGCTAGCATGTAAGCCCTACTATGTGCCATCAATGGTAATAAATATTTTTGCATTTTTTTATTTTGACAAAGCCTTGCAAAGGAAATGTTAATATTTGCGATTTTATAAATGAGGAAAATAAGCATGAAATGTGTTCAATTGGATTATCAGCTAGAAAATGGGAGGCACTGTGTTTATAAGACGTATCTGTCTCATACTGATGCCTTCTCACCGTGAAGAGGCTCTGACCCTGCTTGTTTTCAAGATTTCTGCTTTGCCTGGTTCCCTGCCCTGATGCCTGCAAAGGCCTCTCTTCATAACTCTGCACTGTGCGCAGGTTCCATTCACCTCCCACTGGGCCTGCCATCTTCCGATGCTCTTTGGGTCCAATGGCTCAGTGCACTTTTATCCTATCTGTTTTTCTCCCCACACTGTCATTTGCCATTTCTATACTCCAGTGCTTTGTGTGATAGTTAAATACCCTCTGCTGCCTGGATCTCCCAGCCATACTTGAGCCACTTCTACTAGGCCCTAAAGGACTCCCATAGACACCTGGTCCCCAGGTAGTTTTCAGAGACACCCTATTCACCTCACTCCTCAACACTAAGTGTGGATTTAGGTGTTCAACTAATCTGGCTAGTTCATTGTTCTTTTTTCTTTCCCCTGATTAAATTGATTAACTTCAATCAAACCAGTGAAATCAACGTGACCTAAAATCTAAAAGTGAACTAAAAATTACAGCTATCCGTAAAATCACCTAGCAAGTGTTTAGGAATTCCTGTGACTGTCAGATTCTGTCTTATTCCCTTTCTTTCCAAACCTACCCTGAAATCTAAAGAAAGGGGGCACAGACACAATTAACAGAGACCTACTGATTTCCTCACGCTCTTAGGTTGGTGGGGTCCCCAGACTTTCAAAGCATCATCCCCCATTTCCTTCCAGTTGAATATCACCATAAAGAAATGCAGTGCACCACACACACACACACACACACACACACACACACACACGTACAAACACAAAGTCTGAGGTGGGGATAGGCAGAGTAGAAAAGTTGATTCAGGCTGCCATGGCTGTGGTTTTCTAAATTGTTTTCCTATTTTCAAGGCACAGGTGATGAAAATATCCATTGTCAACACACCATGTTTTTCATAAGACATTTGTGGACCAGTGCTTAAGTCAAACTACTGATTTTCCTTTTTTTTTTTTTTTAGAAGGAGAGAGAGAAAGAGAAATAGAGAAATATCCATTTACTTATACATTCTTTGGCTGATTTTTGTATGTACCTTGTCTGGGCATGGGCATACACACACACATACACACCCACACACACAAAAGGTTGTGTGGATCGAACCCACAACCTTGACATATTAGGATGACACCCTGACCAACTGAGCTACCTAGCCAGGTCACTTAATTCCAATTTTTTAAAGGGGGGGAGAGGGTGACCTCTCTTAAAAATTTGTTTTTTACAGATTTATTCAGTATTCCAGCAAGTATCATTTAATACAGCCCCAATAAGTGTCAAGAAATGTGCCCTGTCTTTGCCAAAATATATTCTTTGTTGGGCATATCTTCTGGCTTAATCCTCATGATACCATGGAGAGAGCGGTATTGTCCCCATTGGAAAGCAAGGACACCGGCATACAGAACATCACAGTCCAGGCCTCTTTCTGGGGACCGTCATGTGTTAAACCTCATTCCTCTGCTTCCCAATCCATTTATTCCTCCTGTGACTTCACGCTTTGGCCCACATATTGTTTTGCCTAGAAGGTGGGCAGGAGATTTTTCTTTTTTCTTCGTCACATCGTTAACAAGCCAGGATAACTTGCCTTACAGGTGTCAGAGGCAGTTACCATATAGAATTTCAATATTTCCAACCAGGCAGAGCTACATGTTTTTAAAACCCAAAGCAAGTACCACAGTGTACATTGCCAGTGGGCTTTTTGTTTGCAACATAAAAAGAAGTCCATCTCACTCCAGGAAGAGTGGCCTCTTTCCCCTTTTTCAGCACAGCACACAGGACAGCAGAGATCCTGTCACACTGTTTATGGAAATCTACTAGATTGCACTCGGACCTTCAGGCACGTCTCCCAGGCTCCACAAACCCCCTCCAGCTCCTGCCAGCCTGACGCACTCACAGAAGGTGCATTAAGACTTCGGGGTTTTTTTATTGTCCTACTGGTACCCTATCACTGTTGAAGTAACAGTTTTATTTCTGCATCAAACAATTATTTGTTAAGATATGTATGCTAGAAAATCTATTCGTACCTCAAGGAGCACTGAGCATGCAAGAAAATCTCTCTCGCTGCTCCATTGATTACTGGAGCTGGAAAGGAATGGATGCAATTTAAAATTGCCCTCCATCAGAGAATGGTTCCAATGGGCTGGAAGCACAGGATATTTTCAGAAGGGCTGCCGAGACAGTGGGCCTCATTTCACGTCAAGGAAGCAGTCAGAAAAAATGACACTGACGACCAAATATTCAAATGCAGAGGGCTATATTTTTATCTTCTATAAATTTAGGAGGAAAAGGAAAAATAATTCTCCCTACCACCCACATTTTTGACAGTTGGCTGGATATTTCTACTTGGGCTCAATCATTCTCCCTACAATAAGCAATTTATTAATTGTTTTTTGTGTCCTATAGACTGTGCTTGGTACTAGAGAGCTCCTGGACTTCTGAAGAAAAAAGGTAAGTAATTCTAGTAATAAAGTGATAAGTTCTGGCAGACCTTTAATTAGAATTCTACCGGATCCCACAGGAGGCACGTATAGCCCCTGTGGGGAAGCAAACAAAGGATTTTCTCAGGGTTCCTAAATGGAGTCTGGGAAGACAAGCAGAAGTAAACCCGCAAATAGTGAAGGAAAAGACATAGGTGAGCAACAGCACAGAGAAGGAGAGAATGATGTTTGGGAAACTACACAGATTTCCAGATAAATAACAAAGGAACACAGAGTCAGCCAGCCATCGTGGCATTACATTGTTCACATACTAAAATCATTCAACTTATTGCCCTCCTGAACAACAAATTTTCCATTCTTCTTGAATTAACTTTCAGACTCAATACCTTGGATTCTCTTTTAATTTTTCTTTCTGACTCACCTTCCCATTTAACCACCAGATTCTATCTCTTTCACCACCATGACTGGCCTTAATCTTCTGCCTTTTCATCATTTTGCTAATAGTCTTCTGAATCCTTTGTACCTTATTCCTAGACTACAGCAATAACTGCTTTCTCTTTCTGTTCCCTAGTGAACTCCACTAACACCTATTAGGTTTATTTCTTGAACTTGATCATGTTGTTCCCTCCTCAAAAATCTTTAATGCATATACAGTAGAGAGCCTAGTCTCTTGGCCAAACAGAGAAGTTTCTTAATCTGGCTCTGTACTGCTTTTCTAACTATGGCTCCCCGTATGTGTCTACATAACCCTCTCCTTCAGTCAAATGGGTCTGCGCAGTCATCGTATCTGCCCACTCAGGATGTTTCTACAACAGCCTGTGCTTAAAATTCCCCACATACACACTGTATCCTGTATTTTCTTAACCAGCTTCACTTATCCTTCCACACAGACTTACAAAACTGAATCGTAACTATTTCTTCCTACTGAGAATATGTATGATTTAATGTTTTAATAACAAATTTAGTAAAGAAAGGAAAACTAATGTTTATCGAAAACATACTAAGTAACAGGTTATTTAAAACTCTAGGAATTGTATTTTACAAATAAGGAAATTGAAGTTAAAAGAGGCTAAGCAATGTGGCCAAATCACACAGCCAATATATTTAAACCCAAGTTTTTGTGATTCTAAAGCATTCACTCTTTACCGTTGCCATATAGCCATTTCTAAATCAGTCATCGCTATTGTCGCCATTATCACTGTTTCCAAAAATCTAGCATTTCCTATGTACAAACTATGTGCTGATATCTTGGGATGATTCAACAAATGTCTAATAGGCATTCTGGAAGAGAGCAGAGAGAATTAGGGAGTGTAATATTCAAAGAAATAATAATTTAGAACTTGTTAGAATTATTAAAATACATGAACGCTCAAATACAGGAAACATGAATCTAAGCAGATGAAATAAAAGTTAATTCACACCAGACAAATTGTAGTGAAAATAAAACATAAAAACTTAATATCTCTTTATTGTACTTTTTTAGCCTCCAAGTATCCTCTTTTCTAAGCTATATACCACTGAAAGAAACAGTGTTCAGTCAATTATGGATAACCAGGAATTAATCGGTCCATTTGTTTCTGCCTAGGTCAGTTGGAAGAAAGGGCTCTGAGTTTTGCTAGAAAGAGAATCATTTCAAGCCTGAGCATCCACTCAGAAAATAGCTTTGGATGAGTTTTGTAGTAACGGTCTTTGGATATAAAAGAAGGGGCAGACTGAGAGCATGTGCCACTGAGAAAGAAGGGAAATCGCCCCAGGTAGAACAAGGCCAGGTAGGTATATGATGGCACATTATTCACCTCAACTCTGGCTTCAGGCCAATGCCACCTGCTGAGAAGTAGTACCCTTCAGAAAATTATCATATGCCACACTTACCTCTGAAGGCTTCCATAACAAATTGGATTAATCCTGCAACAAATTCTACCTGGACAAATCATACAACAGTAACAATATGTAATAGGGCGGGCACCAAAGAGCTGAGTTTCAGCCCTAGTTTCACAACGACTCTGACTGTGTGATCTTGAGACTGTGCCCCCGCCTCAGCAACTATAAGCAGGTAGAATGCTACCTGTTTTACTCACCTCGTTTTCAAGAACGAAGTGAGTTAATAAGTGTAACATCTTATTAGTCTGTAACATGTGGAAACATGTGAAAAAGTATGGTTATTACATCAAACAATCTATAATGTAGCAATGAACATCCATCTCTGTTCCCTATAACAAAGACCATCATGAGCTTCCAGAGAAAGGTTTGATGTGGTGACCCTTCAAAAAAAGGTACTTAAACAGACATTTTCTGTCTCCGGAAGTGACTGTTCCCAAGCTTATAATTCAGAACTCCAAGTAGATTCAAGGGCACCTCGGCACCCATGAGGTGTATAACAGTAACATTTTCAGCTCATTTCAAAGATCAGATTCAACTTGTGTTATTATCTACAGGTGGCCCACACTTGTGTTTTTCCCTTTGCTCTGCATTTTTTCTTTCAAGAAGCATCTGAGCGTATAATTACTTGATTTTCACACAAATGGTCAATTGTCTTGAATAACAGGGAGAGGAGGCAAATTAAATTCTGAGACCACAATTTGTATGCCTGTCACTGGAGATGTATCTATTTGACTTATTTTTGTTTGATTCAGATGAACACAGTTTTAAGAGTTAAAATGGTTTGATTTGTTTATTTAAGAAATTCTCTTTACTGACAAGCCCGTATTTGCACTATATCTTAGATTTGCCCTGAGCTACTTTCTGTGTTGGAATAGAATCAGGCTAGATACAAAGAGAATGAATAAATTTAAAGAACTGTCTTGCGTGTTTCTTGAGGTTTGAAACATGTCATTGCTAATTCTAAGGACCAAATGAAGTAGACCAGGGCAGTATTGAGGAAATATTTTCACTGTAATCATGTCGACAGCCACTATGCCGTGGACGTTTAATAAACCCTCTGAGCTAGCATGGGCATAAGGGAAGATGGTGAAAGATGAGTCTGCTTCTCTACCATTCAGACCCTCTCGCTGCAGAAATATTCTAATGCCAACACTTAAGCTATTAGAAACAGTGAATAAATCTTTACTTTAAAAAGAATCTTAGTGACAACTATATATAAGTTGTTGATACTAAATGGTGTTAGGCCTCATAGGCATTTCTTTTTCATTATACTGTGTCTCACATTGCCCTGGAAGAAAATATTAACAACTCAAAAATCTCATTGGTCCCAGGAGTCACCTTGAAAAATTCCAGTTATATGGTTTTATCTTTAAAGATAGAGATGAAAAGTATCGGACTGTGGAGACAAGCATCCCTGGGTTTGAATGACAGTTCTGCCTCTCTTAGTAGCTTCCTAATATGGCACTACTTTCTAGACTTTGGTAACTCTGGTATCCCCCTGATGTATAAAATGGACATAATTATACCTGCTTCTAGGGGTGTTGGGAAGTAGCACCGTGATTAAAGACCCATCTGCTGGATTAAAATTTAGCTTCACTTCTAACTAGCTCTTTGACCTTGGTCTAGTTATACAGCCTTTCACACCCCCATGCTGCCATTTATAAAATGGACCCCTTAAAATCATTGCATTGTTAAGTAAGATAACTTCTATGGACTAAAGGTTTTTGTCCCCCCACCAAAACTGACTTTTGAAAACCTAATCCCCAATGTGTGTATTAAGAGGTAGAGACATTGGAAAATGATTAGGTCATGAGGGCAGAGCCTCCATGAATAAAATTAGTACCCTTATAAAAGAGACCCCACAGAACTCCTTTGCCCTTTCACCATGAGAAGACACAGCAAGAACCAGGAAGCTGGCTTTCACCAAACACAGAATCTGTTGGCACCTTGCTCTTAAACTTTCTAGCCTCCAGAACTATGGGAAATTAAAATACATTATTTATAAGCCACCCAGTTTTGGGTATTTTGCTATTAGAACCCAAACAGACTAAGATAATAATGCCTATAATTAGGGCTGTCAGGTTTAGAAAATAAAATTATAAGATGCCCAGAATTCCAGAAAAAAATTAGTTAGTCCCATACTTATACTAAATGTTATGTATATTTCATCTGAAATTCAAATTTAACAAGACAACTTGTATTTTCTGTCTACCTAACACATAATGCACAAGAAAATTGTTAGTTCCCACTGAGTAATCAATAAATGAGATAGAATTTAAATTAGTAGATACAAGGTTTAGCACACATTAACTGATCATACAAACACTGTAGAATTTTATCACCCACTTTCCCTGCTTTGGCTTCTAGGAGGCCCAAAGTTTGTTTCAAATATAAGTTTCAAGTAAAATTTGTCTCAATAACACTGCCCTCCACTCACATTGGAATAACCAGGGTTCATTCCTCCAATTACTTATTTATCAAAAAAATGCTAAATATTCATTAGCTTGTTACTATGTGTCAGCCACAGCAGCAGATTCTGAAAGCATGAAAAGGCTTTTCCCATGAGAAGCAGGCTTCCAGTTCCCTCCCACGAAATTCATTGTTAGAATTAAATAAGAAACTATAGGTAAATTGCTCTGCCCTCCTCCAGGTACCTGCTACATGTTCAAACTGGAATTGTCATTCTTATTACTATTTACATCATTTTTGTCAATCATAGCAGATAAAACTTAACCAGTTTGTATGTTTTACAGATGCCTATTCTCAATTTACCTGTTTTGCATCTTTACATCTTACTGTGAGCAAGGAATATCTTTTTTGTGCTGTGGTTAATATTGTAACATATGTTAGTTAAATAAATATTGTGCAGTAATGTGCATTATAGTGAAATAGTACAATATGCTTTTCAAACAATAATCAAAATTCTTTCCACAATACCCGAAATGATTCCAGGTATGTAAAGACACAATTACAATATCTCACAGAGCATTTCATTGGTAGATACCATCAAAACATTTTTTATTTCACTGGGAAAGAAGAAATTTATTACCCAGTCATCAGCTTCTGAAGCTTTTTATAAGTTTCACAAGTTTTTCTTACTACAAAATTGCTTAAGACTGCAGAACCCAAGAATATTATTGCATATAATCTGTGGACTTCATCTGTGCAGAAATTGCCAAATGAATGGGACAAATGAACTATTGTATAACAATATAGTCATAAAGTGTGGATATTAAATAAGTCTTGTGGAAACCTAGCCTTCAAAAACCCATTCATAGATACATAGCAATCACAGCATAGTCACACAAGTTCTATTTAGTAAAGTGTTCATTGTCAAATAGCTGATAATGACAGAAACCAATTTCTGAATTCCAAAAACAGCCGCCCTTGAGTTTGATGGTTTTACAGTATGTTGCAATGGAATGGAATGAAAATAAGAATTGCTTATGTAGCAGCATTCTACTTCCTAGTAACCTTCACCACACAACCACAGTCCTGGGGAACAGAACTACTAAAATCATAATTTCAATAAACTGGCTTTTTAAATGCATCTGGATCTTCCTGGTCAGGCAGTGGCTCAGTAGATAGAGCATCGGACTGAGATCTGGAGGACCCAGGTTTGAAACCCCAAGGTCACCAGCTTGAGTGCTTGAGAGCAAGCTCATCCTGCACTCAAGTCCACGGCTTGAGCGTGAACTCACTGGCTTGAGCGCGGGGTTGCTGGCTTGAGTGTGGGATCATAGACATGACCCCATGCTCGCTGGCTTGAGCCCAAAGGTCACTGGCTTGAAGCCCAAGGTCACTGGCTTGAGCCCAAAGTCTCTGGCGTGAGCAAGGGGTCACTCCCTCTACTGCAGTCCCCCAGTCAAGGCACATATAGAAAGCAATCAGTGAACAAGCAATCAAGAACAACTAAGACGCTGCAATGAAGAATTGATGCTTCTCATCTTTCTCCTTCCTGTCTGTCTGTCCCTATCTGTCCCTCTCTCTGACTCTCTCTCTGTCTCTATCAAAAAGAAAAGAATTAAATGCATCTGGATCTCAACACTGTTGGACGTGAAAATATCAGAGTGAGAGAGAACAAGTCTTTGCATTTTAAGGTAGATGTTGAAATATATATTCTAGATAGTTTGCTAACTCTGATGAGCCTTTCTGGTTACTGAAAGGCAATACCTACTTATACTTTGGGGTGATGTTTAAACTAATAGGTTTATTCCAAATATAGGAGATTTATCATGAGGTGTTTAATATTCTACTTAATATAGAAAATATTTGGCTTTGCCATGGGCAAAATAAATTGCCCAAGAGAGATGGTGATACACACTGAGTCTTGCTCCCTCTAGATGGGCCAGAGAGAAGAAACACGTTTAGAAGTAGGGGGTGGGAACATGGGAAATGAGGGGGCAGGACAGGGTCAGGTTCCTGTCTAAGAAGTCTATCCACCAACAGGGGACTTCCTATGAAGAACAACGATGGGACTAAGAAAAGTGATATCTAACATTGTGGCACTGTAATTCGCTTGTGCTGTTCTTACACCTTATAAAGCATTGATAAATGCCCTCTGAATGAGATGGTTGGAAAGAACAGCAGCAAAGAGTGAGCTGGAGGGACCAGCCGAGTGTCCAAAACAAGCGTCTGGACAGAGTAGCAACAACAACCAAGACAGATGTGGGAACATGTCAGTTATTTTTCAAGGCAAAACCAGAATTCCTGCTATGATGCAGAATAAAGATTAGTCCTGTCCTGTGGTGGCGCAGTGGATCAAGCGTCGGCCTAGAGTGCTGAGGTTGCCGGTTCAAAACCCTGGGCTTGCCTGGTCAAGGCACATATGGGAGTTGATGCTTCCTGCTCCTCCCCCTGTTCTCTCTCTGTCTCTCTCTCTGTCTCTCTCTCTGTCTCTCTCTCTCCCCTCTCTCTCTAATAAAAATGAATAAATAAAATCTAAAAAAGTAAAAAAAAAAAAAAAGATTATGTGATATTAGCTGACACTTAAGGAAATGCAGCCTGATCCTTCACCCTCCTCCACCCACCTCCCAAAGGCAGATATATATTAGGAATGCCGGGGTTATCACTGATTTATCTCCTAAAATCATTTCACTAAGGAAACTTTTACATTGAAATAAGCCCTTCATACTCTCCTCATAAATTCTCCTTATTCAACTCACAAACTCAATCATTTCTCCTGTTTCCAAATTACCACTTTTGTTCAGTTACATGTTTACAGATTACTTCACTCTGCTATTTCTTCATTTATTCTGATCTGATTGTTGGAATTGTTTCCCATCAATGTGCTCCATGTTTTGTTTGGGACTTTTCCTCCCACTAGGGAGGGCAGTGGGAAAGGCAGGAAGGAGCAGGTGCTTGGGGAAAAGTCCCAAATTATTCAAACTGAAACTATGCTGGAGGAAAATATGCACTTCTAGCATTTTGCATTTTCAATACTTCCATTCAAGAGAAGAGCATTCTTTGTCTTGCAGAGCAAGCTCCCTCACTGCCTTCATCTTCTCTTGCAGAGGTACTGCAGTCTCCACTTAGTGATCCTCCAGGATCCTGTATAATACACGGTGGTTCTTTCCTGCCTGCCTCTGTGTAATTATCTCTAGATGAAATGTCCAAACTTCAGCTGTCTCACTAATTATCTCTTTAACATAACAAAATTCAATCCATTGTATACACCCACACCCTCACTCATTATAATAATAATCTCTGGTTCCCTGTCTATAGTATCTCCATTCTTCAGGACTCAAGAGTACTCAAGAAAAAACAGGAATTGTTTTTCCCCTCCCTGAAAATAGTTAAACATTACTGATGCTAAGTAATCTTTGCAAAGTTAAACATTGGAAAAGCCAGAAGTGAGAAAAATGTATGTTATCTAAGCTTCAGGAGTTTACCACCATGACAGAAAGAATAGCTCTCCACCTCACCCAGACAGAGACTTTACTAAACCCATGAATGAATGACAGTGATTGCAAACAATATCTTAGATTTTGTTTCAAGGACTTCAAAGGCACAGGTTCCTTCATGTAAAACCTCTCTTGTAAAACATAACTTTTAGGTAAACTCCATTTTTCCAGATGAACTATAATTGGTTAATTCTGCACAGTGATTGAAGAACTCAGGTACCTGGCCACTTCATAGAGAGAAGGACCAACTATGAGTCATGGGAGTCATTGTGACATTAAGCAGGTCACTTCCTATTTCATTTTTAATTTTTCCCATTGTAAAGCCAGTAGCCAGGGCCACCATCACAGCTGCCTGGCCCATGCAGGTTCACATTGGACTCGGACAGTCGGTAAAGAAACAACGGAGCCAAAAACTGATGGGCCATCATCTTTAATCCTAGCTTGCACCCGGCAGGCAAGTAAAACACACACTGGGCTCCAAAACCCACTCACATTCAGTGCTCACAAAGCTACTGACTTATCCGAGTTTCCTAGAATCAAAGGTTTCTAGCTCACCAGACTTATTCACCTCTGTTCCCCATCTCCTTCCTTCTCCCTGCACAAACTCTGCACAAACTGGCTTCTCACTCAACACTCTGCCATCTTGGCTGCTTCTCCTGGCCTACTCCACATGGCCTCTTTCTGCTCTCCTCTCTGCTCTCTCCTCTAATGTTAATCTCAGGAACCAAGAGAGCAAGCTCCCATTCTGCCCTCATTTTTACTGTAGATTCATAACCTTTAATCCAATATACAAAATAGGGGAAGTCTCTAATACAAAGTCACTTATCTGAGGCATAACTGGATTGTACCACTCCACAGCAAAAAGGGTGGGAAAGGCTTAGTCCTAAAACCAAGCCCCAGGCTACAAGGATTCTGCCTGCCCACAGCCTGCCCCCAACACACATTAATATCACCTGGGCAACAGCTTCCACATGGGCAGCGCCATCTTAAACAAAGTGAGCATAATATATATATTTTATCTGCCCAACACCCATTTATAAAATAGGAACTTCACTTGTTCTTTTTTAAGCACAGGAATGTTATGACATTTTGAGCTAGAGTTCAACTTTCACTAAATTTTTTGCTGTCTCTCTATGACTCCCTATTCTCTTTCTGTCCCACATGTTGGTCAAATAAGTTTGTAAATATGATGTATATGTTTGCTCACTTATAGTTTGCACTGGGTGTGGGGGACAGGCTGTAAACTGGCAAAGTCCTTATAGCCCAAGGCTTAGTTTTAAGACTAAGCCTGTCCCACCCTTTTAATACTAAGATCTTTTCAACATCCTTCTAATACTAAGATCTTCTCAAAACTAAGCTTTTCCCCACACCCTTGACTGTTGTATGATATGGGGTGGTGCACTGTAATGAGGAATCCCATTTATGCCTCAGATAATTGGCTTTGTATCAGAGACTTCCTTATTTGTATAATAATGGCTTGATGGCTTTAATTTCTACACTATAAAACAGGGGTCCCCAAACTTTTTACAAAGGGGGCCAGTTCACTGTCCCTCACACCATTGGAGGACCGGACTATAAAAAAAAAACGATGAACAAATCCCTATGCACACTGCATATATCTTATTTTAAAGTAAAAAAACCCAAAATGGGAACAAATACAATATTTAAAATAAAGAACAAGTAAATTTAAATCAACAAACTGACCAGTATTTCAATGGGAACTGTGGGCCTGCTTTTGGCTAATGAAATACTCAATGTCCGGTTCCATATTTGTCACTGCTAGCCGTAACAAGTGATATGACGTGCTCCGGAGCCGTGACACGTGCATCCTGCATCACCGGAAGTAGTACTGTATGTGAGTGTGTAAGGCCAGTAGCCAGGGCCAGGGCCACCACCATCACAGCAGCCTGGCCCATGCAGGTTCGCATTGGATTCGGACAGTCGGTAAAGAAACAACGGAGCCACAAACTGGTGGGCCATAGTCTTTAATCCTAGCTTGCACCCGGCGGGCAAGTAAAAACACACACTGGGCTCTGAAACCCACTCACATTCAGTGCTCACAAAGCCACTGACTTATCCGAGTTTCCTAGAATCAAAGGTTTCTAGCTCACCAGCCTTATTCTCCTCAGTTCCCCATCTCCTTCCTTCTCCAGCGTCAAACTGCACAAACTGGCCTCTCACTCAATACTCTGCCATCTTGGCTGCTTCTCCTGGCCACATGGCCTCTTTCTGCTCTCTGCTCTGCTCCCTCTGCTCTCTCATGCTAATCATCCCAGGAATCAAGAGCGCAAGCTCCCGTTCTGCCCCTATTTTATAGTGTAGATTCAAAACCTTTAATCCAATATACAAAATAGGGAAGTCTCTAATACAAAGCCACTCCTCCGATGCATGATTGGATTGTACCACCCCACATCAAAAAGGGTGGGAAAGGCTTAACCCCAAAACCAAGCCCCAGGCTACAACGATCCCGCCTGCCCCCAACACACATTAATATCACCTGGGCAACAGCCTCCACGTGGGCAGCGTTATCTTTTACAAAGTGAGCATAATACATTTTACAAAATGAGCTAGAAACCTTTGATTCTGCCCAACAGAGTGACTTCTCACTTTGCAGCGCCACCACATACAGCACTATAGGAGCACAGGATGCAGTGGTCTCACTGACCACCAACGAAAGAGGTGCCCCTTCCGGAAGTGCAGCGGGAGCTGGATAACTGGCCTCAGGGGGCTGCATGTGGCCCGCGGGCCATAGTTTAGGGACCCCTGCTATAAAATAAGGCAGACCAGGGGCTCTCTCTCTCTCTCTCTCTCTCAGTTCCTGCCATGAGCATTGCAGAGGAGAGGCAGCCAAGATGGTGGAATGCTGAAGGAGAAGCCAGTTTATGCAGAGTTTGTGCAAAGAGAAGGAGATGGGGAACAGAGGTGAATAAGGCTAGTGAGGCCTTTGATTCTAGATACACTCGGATGAGTCAGTGGCTTTGGGACCCCTGAATGGAAAGGGAAGTGTTTTCCCACTGTGTGTATTTTCTCACCCACCAGGTGTGAGCTAGGATTAAAGGTAATGGCCTACCAGTTCTTGGCTCCTTTGTTTCATTACCATCTGTCCGAATCCAATGCGAACCTGCATGGGCCAGGTGGCTGTGATGGTGGCCATGGGTACTGGCCTTTCACCACACTGTTGGGCAGATAAAATATATTATGCTTACTTTGTTAAAGATGGCACTGTCCACGTGGAAGCCCGTTACCCAGGTGATATTAGTGCCCTTTTTCTTGGGATGGGCGTGATTTATTAATGTGTGTTGGGGGGCGGGCTGTGGGCAGGCAGGATCCTTGTAGCCTGGGGCTTGGTTTTAGGACTAAGCCTTTCCCACCCTTTTTGATGTAGGGTGGTGCACTCTCATGAGGAATTCCATTATGCCTCAGATAAGGGACTTTGTATCAGAGACTTCCTTATTTGTATATTGGATTAAAAGTTTTGATTTCTACACTATAAAGTGGGGCAGACCAGGAGCTTGCTCTCTCTCTCTCTCTCTCTCTCTCTCTTGGTTCCTGAGATTAGCATTAGAGGAAAGGGAAGAAAGGAGAGCAGGTAAAAGCCACTTGGAGGAGGCCAGGAGAAGCAGCCAAGATGGTAGAATGCTAAAGGAGAAGCCAGTTTGTGCAGAGAGAAGGAGATGGGGAACAGAGGTGAATAAGGCTAGTGAGCTAGAAACCTTTGATTCTAGGAAACTCGGATAAGTCAGTGGCTTTGGGAGCCCTGAATGGAAAGGGAAGTGTTTTCCCACTGTGTGTATTTCTTGTCCGCTGGGTACAAGCTAGGATTAAAGGTAATGGCCCACCAGTTCTTGGCTCCATTGTTTCATTACCATCTGTCCGAATCTAATGCAAACCTGCATGAGCCAGGTGGCTGTGATGGTGGCTGTGGCTACTGGCTTTACACAACTCCAGCCCGATTCTCCTCATCTTCCAAAGAGGAACTGGAAACACCAGCTCCTGCTGCCAGCCTCGAGCCTTGGGCCACCGCCGCCTTCTTCTCAGCAGGCTTTGCAGCCCCAGCCCCCTGCCGCTATTGGCTCTCCACAGTGTCCAGGGCAATCTGTGATTCCTTCTCCAGCAGCTGCTCCATTTCCAAGAGAATCTCACGAACCTGGTCGGCCTCCTCCGCTGCTTGCTCCAGCTCCAGGGTCGGCATCTCTTTCTCTCACGTTTGCTCCAGCTCCTTCCACTGCTCGGTTTGCAAGTCCCAGGCAGCCTCTTCCACAAAGCTCTTGGTTTCCTCATGCATGGCTGTTATAGTCAGCCAACCTACGGCCCCCAAAAGGACAGCCATGGGGAACCATAACAGCAGCCAATCCTCTACTCCACCGCTCAAAGGTGGTGGTGGCTCCATAACAAATTCCAAATCCTGCCACAGACTATGCCAAATGTAAAGCCAGTAGCCACGGCCACCATCACAGCCGCCTGGCACATGCAGGTTCACATTGGATTCAGACAGACAGTAATGAAACAATGAAGCCAAGAACCGGTGGGCCATTAGCTTTAATCCTAGCTTGTACCCAGTGAGCAAGAAATACACACAGTGGAAAAACACTTCCCTTTCCATTCAGGGCTCCCAAAGCCACTGACTCATCTGAGTTTCCTAGAATCAAAGGTTTCTAGCTCACCAGCCTTATTCACCTCTGTTCCCCATCTCCTTCTCTCTGCACAAACTCTGCACAAACTGGCTTCTCCTTCAGCACTCCACCATCTTGGCTGCTTAACCTCTCCTCCATGTGGCCTTTCTCTGCTCTCCTCTCTAATGCTAATCTCAGGAACCGAGAGAGAGCAAGCTCCTGATCTGTCCCTCTTTATAGTGTAGAAATTAAAACCTTTAATCCAATATACAAAAAGGAAGTCTCTGATACAAAGTCACTTACCTGAGGCATAATGGGATTCCTCATGAGAGTGCACCACCCCACATCATGCAACAGTCAAGGGTGTGGGGAAAAGCTTAGTCTTAAAACTAAGCCTTAGGCTATAACCACCCTGCCTGCTTACAGCCTGTCTCCCACACCCAATACAAACTATAAATGAGCAAACATATATCATATTTAAAAACTTATTTGACCAACAATTACCATCTGTCTGAATCCAATGCGAACCTGCACGGGCCAGGTGGCTGTGATGGTGGCCATGGCTACTGACTTTACAGCTACTGTTTAAAAAAAAGTTACTTTTTCAATCTCATTTTCAAACTATAGAAAACCTCAATCTACAACTCAACACAAGGTGGATGAGAAAGGGGCCACATACTACACCTGACAAGCTCAGGGGAGGTCCACATGGTGGCCTTACAAACTCAGAGACCTAGAGTAACCACACAGAATGGTCTGCAATTAAAACTTTCTAACTAAAAGCAGTTCATGGCTGGTAATCTTATCCTAGGATGGTATTTTTCCCCAACAAAGGTCATTGTTTACCTTAACTGAGCTTGTCTCTTGTCTTTTCTGCATCTACAATAACATGCCTGCTAACATACCTTTGAAATGTAAGAGTAATCTTTTCCAGACCCCTCAAGGCACAGCCACCACACTAAAGCAGAACCTACAAACCACCCCCCATTATTATTATTATTATTATTATCATGTTAACTGTTAACTGTTAACTAGCCTATACTTGTCATGTAAAAGACATATGTGTCTATATAGTTTACTTTTTACCCAATCCCAAAGATTTCCCACTTTGCTTTCCCCCACCTCCCTGATCTAGCACCAGTGGATTTCAGGAACCCCTTTAGATATAACCCCCTTTGATGCTGACGTATACAATAAGTGGTGGAACTGCCATTTTCTGGAGCATTTTTCTCAATTTCTTGAGATTTTGTTTCTTAGCAATTGTCAATTTAGCTCGAATAAATTCAGGAAAATTCTTACATATTTGAACATCTCTTACATTGACATATACCTCTAGTCATTTACCCATATTGCACAATAAAATGTGTGGGAATATATGTATGTACATGTGTGCATATATAGTTGTAAATACTGTATCAAATACAAATAAATGAAAGCAATCTCATACTATATGAGGTCTCAGAGGATTATTGGGTTTATAAGCAAAACAAAATTTAATTTAATAGTAAGAGGCAGTGTTCAAAAACATCAGAATTCATCCTTACTACTTCATGTCAAAAATTCTATAAAAAAACAAAAGAGAATTTCTCCCCAGCTTAATTGGCTATCTCATGTTTTTAATGCAAGTGGTATTTTCCTCAAGCAAAAAGAAAGGAGTAGACAGAAAGTTTTAGTTTTTAAAAAGTATACAGATTTTGCCTGACAGGTAGTGGCGCAGTGGATAAAGCATCAACCTGAACGTTGAGATTACCGGTAGGAAACCCTAGATTGCTGGCTTGAGCACAAGGTTGCCGGCTTCAGCAAGAGATGGCTAGAACAGCTTGAGCCTAACGTCACTGTCTCAATCCCTGTTCAAGGCACCTATGAGAAGCAATCAATGCACAACTAAGTGGAGCAAGTTGATGCTTCTCTCTCCCATTCTATCTTTCTCCCTTCTTTTCTCTCTCTCTCAAGAAAAGAGAAAGAAATAGATATCTATAACAGAAAGAAATGCAGGTAGCAATTAAGACCCAACAAGTGGAGAATACCAAAGCCACTATTGGCTATTGGCTCTCCACAATGTCCAGGGCAATCTGTGATTCCTTCTCCATTTCCAAGAGAATCTCACGAACCTGGTCGGCCTCCTCCGCTGCTTGCTCCAGCTCCAGGGTCGGCATCTCTTTCTCTCACGTTTGCTCCAGCTCCTTCCACTGCTCGGTTTGCAAGTCCCAGGCAGCCTCTTCCACAAAGCTCTTGGTTTCCTCATGCATGGCTGTTATAGTCAGCCAACCTACGGCCCCCAAAAGGACAGCCATGGGGAACCATAACAGCAGCCAATCCTCTACTCCACCGCTCAAAGGTGGTGGTGGCTCCATAACAAATTCCAAATCCTGCCACAGACTATGCCAAATGTAAAGCCAGTAGCCACGGCCACCATCACAGCCGCCTGGCACATGCAGGTTCACATTGGATTCGGACAGACAGTAATGAAACAACGAAGCCAAGAACCGGTGGGCTACATTAGCTTTAATCCTAGCTTGTACCCAGTGAGCAAGAAATACACACAGTGGAAAAACACTTCCCTTTCCATTCAGGGCTCCCAAAGCCACTGACTCATCTGAGTTTCCTAGAATCAAAGGTTTCTAGCTCACCAGCCTTATTCACCTCTGTTCTCCATCTCCTTCTCTCTGCACAAACTCTGCACAAACTGGCTTCTCCTTCAGCACTCCACCATCTTGGCTGCTTAACCTCTCCTCCATGTGGCCTTTCTCTGCTCTCCTCTCTAATGCTAATCTCAGGAACCGAGAGAGAGCAAGCTCCTGATCTGTCCCTCTTTATAGTGTAGAAATTAAAACCTTTAATCCAATATACAAACAAGGAAGTCTCTGATACAAAGTCACTTACCTGAGGCATAATGGGATCCTCATGAGAGTGCACCACCCCACATTATGCAACAGTCAAGGGTGTGGGGAAAAGCTTAGTCTTAAAACTAAGCCTTAGGCTATAACCACCCTGCCTGCTTACAGCCTGTCTCCCACACTCAATACAAACTATAAATGAGCAAACATATATCATATTTAAAAACTTATTTGACCAACAATTACCATCTGTCTGAATCCAATGCGAACCTGCACGGGCCAGGTGGCTGTGATGGTGGCCATGGCTACTGACTTTACAGCTACCGTTTAAAAAAAAAAGTTACTTTTTCAATCTCATTTTCAAACTATAGAATACCTCAATCTACAACTCAACACAAGGTGGATGAGAAAGGGGCCACATACTACACCTGACAAGCTCAGGGGAGGTCCACGTGGTGGCCTTACAAACTCAGAGACCTAGAGTAACCACACAGAATGGTCTGCAATTAAAACTTTCTAACTAAAAGCAGTTCATGGCTGGTAATCTTGTCCTAGGACGGTATTTTTCCCCAACAAAGGTCAATGTTTACTTTAACTGAGCTTGTCTGTTGTCTTTTTTGCATCTACAATAACATGCCTGCTAACATACCTTTGAAATGTAAGAATGGCAGGCCTTTGAAATGTAAGAGTAATCTTTTCCAGACCCCTCGAGGCACAGCCACCACTCTAAAGCAGAACCTACAAACCACCACCCCCATTATTATTATTATTATTATCATGTTAACTGTTAACTGTTAACTAGCCTATACTTGTCATGTAAAAGACATATGTGTCTATATAGTTTACTTTTTACCCAATCCCAAAGATTTCCCACTTTGCTTCCCCCACCTCCCTGATCTAGCACCAGTGGATTTCAGGAAACCCCTTTAGATATAACCCCCTTTGATGCTGACGTATACAATAAGTGGTGGAACTGCCATTTTCTGGAGCATTTTTCTCAATTTCTTGAGATTTTGTTTCTTAGCAATTGTCAATTTAGCTCGAATAAATTCAGGAAAATTCTTACATATTTGAACATCTCTTACATTGACATATACCTCTAGTCATTTACCCATATTGCACAATAAAATGTGTGGGAATATATGTATGTACATGTGTGCATATATAGTTGTAAATACTGTATCAAATACAAATAAATGAAAGCAATCTCATACTATATGAGGTCTCAGAGGATTATTGGGTTTATAAGCAAAACAAAATTTAATTTAATAGTAAGAGGCAGTGTTCAAAAACATCAGAATTCATCCTTACTACTTCATGTCAAAAATTCTATAAAAAAACAAAAGAGAATTTCTCCCCAGCTTAATTGGCTATCTCATGTTTTTAATGCAAGTGGTATTTTCCTCAAGCAAAAAGAAAGGAGTAGACAGAAAGTTTTAGTTTTTAAAAAGTATACAGATTTTGCCTGACAGGTAGTGGCGCAGTGGATAAAGCATCAACCTGAACGTTGAGATTACCGGTAGGAAACCCTAGATTGCTGGCTTGAGCACAAGGTTGCCGGCTTCAGCAAGAGATGGCTAGAACAGCTTGAGCCTAACGTCACTGTCTCAATCCCTGTTCGAGGCACCTATGAGAAGCAATCAATGCACAACTAAGTGGAGCAAGTTGATGCTTCTCTCTCCCATTCTATCTTTCTCCCTTCTTTTCTCTCTCTCTCAAGAAAAGAGAAAGAAATAGATATCTATAACAGAAAGAAATGCAGGTAGCAATTAAGACCCAACAAGTGGAGAATACCAAAGCCACACAAAATGAAAGAGGCTCTAGATGACCAGAGGAAAGTTTTTAAAACTCCCATACCATCTAATTATCACAACTTTAACTTAAAGGCAAGAACCAGGACTCAGCAACGTGCAGTAGATGTCAGAAGGGCACCACATATGGAGCGAACATAAAAGTTGGGTATGAATTTTGTTTAAAGCCCTTTCTAAAGCCTTTGCTTTAGACTGAGGAAAAATGAAGTTTTTCCCCCAAAATATGCCTTTCTCGGATATTAATTATTTTAAGCCGGTTATTTTTAAAAAACAAAAGACTAAGGAAAAACCTTTGAATTTTCCCCTAACTGCATAAAGGAACTTAGATAGAGGACCTGCTCTGCGAAGGGAGATGGCATCACAGGTAACGAGAGTTTAATATGAACCAGTGTGTGATACAGACAGGGAGAAAAACTAGCAAGGCCTATCTGATTCAAGTTCTCTCTGCGCCCCATTGTTAAAGATGGCCCAACAAACATTTGTTTTCCAAACATTTGCTTTCAATCTCCATCTGAATTGCCTCCCTGACCTTTGAAGACCCAACCTCCACCTCCTTCTCCTTAGCTCACAATGACATATAAAAGCCTTAACTGCTGATTTGTCCTCTGGTGTCATATTCCTAAGGAATCCCCATATGCACATATGTAATAAATTTGGTTCTTTTCTCCTGTTTATCTGTCTCATGTCAATTTGATTATTAGTCCAGCCAGAAGAATTTAGAAAGATATAAAGAAAATTATTTTTTCTCCCCCAGAGATTTAATCTGATGAATTTCTCTCTGGTAAATTGCCTTATTTTTTTTCCAAAAAAATTTTTTTTCTTTTCTTTTTTTTTTTATATAAATAAATTTTTATTTTAATGGGGTGACATCTATAAATCAGGGTACATATATTCAAAGAAAACATTTCCAGGTTATCTTGTCATTCAGTTCTGCTGCATACCCATCACCCAAAGAGAGATCGTCCTCCGTCACCCTCTATCCAGTTTTTTTTGTACCCCTCCCCCTCCCCTACCCCCTCTCCCTCCTTCCCTCCCCCCACCCCCTGTAACCACCACACTCCTGTCCATGTCTCCTAGTCTCGCTTTTATGTCCCACCAATGTATGGAATCCTGCAGTTCTTGTTTTTTTCTGATTCACTTATTTCACTCCGCATAATGTTATCAAGATTCCACCATTCTGCTGTAAGTGATCTGATGTCATCATTTCTTCTAGCTGAATAGTATACCATGGTGTATATATGCCCCATCTTCTTTATCCAGTCTTCTATTTTTTTTACAGTGATTAAAAGCCTTTAAGCAAACTCTTGGCCAATACAGCAAGAATCCATAAAAGAGTAGTGTCCTTAACATGTTCACCAAGTCCAAGTTGGCCCCATCACCATGCCAAATCTCTGAGAAATGCAACCCAACCAGAGTTCAGTCTGTTAGGAGCTGTCACAGAGAGCAGGAGTCCAGGAAAAGTCCACACAGGAAAAGTCCGCATGGCACTGGAATTGTTGTCACCATTCTATACTTTGCAGCTCATGTCCAAGTCCCAATGACAGCTGCTTCTAGCTGGTAATGATTCAGGTAGACTGGATAAGCCATTTGCAGCATGCTTGGATATGGGGCTTCTGTTCTCCTCTGCCTGGAGAGTTGAGACCAGGTTGCTTTTCCCTGGAGCTCTGCGACTGTGGCATGGTAAAGAGAACCTTGGGATACACTAAGCTGGGTGGCGAAGGTAAATTCATAATACAAGTTGGCAAAAGGGGGAAGGAGAGCTCTACATTAGGAGTAGGTCCCAGCCTGAAATATGAGTGGGGCATTGAGGTAGGAGGGATAAAGGAAACACTATATACTAAACAAAGCAGCAGAAAATAGGACTATCAACACCCACAACAGAGATCTTTGAGGGAAGAATAAAAAACCTGACTATTCAGGCAAAACATAGTTAAGTGGCCCTTGTGCAAATGAGATCAGTTTACCTGCTTCTTGGAAGAAATACCCTAGGCTCGTCCACAGTGTCATAGATGGGGCCGACGGCCCTGGGCACCTTCAGCCTTCAGTGGCAAACCCCAGCTTTCTGGGCAAGGTTAGGTCATAGGTGGCTGGATCAGGGCTGGAAAAGACTGAACCCTCCCTTAGAGGAGCGAGGGGGAAGCCTACCTTCCAGTGTCCCTGTTTCCTCACAGCAGAGGCATGTAAGCCTGGCAGGCTTTAGCTCAATGACCTTCCTTTCCACTATTGAAGCAGGACCCAGATGGCATCCTATGAGACCCCTTTGGGGCGTTGGAGCCTTTAAGGGCGTATCCTAAAAGCTGGTAGTTCCCCTGATCTCTATTGGGCTTTTTCTGCCTCTAGGTATCTTAAAAGCCATGCTCAGAAGATCTCGCTGAGGGGTTTGAGGATCCCCATCTGCCTATATAAATCTTTTCCATATATCTGGAGCTATTTGGAAAAAGACAAAATAGTGTTATTAGCTGGATCTAATAAAGAAGGTTAGTAGTTTGCAGGTGAAAAAGATTTGGTGTCTCCTGTTCATCAGCCTTCAAAAGAAATGTAAATTTTTTTTTTTTAAGTAAAAAGCATGATATGGTAGACCCGTAGGAGTCATTGGCCTGGTGTGCAGGATTCCCGGGTTTGATTCCTGGCCAGAGCACACAGGAGAAGCGCCCATCTACCTCTCCACCTCTCCCCCTCTCCCTCCCCTCCCTCCTCTCCGTCTCTCACTTCCCCTCCAGCAGCCAAGGCTCCACCTGAGAAAAGCCACCCCGGGCACTAAGGATGGCCCCATGGCCTCTGCCCCAGTCACTAGAATGGCTCTGGTTGTAACAGAGCTACACCCCAGATGGGCAGAGCATCCCCCTCTGGTAGGCATGCCACATGGATCCTGGTCAGGCACATGTGGGAGTCTGCCCAACTGCCTCCCCATTTCTATCCTCAGAAAAATACAAAAAATAAATAAAGAAAAGAAAAAAATACAACAACAACAAAAAAAAAAGAAAATAGGAAAAAAAAGAGAAAAAAAGGGGGGGCATTCCCTTGTGTTAAAGCTCCAGGGAGCATGGAATGAACTTGAGTATGTCCTATGAAACATGGAGCTCTATGTTGACATATAAGTCTTTGAAGAAGGAGGAACTGCTGAAATAGTTCATCAGCATTTGTCCCTAAGACAGCAGTCTTTATAGTGGAAACACCATAAGTAAATATTTGCTGGCTGTCTATAGATTAAAGGGGGAATATGGCATTGCTGAAAAGCCATGCTCTTTGTGCCCCTCCCCTCCCCCAACCCCCTCCCTCTCCTTCCCCCACCCTGTACCCCCAACACTGTTGTCCATGTCTCTGAGTCTCATCTTTATGTCCCACCTATGTATGGAATCATATAGTTCTTAGTTTTTTCTGATTTACTTCTTTCGCTCAGTATAATGTTATCAAGGCCCATCCATGTTGTTGTAAAATATCCTATGTCATCATTTCTTATGGCTGAGTAGTATTCCATAGTATATATATACCAAAGCTTTTTAATCCACTCGTTCTCTGATGGACACTTGGGCTGTCTCCAGATCTTTGCTATTGTGAACAATGCTGCCATAAACATGGGGGTGCATTTCTTCTTTTCAAACGGTGCTATGGTGTTCTTGGGGTATATTCCTAACAGTGGTATAGTTGGGTCAAAAGGCAGTTCGATTTTTAATTTCTTGCAGAATCTCCATACTGTTTTCCACAGTGGCTGCACCAGACTGCATTCCCACCAGCAGTGCAGGAGGGTTCCTTTTCTCCAGCACTTATTCTGTGTTGTTTTATTGATGAGCACCATTCTGACTGGTGTGAGGTGATATCTCATTGTGGTTTTAATTTGCATTTCTCTAATCATTAGTGATGCTGAACATTTTTTCATATGCCTATTGGCCATCTGTGTGTCCTCTTTGGAGAAGTGTCTATTCATTTCTTTTGCCCATTTTTGGATTGGATTGTTTGTCTTCCTGGTATTAAGTTTTACAAGTTCTTTATAAATTTTGGTTATTAACCCCTTATCAGACGCAATGTCAAATATATTCTCCCATTGTGTAGTTTGTCTTTTTATTCTGTTCTTATTGTCTTTAGCTGTGCAGAAGCTTTTTAGTTTGATAAAGTCCCATTTGTTTATCCTGTCTTTTATTTCACTTGCCTGTGGAGACAAATCAGCAAGTATATTGCTGCGAGAGATGTCAGAGAGCTTACTGCCTATGTTTTCTTCTAAGATGCTTATGGTTTCATGGCTTACATTTAAATCTTTTATCCATTTTGAGTTTATTTTTGTGAGTGGTGTAAGTTGGTGGTCTAGTTTCATTTTATTGCAGGTAGCTGTCCAATTTTTCCAAAACCATTTATTAAAGAGGATGTCTTTACTCCATTGTATTTCCTTACCTCCTTTGTCAAATATCAGTTGTACATAGAGCTGTGGGTTTATTTCTGGGTTCTCTGTTCTGTTCCATTGATCTATATGCTTGTTCTTATGCCAGTACAAGGCTGTCTTGAGTACAATGGCCTTATAATATAACTTGATATCCGGAAGTGTGATACCTCCCACTTTATTCTTCCTTTTCAAGATTGCTGAGGCTATTCGTGTTCTCTTTTGGTTCCATATAAATTTTTGGAATATGTATTCTAAATCTTTGAAGTAAGTCATCGGTATTTTAATCGGTATTGCATTGAATTTATAAATTGCTTTGGGTAATATAGACATTTTAATGATGTTTATTCTTCCTAACCATGAGCACGGTATATGCCTCCACTTGTTCATATCTTCCCTGATTTCTTTTATCAATGTTTTATAATTTTCCGAGTACAAGTCTTTAATCTCCTTGGTTAGATTTATTCCTAGGTACTTTATTTTTTTGGTTGCAATGGTAAAGGGGATTGATTCCTTGATTTCTCTTTCTGACAGTTCATTATTAGTGTATAAAAATGCCTCCGATTTCTGAGTATTGATTTTATATCCTGCCACCTTGCCGAATTCATTTATCAGGTCTAGCAGTTTTTTGACTGAGACTTTAGGGTTTTCTATATACAATATCATATCATCTGCAAATAATGATAGTTTTACTTCTTCTTTTCCAATTCGGATGCCTTTTATTTCTTTTTCTTGTCTGATTGCTGTGGCTAGGACTTCCAGAACTATGTTGAATAAGAGTGGTGAAAGGGGGCACCCCTGCCTTGTTCCTGATCTTAAGGGGATTGCTTTTAATTTTTGCCTATTGAGTATGATGTTGGCTGTGGGTTTGTCATAGATGGCCTTTATCATGTTGAGGTATGTTCCCTGTATTCCCACTTTGCTGAGAGTTTTGATCATGAATGGGTGCTGGACTTTATCAAATGCTTTTTCTGCATCTATTGAAATTATCATGTGGTTTTTCTCCTTTCTTTTGTTTATGTGATGAATCACATTGACTGATTTGCAAATATTGTACCAGCCTTGCCTCTCCAGAATAAATCCTACTTGATCATGATGTATGATTTTTTCCATATATTGCTGGATCCGGTTTGCTAATATTTTGTTGAGGATTTTTGCATCTAAGTTCATCAGGGATATTGGCCTATAATTTTCTTTTTTTGTGTTGTCTTTGCCTGGTTTTGGAATCAGAATTATGCTCGCCTCATTAAAGGAGTTTGGAAGTCTTCCTTCCTCTTGAATATTTTGAAATAGCTTGAGAAGGATAGGAGTTAGTTCTTCTTTGAATATTTGGTAGAATTCACGTGTGAAGTCATCAGGCCCAGGACTTTTCTTTTTTGGGAGTTTTTTGATAGCTGTTTCAATCTCATTTGCTGTATTCAGTCTGTTTAGGTTTTCTGATTTTTCCAGATTGACTTTTGGAAGATTATATGATTCAAGGAATTTGTCCATTTCATCTCGGTTGTCTAGTTTTTTGGCGTACAGTTCTTCATAGTATTTTCTTACAATATTTTGTATTTCTGTTGTGTCAGTTGTTATTTCTCCACTCTCATTTCTAATTTTATTTATTTGAGTCCTCTCTCTTTTTTTCTTGGTGAGTCTCGTTAAAGGTTCATTGATCTTGTTTACCTTTTCAAAGAACCAGCTCCTGGTTTCATTGATCCTCTGTATTGTTTCCTTAGCCTCTACATATTTATTTCTGCTCTGATCTTTATTATTTCCTTCCTTCTACTAGCTCTGGGCTTTACTTGCTGTTCTTTTTCTAGTTCTTTTAGATGCAGGGTTAAGCTGTTTATTTGAGCTTTTTCTAGCTTCTTGAGGTATGCCTGTAATGCTATAAACTTCCCTCTCAGGACTGCTTTTGCTGTGTCCCATAAATTTGGAGTTGATGTATGCTCATTATTGTTTGTTTCTAGGAATTTTTTAATTTCTTCTTTGATCTCAATTTTAACCCATTTGTTATTTAATAACATGCTATTTAGTTTCCAAGTGTTTGAATGTTTTTCAATTTTTCTATTGTGGTTGATTTCTAGTTTAATGTCATTGTGATCAGAGAAAGTGCTCGATATGATTTCAATCTTTTTAAATTTGTTGAGACCGCTTTTGTGCCCTAACATGTGGTCTATTCTAGAGAATGTACCATGAGTGCTTGAAAAGAATGTATATTCTGCTGTTTTAGGGTGAAAGGTTCTGAAGATATCTATTAAATTGAGTTGATTTAATATGTCCTTTAAGTCTGCTGTTTCTTTGTTGATTTGCTTTCTTGAGGATCTATCTAATGATGTTAATGGGGTATTGAAATCCCCTACTATTATAGTATTGCTGTTGATCTCGTCCTTTAAGTCCATCAAAGTCTGCTTTATATATTTAGGTGCTCCTATATTAGGTGCGTAGTTATTTATAATGGTTATATCTTCCTTTTGGATTGCTCCCTTTATCATTGTGTAGTGACCTTCTTTATCTCTAACTATAGTCTTTGTTTTAAAGTCCATTTTGTCTGATATAAGTATTGCTACCCCAGCTTTTTTTTCATTTCCATTTGCGTGAAATATTTTTTTCCATCCTTTTATCTTCAGTCTGTGTGCATCTTTTGATTTAAGGTGTGTCTCTTGTAGACAGCATATGTATGAGTCCTGTTTTCCTATCCATGCAGCTACCCTATGTCTCTTGATCGGATCATTTAATCCATTAACATTTAAGGTTATTACTGATATGTAATTGTTTATTGCCATTTTTTTTCTTTGAAACTGTATTCCTCTTTTGCTATATTCTTTTTTTTTTTTTTTTTTTTTTTATCTGTTTACCACAGGTCCCTTAGCATTTCTTGCAGCCTTGGTTTGGTTGCAGTGAATTCCTTGAGGTTTTTTTTTTGTCTGTAAAGCTTTTTATTTCTCCTTCAAGTTTAAATGATAGCCTTGCTGGATAAAGTAGTCTTGGTTGTAGGTTCTTGTTCTGCATTACTTTGAATATTTCTTGCCATTCCCTTCTGGCCTCAAGTGTTTCTGTTGAGAAGTCAGATGTCATCCTTATGGGGGCTCCTTTGTAGGTGATAGTATTTTTTTCTCTAGCAGCTTTTAATATTTTCTCCTTATTATTTAGCTTTGGTATTTTAATTATGATGTGTCTTGGTGTTGGTTTCTTTGGGTTTCTCCTTAGTGGAGTTCTCTGTGCTTCCTGAACATGTGTAATGTTTTCCTGCCTTAATTGGGGGAAGTTTTCCGCTATAATATGTTTGAACAAAGCCTCTATCCCTTGATCTTTCTCTTCTTCTTCAGGAACCCCTATGATGCAGATGTTATTTCTCTTCATGTTGTCACAGAGCTCTCTTAGAGTTTCCTCAGACTTTTTGAGTCTCTTTTCTTTTTTCTGCTCTGCTTCCGTGCCTTTATTTATTGTGTCCTCTAACTCACTGATTCGATTCTCTGCTTCATCCATCCTGCTTTTAATTCCTTCCATTGTATTCTTTATTTCAGATATTGTATTTGTCATTTTTGACTGATTCTTTTTTATTATTTCAATGTCCTTTTTTATATTTGTTATCTCTTTATTTAGGTTTTTGTAATGGCCATCTATGGTTGTTCTGATATCTTTGAGCATCCTAACAATTGTTATTTTAAACTCTGCATCTGGTAATTTGGTTATATCTGATTCACTTAGGTCTTTTTCTGGGGATTTCTCTTGGTTTATTTGTGTTGTATTTCTCTGCCTCCACATTTTCTCTTCATGGGAGTGGCTGTGATCATGTGCTCGGGTGCACGAGCGTTGGTGGCCTTGGCCTTTGCCCCGCCCCCGTGTGTGACGTTATGCTCGGTCCTGAGGGCACTGGCGAGCACCTTTGCTCAGCTGCGGGTCTCCGCCTGTTTCCGGGCTTTTGCCCTGCCCTTGCAGGAGGAGCCCACTCGAGGAACGGCTGCTAGCCTTGGCTCTACCGCCGGGCAGGACTGTGTTCCCAAGCTCAGCTCAGTAGCAGAACTCCGCCTCTACTGGGCTTTTGGCTCCACCCCCACAGGAGGAGCCGGCTACCAAGTCAGACCGCAAGCCTGGGTTGCACGGGCGGGGCAAGGCTGTGCTCCTCTGCCCTTGCTCAGGGGCTGGTCTCCACCCTTTCCGGGGTTCCCGCCCTTTTCCCCACAGGCTGGATTACAGGCTGCCTGCAGCTGAGTTTGACCGCTTTTGCACGCCCCCTTCTCCCCAGCCGGGCAAGATTGAGCTCATACCTGAGCTCAGTGGTGGCCAGCTGGCTTCCGCCCCTGCCAGCAGAACCGCGCTTTTGTCTCCCACTCCGTCCGCCCTCCGGCGCGCCCTCAGCCACGTGGGTGGGAGCGTTGCAGCTTGGACCCTAAGACTCACTACTGTAGACCCAAAAGCTCCCTCCTTCTATGCGACTCTGCTCTGAGTGCCGCGGGGGAGCTTGTTTGGCTGCTCTCCTGCTTCCCTTTGCTGGTATTGCTGTTTCCGGGGGAAATATTCACTTCAGCTTTGGGGAGTGACTCGTCCCAGGGGTTAGGGTGGCTATCTCCCAAAATGCTTCTCCCTGTGCCTCCTAGATTACACTCTCTTCTTGTTACTCTGGTCCTCTCCTCTCTCCCCCCGTCCCCAGGAGCCCCGGGTGGGTGGTTATGAGAGAGATATTCTGCACGGTCCCTTTAAGAAGGATCCTGGGTCTGAGAAATCAGACTCTTTTTCAAAAACAGTATCCTGACTTGTTTCCAGCTAAATACTGTCCTTACGCCTCTTCTGGGCTCTGGGGCTACAGGCTGGGGCTTTGTTCCTGGGGCTCAGGACCCTTCCCCCTCTGCTAAACTCACTTCCCGCCACGTGAGTCTCTCCCTGCTGCCGTTCGCTCTGGGGAGCTGGGCAGCCCTCTCCGCGTTTCCCCGTTTCCGCTTTTCCTACCAGTCTCAGTGTGGCTTCTTCAGTGTTCCTTGGTTGAAGAGTCCTCTTAGTATCTTTTCAAAATTTTTACTCCTCTTTTTATCCTCACCTTTTGTAACAGGACTTTGCAGTTCCTTCACTAGAGATGGTATATCTCTGTGCCATAAATGTTGGATTTGACCAAATAACTTGCTTTGTCCAAGGAATACAGACAGAAGTGTCCGTGTGCCTGTTCTGCCATTAGGCTTTAAGAGGCATCCCCTGTTTCTACTTGTTCCTTCTTCACTTCTGCCATCGACAAGAAGAGAACCTGCCTTGTCTTGCTTGTTGGACTGAAGGAAATAAGAAACAGAGTTGGCCTTGCCCTAGTCAGCTACTTGGAGCCATGCTCCACTAGTCCCAGCCTTGACAAGTCAAAGCCCAGCTCACCTGCAGATGTGGGAAGATGAATAAAATGTGAACTGTAAATTTCACCTCTGATCTTGACTCTAAAACCTTCAATAAACTTTCCAAAACTACATTTTTGTTTTATGTGGCTGAATTCTGTCAAAAATAGGAAAGAAACTAGGATTGTGAACAGAATAAAGTGGGCTTGAAAGAGATGCAGTCCCAATGGATAAAAGGAATAGCCAGAAGCCAGGTGATAAATGAAAATCGACCTATGATTTTTGATAAATATACTTCAAGGTAAAAAGAATAATTTGGTAACAATTTAATGTCTCAGTGAATTTTGGCTATACTTTATAATCTGACATTGCTGAATGACTACTGAAAATTCTTATTTCTTTCTGAAAAATACATTAATTGATTTCTATAATTGTACTGCTGGAGAAAATATTAGACAATTAGATTTGGAGACAATAAGGCAGAATTACAATATAGTAATTTAACACGCTCCTTTTTTACTTTTAAAAGATACTCACAAAATGTAAGAAGTATTTCATGGGCTGAAATCTCTTGAAATATTTTGAGGTGAATATGAGTAAGGGCAGAGGAGAGACAAAAGCAACTGAGGAAGACAGAAGGAAGAAAGGAAAAAAGAAAGGGAGGGAGGGAGGATGGGAAGGAGGGAGGGAGCTGAGTCAAACACCTACCATATCTACCAACTCTTTTTGTCCCTCTGCTACTGCTGACCAACAGTTTGGGGCAAGGGAGGAATAACTAAAGGAAAGAGGACAAGAATGGTGAAAAGAATAAAAGAGAGGAAGTTAAGGCATGAGGGATGCCCCAGGACAATTTAAACAAGGTTGGCATATGATAGAAACAATTATTATGTTATTGTTTGAAACTGGTCAAAATCAAGAAAAACTGAATTGCCAAAAGAGCAGAGTGGGAACATGCATTCTTTATCTCCCTCCTTAACATTAGGCAACTAAACACCCACCCACTTACCCTTTGTGGACTCACTGAGGAGAGATAAACCCAGGCAGCCCAGAGGCTCCTGTCCTCCGCCTCCGCCCCTGCCCTCCCAGCTGGCTTTAGGAGCCTAGCTAGAAGCTGGCCTAGCAGGGTCATTCAAAGAAAGAGCAGTTTAACTTCAAAAACTGAGTTCCAGAGACTTCTCTGTCCACCAAAGGAATTTTCTCCAGGAATCCCCATTTTTACATAGTCACAGAGTTATTCCCTGCCCTCTCTCTCTGTAGATGTTTGAGGCATTACAGGGAGGAGACCTTCTTTACTAGAGCCCTGTCTATGCAGCTTTTGATTCATCTAGGTCAGCTTAGCATTCTCCAGAATGAAAGCATAAGGGCTGGCAAGGAGAAAGGAGTTTGGAAAGGAAGTAAACAAACCCAACAGTAGGTGCAAACACCTTGAGTCATGAGATCTGAGAATGGAAGTCAGAATACGGGATGGCTTCTGTTCCATTTCTTCTTGGAAGCTTTTTATCCCTTAAACTGTAAGGTGTACTTGTAGTATTATTTACTAAAACTCAATTCTGCTACAGAAAATAAGAAACTAGATGCAACGGTTGAAGCTCATAAGATGTGTTAAGCACAAGTAAGTAAGTAATATGAGGTAGGCTCAACTATAGTCAAGAGAACAGTATACATTATAGGTGACCAAGAAGCAGGTAATAAGTGTGATACACTAAATAGACACAAAACATCTGAGGCATTTGATGGGCCTGAGGTCCAAATCTACCTTCCATCGATGAACCCCACACTGACCAGAAACTCAAATAAAATCCATAGTTTCTCATGAGATTAATTGGAAAATTATAGCTCCTGACTGGGCTGATTTACCTCTACAACTTCCTGTAGGGCCTTCCATGTATGTTGGCCTACTGCACCTTCTATCTGATTGAGTTTCCTTGGTTAACACTAACCTAAATTAATAACCACACTGTCAGCAGAGAAAGTCACTGAAGTAGAGAGAGACAGAGAAAGAAAGAGGAAAACATGAATATTGCACACTCCAGAATACAGATAGGATGGTCCTTCTTTTCAATTTTGACCTTATCCTAAGTGTGTTAACAGATCCCATTGTTTTCCATGCTTCTCACTGGTTGTTTTCAATTCAGTCAATAAGCCAATAAACTGTGAGTCAGCATCTTAATTTTGTCTATGGGCCTTTCTGTCAGTCTGTGGCCTCTGGATACCCTACAATAATGGACTTGGAGGCTACCTTTGCATCAAAGTAATTTCCCACACCACAAAACCATGTTTAATATGTACACTATTTTGCAGAAAAAGAGTCCATGTTTGTATCTGTGTATACTCCCTTTGCATAGCCAACAGGAGGCTTATTCAATCTATTAAGTTGAAAATCTTTTAAGAAGGTTAGGAAGGCCCTCTAGCTTTGAGCATTTATTATTATTCCAACCTCCCCACTACTATCTCCACCTGCTCCATAGAGGTTACATACACCAACCATATTAAGGTACCCGAAATTATCTCAATCATGCCATATACTCACATCCCTCAAGCTCTTTGAAGATGGAGTTCCTACATATAAAATGTCTTTCACAGTCTATTGAAATATTGTTTATAAGTTTATAAGTGGCCCAATGATGGCCTCTGTACAGTGGCCCCCAAAGCATCTTTCTTCACAGCAGGCTGAGATCCATTAGCTCAAAAATTTGTCATGACAAACTCAAATTTTTACATATTCAACATTTTTAAATACAGCCCCAATGAGCAGATATTTAGCCCTTTAGAGACTGCTTCTTTTCATGCCCTGCCAAACTGTGCCCAGCATCTGCTTAGCCATAGATAAGACAAGCCCTGCATTTATAGAGACCCCAAGTCACTCCTGCCCTTTGGAGCTCTCTGACACAGACTCCGTGCCATGTAACTAAATAATATCATGTACACATGTAAGTCCCCTCTCCAATACCCTTCTTTCCCCAGGAGTCCCCTTGCCCTCTGCTCTCTCTGGGAGGCTTTTACCACCCCACTTCATTCTCTACCCATCCACCTTCTCTCCCACAACTCATCCCACTCCCATTACCCCACCACCTCAACGCCATGGCCTCCTGTGTGTGTGTGACTTCCACTGCATGCAAACCTGAGGAGGCATTGCCCAAATAAAGCTTGTCTGTGTTCTTGCCACCTTGTGATCCTAACTTCTTTCTTGATCATCAGTTCCCTGAAATCCTTCAAACCTCCTATAATATTATATTGTTTACATATTTTCTTACTCATGAACTCACCTTCTCTGTGAAGCCTTTATTGACATACCCAAGTAGTCCCTCTCCCTTATATTTCCATAGCATAATCCTTCTATTATAATATCTGCTCCATAGTAATGTAACTGATATATTTTCAGACTATAAATTCAAAGGCATAAACAATGCCTATTTCATTTTCTATCTTCTCTGCTGCTAGAATAGAGTTTGACACATAGTAGATGCTCAGTAAATATTTTTTTAAAGAATTGAATGTTAATTTACTCTATGTAGTCATCCAATATACGTGGTGGGAAACTAATCAGTATGTAATACATAATACAATGTGTAATCAGTATGGGTAAGAACAGAGTTGTCTCTGCAATCAACATATGTTTACCCTCTACAAACAGACCTGGGCTGCTAGAGCCCTTTGAGAAGGGAGTGAGTCTCTCACCTCATTCCTATCATTTATCACCTAAACATCGACTATGGGCAGAAAACCATGAGCTGGGTAGATGTGGTAAATTAATTTAGAAGAGAGTTCAACATAGTACATTTAAAAATATACTCAGACTTAATATATGAGTAGAGACACTCACAAAGAATATTCATTACCTGCATGTATGACAGCAGTATAGTAAATATAATAGCACAATCTGTTGGATGTGAAACTTCTAATTTTTTTTTTAATTTTTTGTATTTTGCTTAAGTTGGAAACAGGGAGGCAGTCAGACAGACTCCCGCATGCACCCGTCTGGGATCCACCCAGCATGCTTCTAAAGAGCCCCCCATGCCCCACAGAGCTACTTATAACACCATAGCACAGGACAGAGGGTCTGGAACTCTTGGAGAACCCATGCTCTAAAGAATTTCTTACAGCACTATGCATCATATAGAATAGGAGATCTGAACCTATAAAAGGACCAAGTCCTACGTAGCTTCCCATGGCACCAGGGCACAGCACAGAAGAATATAGCTATCTACATGAGATTCTGTGACAGGTGAGTCTGTAATGCTTCACAGAGAATTTCAATCATCCCCAAAAGGGATTGAGATTTTCCCCATATTGTAAGAGTTGAGTGGATATGTTCTTGAAAATGGGGTTCTGTAATGGTTTTCTTTTCTCTGTAAGGTACAAGGTAGTTGCTTTGATGTGGACCATGTCAGCTGGATACCAGCTAGGTCTTCAGGGGCTACCAGTCAGGATTAACACTAACACTACCAACTACTATACATGAGTGGCAGATGCCAGCAAAGACAGGTGATAAATAAAGAGCAGATACAACCATTTCCTGTCAACAAGATAACACTCACAAGTTGTCTCTCAAGTTTTCATCTTATCAAGTGAGGATGAGTGTGAGAAAACTGAAGAGACTGAGAAGACATAGAAGTGACCGACATTATCTGAATTATGTAAGATAAGGTTTTTACCACTATTAAGTTTAAACCAAATGTCCCTTAACATAGAAAGCAACTTCAGTTTTATGAAAATAAAAGACGGCATGTTGATGTTCATGAGTAAGTGGCTTTTAAAATCCATATCCTTTTATGTACATTAAGTGTCTACTATGTGAAGAGCCCTGTGCTGGGTGCTTGGTGGATACAATGCTGAGTCAGACGCCATCCTTAAATGAGTCTAGTTTAAGCAAAACGATGATCACATGAAGTGATTCTGTCAACTAGAGATGATCTAGAAGAGAATTTAAGAGCTCTAAAGGGGCTCAAAGAAAGGAAGAAATAATTTGACATAGTGCGTTCAGGGAAGTTTCATGAAGAAGATTGGATTTCAGAGGAAACAGATAAAATTCCAACATTCTGAGTCTCCTTTTGAGAATGTAATAAAACACTTGAGTTTATAGGAATCTGATTTGTACAAATGAGAGATAAATCTGTTAATTTAAGCATTTTTTCAAGCACTGTCACCCACTTGTTGACTTGAAGCTACAGTGAAAGCATCATTATCAGTGGCCATATACTGAAGGGTGAGTGTCAGAAATAGCATTTAGATACAGAGTACTTGAACTAAAAGTGGAATCACCAACACTCAAATGACACCTGAACATAAAAACTTTAATGCTTTTACCTCAGCATTTATTACTCACTTTCTCTCAACTGCACCAGAAATAGTCAAGAAACTGTCACATGCCTGCAACCACAGGAGTTCTTGCCACCTGATTGACACCTGAAACTGGCCCAGTAGGCAAGGAGAATTACTCTGCAAAGGCCACAGTCCAGGTCAAAGTGTTAGGGATAAACCAGAAAAATACCAACATGCAGGCTCACAGGATCTTCAATGAAATTGGTCATAAGATCAGAAACAAATAAGAAAACAGACACCAGGCAAACCAGTTCAGAATGTTCTCTGAACATGGAGTCCCACTAGATGCATAGGTTTCAAATACACCTATTAGTTCCCTTACAAAGGATTAATATTTAAAATATACAGAGAACTCAGACAACTCTACAGCAAAAACACAAGCAATCTGATTTTAAAATGGCAGTGAAGTTGAATGACATTTTTCCAAAAAATACATACAAAATGTAGTATACATTCTTTATGTATCAACAGGTACATAAAAAGATGTTCAACATCAGGGAAATGCAAATCAAAACCATGATGAGATATCACTTCACATCTGTTAGAATGGCTATTATCAAAAAGATAAAAGTTTTGGCAAGGATGTGGAGAAAAGGGAACTCTTGTGCACTGTTGGTGGGAATATAAATTGGTACAACTCATAGAAAACAGTATAGAGATTCTTCAAAAAATTAAAAATAGAACTACCATATAATCCATCAATCTCACTTCTGAGTCTATATCCAAAAGAAATTAAATCAGGATATTGAAGAGATAGATGCTTCCCATGTTCATTGCATTGCAGCATTATTCACAATAAAGAAGATGTGAAAATAATCTGTGCTCATTGGCAGATAAATGGAATATTACTCAGCCATAAAAAAAAATACTGCCTTTGCAACAACATGAATGGATCTTGAGGGCATTGTGCTAAGTGAAATAAGTCAGAGAAACACAGATATTGTGTGTTCTCACTTGTATGTAGATCTAACATAGTCAAACTGAGAGAAATAGAGAGTAGCGTAGGGGTTGCCGGAGCTGGTGGCGGGGAAATGGGGAGGTGCTGGAGAAAGGGGACAGACCTCCAGCTATAAGATTAAGTTTTGGAGATGAAATGTACAGCATGGTGACTATAATTAACAGTCCTTGGACCTGAATGTTGTTAAGAGATTAAATCATAAATGTTATCATCATACCCTACCCCACAAAGGTACTTAGATGAGGAAATGGAAGTGTTAACTCACTTTACTGTGGTTATCATTTCACAATATAGAGGTATATCAAATCATCATATTCTATACCTTAAATACACTTGTGTTATATGTCAATAATATCTCAATAAAGTTGGAAACAATAAATAAGAAAAATGAGGTTTAGAAAGGTTATATATAAATTACACAGCACATAAAAGTCAAAGTCAGAATTCTATTCAAGCATTACGTTAACCACTATTCTCTACTACATCAATACAACACACACACACACACACACACACACACGATAAACAAGGGCACAGGCAGCAAATGATTAATTAGCAAATGAGTGGGGCAAACACTCTATAGTTGAGGATAATCTAACATTTCATTAATCCTGGTTACATTCCAGACTTTGTACAAAACAAAGCTAAGAAGGTAAATATTCATACCTTATACTGTGGCTTTTACACCAATGGTTTCATGGTTAATCACCACCTACTTTAATGCAGAGCCTCAATGCCTTTCTTCATAAAATAAATCCCATGTGTGTCAATTTCCAAGGACCTAAAATTTAGGTCATTGCCTATTAGCACATTGGAGATTTTATCAAAAATATGTATACTCTTAAAGGCTTCTGCATCTCATTCATATCACAGTTTCTCTGCTTAGAGTTACCTTGAACTATCTATGAAACAGTTCCTCACAGAACAGTAACCACATAGGAATTTATGCAACATATACCCATTGAGGTCTATAGTTAAAATGGCAAACCTTTTTTTTATTTTCTTCTGTCGTTTTTAATGCAAATCTGCCACTTATTCAAAACCAAGGATTTGGCTTGACAAGAGGTCTTACTAAATCGAATCCTTACATTGTTCTTAGGAGCCAAGCAAGGAATGAAAAAATGCAGTGAGCGTTAGTCCTGAGGTACTTCAAGATATTGATATTGCAATATTTAAATACTCTAATTTCTTCAATATGACATAGAGTATATAAGGAAATGAACATTTAATTCACTGTGAAGAGCCTAATTAGCTTTACAGACAAGAACTAAAGATCTGTGTGGGTTTCACCAGCGTGCCCTCATCTCTCGAGCTGCTCAGGCAGATCATTAAATAAACCCACCAGCAGCTGGTTTTGTTGGTGTCACAAAAAGTAATCAATGATCTTACCTGCCTAAACCAATAATCAACTGTGAGATTGATAGAATTCCTAGGAGCCACTCTCTGATGACAACGTTTCTAGCAACCTCCACTAAGGGGGCTTCCGTACCTCTCTCCAGTGTCTAAGCCCACCGCCTGCTCTATGGACCAACTGAAGTCCCACCTCTTACAGTCCATAAGTGCTCCACGTCAGGGACTCGCTACACCCTGGATCTCTGGGAGAACTGTTTCCTGCGTCTCTTACCTTGGTTCTGAGCTTGAGGTCCCTGTCTTCTTGCACTGGCTACATTTTCAAGTGCCATGTTTTATTTGCTAACCAGACATAGGGGATAGCAGGAGGCAGTGAAAGTATATAACAGTATAAAGAACATGGCTGTGAGGACACACAGAGCTGAGTTCAGATCTCAAACTCACAACTGGGTACACTTTTTAACCTAGATGAGCACCAATTTTCTCTTCTATAAATAGGCCAAAAGGGTTGTTGTAACAGGGGAGGGAGAAATAAATGTAAAGTACTGTGTGTGATATCACTCCATAGCAAAAGCAGGTGTGCAAGCATGTGCACACACAGTCGTTCTATACTAAAAGCAGAATGTACGCTTGCTGAGCACAGGGTGTTTCTGCTGTAAGTTCCTTTGTATCCTCCAGCTCACCTGGGACAGTCATTTGCCAACTGTGTGTACTCACAGCTTCATAGCATTCTCCTTTAAGCACACATTAAGAGTCTGGTTTATTAGACTCTAAGCCATATACGTAAAGGACTTGACGGGAATAGGACACCACATCTCACGAGGAGGAATGATGGTGAGGTTCCAGCTGCTTCAGGTTTTCTGGGGAGTGTTCTGGGCTAAAGCGGCAAACAGGCATTTTCTAGGTCTGTAACAGTTGAGTAGGTTCATAGCTAACACTTTTATTTTTAAATTTCACAGATCTCACATCTCTCCTCTAAAGGTGTGCTTTATATACCTATTCATTTATGTCCTAAGCAGCTTCTCCAGAACATAGATATTTTAAATTTTGTTTAAAAAAATCAAAAAATAACAGATGGCTCTAAGATAAAATTTTTTCCAAGGGAAAGGGCAGGCAGAAACAGTGGATCTGGGTGGTTTTAAAATCACAGTCAGAGTAAGACATAAAACTACTTGATTTCAAGTGACAGAACACCAATGGAACCAAATAAAGGAGGGGGGACTTATTATAATAAGAATTCTAATACTCTCATAAGACCCAGCTGTGGAGCAGCTCCAATCAGTTCTTTAAATGCCAGCATTTCTCTCTCCATTTCTCCTAGCTCATCACTGCTCTCCCTAACACACACACACACACACACACACACACACACACACCTGTTTCATTTCTTTCTCTCTCCTGCTGTTCACTCATTCACCATCTCTCCATCTCTCTTGTCCAGATGGCAGTAAACTTGGCCACCAGGAGCTCTGAAGCACCATACAGTTGTTAAAGCTATTCTCAGTTTTAGTCCAGAGTCTTAGAACAAGATGCGAATTGTCTCAGTTTTGATCAGGTGCCCAAATCTGGAACTGAGGACAGTGGCCAACGGATAAAGTCATATTGTCCAAAATGGCTGCTCGGTGACAACCCTAGAAGTGGGGAGAAATCAGAAAAGGGGAAGTAGGGATTTAGGCAGAGGGAAAAGTAGTCCAGGCAGTAGATTTGGCAGTAGTTTTTATACCTCCAATAGGAGGCCCTTTCGGTAATTCCTTAGCTGTTACATTTTACAATAAATCAGAATTCCCAAATGTCTCCAGCAGTAACTAAGGGAGTGTCTGCGACCCTAACTGAATACAGTGGTCAAGTGTTCATGCAGATACATTTCATTTTAAGGCACAGTAAAGAAGTCCTGACTCTATAAAAGAACAAATATTAAATAATTGATTAAAGCCTTGTAATGGTTATATAAATTTATGGTATTTCAACAAAAGACTCTAAGCCACTAAGATCATGCTTTTAAAGAAGGTACAATGATGTGCAACAATGCTCACAATAAAAACTTCTGTGAAAGAGAAAGACGTAGAGCTTAAAGATGCAATGTGTTGAACACATATCAGCACAGCAACAGCTCTATCAGGAAGTCAGAATTATGATGAATTTCAATTTTTACTTCATTTTCGTTTCACATTTTCTAAATTTTTTTAACCAAAAATATATTATTTCATAATCGAAAAAATTAAACAATTAAAAGGTTTAGTAAAGGGCTCACTAAAGGGAGGAAATATGGGTCATTAAAAGGTGAGTTGCTCCAAATTGACCAAGGGTTCAGGAGCGCTGAGTCATTTTTAGAGTTTTTCTGGTTATCAGTGACAGCCTGTGGTGAGCCCAGAGAAGACTGACCAGAAAAGTTACTAACTAGTCAGGGGTGAGGAGCTGCTGCAGGAGAGGGGACATCTGAAAACCAGCTGAGTGCCCGGCCCGAATCCCACACACAGGCATTCTTACCTCACAGGCACCTGGGAACCAGCCTGCCGTGCGGACATCCTTATTCCAACATCTCTGCTGTGCATTAATCCCGGTGGCCTTTCTCTGCTCACTATTTCCCTATTGAAACAAACAAAAAATACATATATTAATATTCACCTGCTTTCTTTTGGTCAGCACCCTTAGAGCCCCATCCTGTCCAAGCCTGTTCGCAGAACCAGAGCCAGGAAACCACCTCGGGCCAACAGCCGTGAAGGTGTGGGGCAGGTCTAATGGATATTCACAACTAGCTTTGTAAGTCCCTAAACTTAAGTATCCTGAGGATCAGATATTTCTCTGTGGGCTGATCCACCACTTAGATCTGCCTTATAAATTTAACTCTTAACAAGAAAAAAAAATAATCAAAGCTACGAGCTTACAAAGGCTGTAAGTCAGTCAAGTTCACAGGAACACTCGAAATTTGTAATCCAAGTCTGTTTTGATAATCATGGTCTTACACCTAACAGAGGACTAAACATTTGAATGTTGAAGATTCTCTTCATGTTTATCAGGATGGACATTCTGGAGACCTGTGTCTTTCCCACTCTTTCAAACTAGAGAACATTTGAGTACTGGGTCAATTACACTTTTTCCTGAGCGGCTAAAACAGCTTTAAAAAATATTGTTGCCACTGTGTCAGATCAAGTGGAGAGGATCAGAAATATGACTTGGGAGTCTCAAAAGGTATTAGGCAGCAAGTTAGGTAGAAATTAAATTCCATTTGCTGGGATTTCATATAACACCCTGAGAGAGCAAAAATGTTCGATTCTCTTTATTAGTGTTGCATTTATGGTTCAAAGTGAAGATTAAATGAAGAAAAATATAAAATTTGATGTTCTAAATAGCTCTTTAAATTGAGAGCCTCAGTCATGTGCTGCAGCATCTGATGTCGCCTCCCTGGCCCCAGAGTCCCTTTGGATCTAATCTGTTGAGTTCATTGCCATTGAACCAATTTTTACAAGGCTACTTTCATCGTGCAAGCCCTTGCTCTGAAAGCCATAATAGCTTTTGAACAAGTCTGAATTCCTCCAACCAACTCTCAGGGACCTCCAAACTCCAGCCTAAACCTGCCTGGGCCTCCAGCTGCTCCAACATACCTCCTGCCCCTCACCTGCAATGCTACCTCATTGTCCTACAGACACGTTCTTTTTCTTTCTTTGTTTCTTTTCTTTTTCTTTCTTTCTTTCTTTCTTTCTTTCTTTCTTTCTTTTTTAGGTGAGAAGAGGGGGGATAGTGAGGCAAACTTCCTCCTTCACCCCAACTGAGATTCACCCTGCAACCCCATCTGGGGCCAATGCTCAAGTACTGAGTTATTTTTAGTGCCTGAGGCTGTCACTCCAAGGGAGCTATCCTCAGTGCCCAGGGCCATGCTTGAACCAATGGAGCCACTGGCTGCGGGAGAGGAAACGGGAGAGAAGAGGGTGGGAGAAGGGAGAAGCAGATGATCGCTTCTCCTGTGTGCCCTGACCAGGAATCAAACCCTGGACATCTATGTGCAGGCTGACACTCTACCCACTGAGCCACTGGCCAGCGCCACACCAGCTCTGCTTACCTGAGCCTCTGGCCTTCCTTTATGCTGGTCCCCTTCGCTCCACACATCAAAATTTGTCCACAGTGTCTCATCAAGCCTTATGTCATCTTTAACCCTTTGACTTTTCCGGTCTGCCTAAGTTTTGCCCCTCTCTGAATTCCTGCCACACTGATAGGTCTGACAACTAATATTCACTGAAAATCCACTACAGGATAGGTTCTGTACATGTTACATTGAAAATACCTTGTTTCATCTTCAGAAGGACTCTGTAAGACAATCACTGTTACCTTATTTCATCATCAATGAGGGAATCTTTGTGCAGTTTAGTTTCTCTGAAAGCATGAGCTCTATGGGGTCAGTACTATGTCGTCCCCCACCCCTTGCTGCCTCATGATTGGTGCCCAGTAAGTATTTTGTTTCACTCGTAAAACATTACCAAATTTATGACTCAAAGAGCTGAAACTCAGAACTGAATCTGTCTCCAAACACCACTGCTTTATGTGCACATATCAGACACAGACAGGCAGTGATATGTCACGTGGGCAAGAATTCACTAAATGCCATTTGATCGTTTGCTATCACTCAGGGCAAAACACCCCACCACTGCACCTTCCCTGAGCAGCGCTGAAGGAAGGGGAGGCGGCATGAGGAGCTTTGTCACACGCTGCCCACAGTGTCCACGAACACACAATAAGAGCACTGTGCTGGCTGTACAAGTGCCACTTCGGGGCGAGTCTCCCTTCCAGCCTCCTTGCCACCCCAAGGCCCCTCCTACACAGAAGTGATATTGCTGCTGTAAAATGAGTACAGCCAGATTAGCTATAGGAGCCTCTTACATACACATGCATACTCACCCTCCAGTACTCCCAAGTGGATGAGGCAATGAGCATACTCTGCTCGGCTGGGAGATCTCCATCAAGTCACAGGAGTGACTGAACTTGCCTCTGATACACGAAAACTGCAGAGGAGTCATATCAGGTGAGACCTATTGTTTCCATTGGCACGAATCAGTAGTGGCAACATATGTATGCTAACTCGCCACTATTCCAAGGTCTGGATGCCCAGGTATCTGGATAAAAGGCCTGGATACTCACTCCTGTGGCTTCTGAATCATGACATCTCCAAGTGAAATTAAATTTAGAAAATATTAATTTCTTATACGACTCCTCTAATCAAAAGATAGTCAAAATCATAGGCCTTGTATTTTCAACTCAACACAGAGAAAAGTTGACTAAGCCTAGAGCCGTATGTTTTAAATGAATATGTCCATGATACCTGTGGGATCAAAGAAGTTTCATCTGACTCCTTGGTTCATGGTACTCACCCTAATAAATAAAGGTTTTCTTATTAAAAAATAAGATTCTTAGATTCTTGTCTGAGAAAGTTTAATAGATTAGTATTCATGAATTTGTTAATTATGCATCCTCCATTTAACTATAAAGAAGCATGGAGTTAGGCACAATGAAAAATGAAACAATGTGGCAGGCTTAGTTGTTGCTTCTCAGCATTTGGTATATAAGAAGGCTGGGGCCGTAATTGGTGAGTTGAAAGGACGCCGTAACTGAACAGTATGAGAGGTGTTCAAATGAGGAGGGAGATATTACTTCTTGACTGCTTAATCCACTGAACAGTCATTGCTCCTCAGAACTGAAGTTTGAGTTGTTCACATATTGGCATCAATCATTTTAAATATGAAAAGGCTCTCCTCATTCTATTATGTATTTTACTTTATCTGAAGTTCTGTTATTTCTCTCTCTTCCCTACTCAACCACGTGCTGAGAGCTGGCAGGAGGTTTACTCACTTTTGTATCTTCTAATTCCCAGAACTAGGCTGGCACCACGCATGTGCCTCTTGGTTAAACTATAAGAAACTGAATTTCTGGAAATAAAAAACATGACAAGAATTTCATTGGATTAAATAGTTAGGGCCTTTATGGAGGCCTAATCTACGCTGAGCACCAACCTAGATATTTTACATCTGTGAGCCTTAATCGTCACAATGACTTCAAAAGTTAGGTTTTTTGACAGATGAAAAAGTAAGCTTGAAGAAGTTGAAAAGTGGACCAAAGTCTCACAGCTGTCAGTGGTAAAACTAGAACTCAGATCCAGGAATGCCTTTCTATCTATGCCTGCCTGCTTCCTTGAAGATCTACAGCAGGGGTCCCCAAACTTTTTACACACGGGGCCAGTTCACTGTCCCTCAGACCGTTGGAGGGCCAGACTATAAAAAAAACTATGAACAAATCCCTATGCACACTGCACATATCTTATTTTAAAGTAAAAAACAAAACGGGAACAAATATAATATTCAAAATAAAGAACAAGTAAATTTAAATCAACAAACTGACCAGTATTTCAATGGGAACTATGCTCCTCTCACTGACCACCAATGAAAGAGGTGCCCCTTCCGGAAGTGTGGCGGAGGCCGGATAAATGGCCTCAGGGGGCCACATGCAGCCCACAGGCTGTAGTTTGGGGACCCCTCATCTACAGGACCTTCTCCACACCTGGAGCTGAACACATCCTCTCCAGCGCCCTCCCCAGCCCCTCTGCAGAGTGAAGAGCCTGTTCTGCCACCTGCTGCATTTCAGCACGCCTGTTCCCTAGGGTAGCACCTGGAGCACTTTAGCTGCCACAGTTTTTTAAAAGGAAATGGAAAAGGAGTGGCAATGTGGGAATTCCTGGGCCACGTGACAGCTGCAATGCTCCATCTGTCAAGACTCGAAGAGAGTTGGTAGTGCAGACTTCAGAAACTGTCCTTCATTGAACGGCTTTGCATTATTTCTTCTGGGAAAACCCATGGCCAGGCTCAAGGAATTATCGATTTCATCTTCTCCTTGCCCTAAATTTCCCAGCAAAAAGCCTTACTGTCAAACTTCCTGCAAAAAATGTAACTAAAAATTTTATAACTAGGTCATCTTTATTTACAAATTACACACCATACTTAAAAAATGGAAAAGTATTTGCTTTTTTTTTTTAATTTTTGAGGTATGCTATCCTATAAAAGTCCCAAAGAGATGTTGAGGTCTAAAGAGGACACTGTTTTCTTCTGAGATTTTTGTACAGATATAAATAGGGACTTTAAGTTAGGGTCAGCCTAATCCTAAAAATAAATCACTTATTTTCATTCTCCCAGCCCCAGTAGAGATTTTACAAGCTTTTCTAACTTAATAATAAAAACCACCAAAATCTCTTAAAAATTTGTATGCCCCTAGAGGAACAATTTAATTGTTGCCAAAGCTATAAGACTACCTACTCCAGGTTAAAATAAAATTTAATCAGGGGGAGAGGTTGCTTCAAATCATTTCCCTCAACTTTTACAGGGTCCTCATGACTGTATCTATGTTTTATCCAAATAAAAAATGGTTCAGTGCACATATGTTTTAGGATTAAATTAAACTCAGAGTCTTAACTATAGTCATGCACCACATAATGACGATTTGGTCAACAATGGGCCACATATACAATGGTGGTCCAATAAAATCATAATGAAGTTGAGTTTCCTGTAATAAATGGAAGAATATATGGTTCAGAGGGATATTTTTTCTCTAATAGGAACAACATCTGTGGGGCTTGGCAATAGAGTCCCTCTCACTCAGAGCGCCTCTATTCTGAGTGTGAGATTGCATCCCAGTCAGCCAGCCACTGTTTGAGCACAGAGGAGTCTACCCTCAACACTGCATATTCAAAGGTCACCAGAGCCTACCCAGATACATAGCCTGAGGGCCTTCAGAGTACATTGCTGTAAACTCTTTGTTGGGGACCTAAGATCCTGCATGAGGATCTAGGACCACAGGAGCTACCTTAACAAGCATTAAGTGTCACAGCCACTTCAGTAAAAGCTTTCTGTGTTAGTGCGGAGCCAGCCTGGCCCCACCCTTTGGAAATATTTTCAGTTTGTAATGATAAATCATAGATAAGTTTTATTTCATCCATCAATTCAATGCCAGAGAGGGCCCTTTGTGCCAGATAGGGTCCATGGAACCAAAAACAACTTTTCAAAGTTAAAATATTGAGTCATCAGTTCTATGCCCTCTCCATGTTAAACACCCTCTCTCTCTCTCTCTTTTAATGAATACAACCAAGTTCTTTGGTTCTGACCATTGCTCCAACATGCAATAACAAAACCCACATTGCCATGGCAATCCACTATGTTCCTTTATTTTTCCGTCTTGCTTTCTTATTCCTAATGACCCTACGGCCCCTTTTCACTTCCTCCTGACAGTCACTATTATGGCGATCTATATCTTAAATGACCAGTTTCTCCTCGATATTTCCAATCAATTCAGCCCACATCCCAGTGCATGGAGCAGCACTGATGGCTTCAATGTTCTATTTCTGACCCTGTCAGAAGGAAGCAAGGGGAGTGCTTGTGGGACAGGGTTTATAAAGTCTGCACTACAGTATTTACGGTACCACCCCGGCCATCACACACACTCAACGCTCACATCCCTACTCACCCAGGGCACCCCCAGTGCTGCAGACTCCATTCATGGTAAGGACCCCATTTGGGTGTGCCATTTGCATCCTTTATACCACATTTTTACTGTACCCTTTCTATGCTTCAATAGGTTTAGATACACAAATACTTACCCTTGTGTTACCATTGCCTAGAGTATTCAGTACAGTACGTGTTGTACAGGTCTGCAGCCTACGAGCAACAGGCCATATAAGGCATCCTAGGTGTGTAGTAGGTTAAACCATCCAGATTTGTGTAAGTGCACTCTATGATGTTAGTACAATGACTAAATTGCCTAATGACAAATTATCAGAATATATCCCCATCATTAAGCAACATATGATTGTACAGTATCTCCCCACCACCCCCTTGTCCTTGGTTTCATTTTCCACAGTTTCAGTCATCTACAGTCAACATTGGTCTACAAATACTGTATTAAAGGGAAACTTCCAAAAATAAACAACTTTTAAATATGTGTAGTTCTGAACAGAATGATGAAATCGCATGCCATCCTGCTCTGTCCCACCAGGATGTGAGTCGCCCCTTTGCCAGATGCTCCAGCACTCCACACACTCCCTGCCCTGCAGTCACTTAGTAGCCACCTCGGGATCAGACTGAATGTTCCAGCATCGCAGTCCTTGTGTCCAAGTGACTCCCATTTTACTTAGAAATTCTGCAAAGTGCAAGAGTAGTGAGGCTGGCAACCCAGATCTGCCAAAGAGAAGCATAAAATGCTTCCTTTAAGTGAAAAGGTGAAAGTTCATAATTTAAAGAAAGATTGTATGCCAGGTTACTAAGATCTATGGTAACAATGTATCTTCTATATGTGAAATTGTGAAGAAGAAGAAAGAAATCCATATTAGTTTCACTGTCACACTTCCCATTGCAAGTGCACTGTTAAGTGCTTAGTTAAGATGATAAAGGCGTTAAATTTAGGAGTGGGAAACATGAACAGAAAAACATGTCCCTACTGACAGCAATGCTTTGCACCAGAAAACACTGAGTTTATTCAAAGCTTTCAGCAAAGGATCTCCTGAAGTGAGTGACACCTAGTCATATATGACACATAAAGAATGATTATAATAAGATAATTTGAGAGAGAGAGAGACCACATTCACAAAACTTTTACTACAGTATATTGTTATTACTGTTCAAGTATATTATTAGTTATTGTTAATTTTTTTATTTTTTTATAATTTTATTTAGACAATTAATTTTAACACCTAGAGCACATAGATTTAGAGAAAACATTTCCATATCATTTTGACATTTGATTATGCTGTATACCCATCACCCAAAGTCAAACTGTCCTCCACTACCCTTCATTTGGTTTTCTTTATGCCTCTCCCCTACATCCACCCCCTTCCACACCTCCCCTTCCCCTCCCCCTGGTAACCACTGCACTCTTATCTATGTCCCTGAGTTTCAATTTTGTGTCCCACCTATGTATGGAATCATACAGTTCTTAGTTATTTCAGATTTACTTATTTCACTCATTATAATATTATCAAGGTCCAACCATGTTGCCATAAATGATCCTATGTCATCATTTCTTATGGCTGAAGAACTCCATAGTATATATGTACCACATCTTCTTTATCCAGTCTTCTATTGAAAGACTTTTGGTTGTTTCCATGTCTTGGCCACTGTGAACAATGCTGCAATGAACATGGGGCTGCATATGTTTTTATGTACCAATGATTTTAAGTTTGGGGGTATATACCCAGTAGAGGGATTGCTGGGTCATATGGTAGTTTTGTTCTTAATTTTTTGAGGAACCACCATACTTTCTTCCATAATGGTTGTACTACTTTACATCCCCACCAACAGTGAATGAGGGTTCCTTTTTCTCCACAGCCTATCCAACACTTTTTATTACCTGTCTTGTTGATAATAGCTAATCTAACAGGTGTGAGGTGGTATCTCTTTGTAGTTTTGATTTGCATTTTTCTAATAGCTAATGATGAGCATCTTTTCATATATCTGTTGGCCATTTGTATTTCTTCCTGGGAGAAGTGTCTGTTCATGTCCTCTTCCCATTTTTTTATTGGATTGTTTGCTTGTTTATTGTTGAGTTTTGTGAGTTCTTTGTATATTTTGGATATTAGGCCCTTATCTGAGCTGTTGTTTGAAAATATCATCTCCCATTTAGTTGACCGTCTGTTTGTTCTGTTGTCAGTTTCTTTTGCTGTGCAAAAGCTTCTTAGTCTGATCTGGTTCCATTCATTTATCTTTGCCTTCACTTCCCTTGCTTTTGGAGTCAATTCATAAAGTGCTCTTTATGGCCAAGGTCCATGAGTTTAGTACCTATGTATTCTTCTATGTATTTTATTGTTTCAGATTTTATATTTAGATCTTTCATCCATTTTTGAATTAATTTTTGTATGAGGAGACAAACCATAGTTGAGTTTCATTATTTTGCACGTGGCTTTCCAGTTTTCCCAACACCATTTATTGAAGAAGCTTTCTTTTCTCCATCGTGTGTTTTTGGCTCCTTTATGAAAGATGATTTGACCATATATATGGGGTTTTATTTCTGGGCTCTCTATTCTGTTCCATTGGTCTGAGTGTCTACTTTTCTGTCAGTATCATGCTGTTTTGATTATTGTGGCTCTGTAGTATAATTTGAAGTCAAGTATTGTAATTTTCCCAGCTTCATATATTTTCCTTAGGATTATTTTGGCTATTTGGGGTTTTTAGGGTTCCATATAGACCTGATAATTTTTGTTCCATTTCTTTAAAAAATAACATTGGAATTTTGATTAGAATTGCATTAAATTTATATATTGTTTTGGATAATATGGTCATTTTAACTTATTTATTCTTTTTATCCAAGACCAAGGAATATTTTTTCATTTCATTGTGTCTTTTTTTCATTTCCTTTAACAATGCTTTGTAATTTTTATTATATAGGTCCTTTACATTCTTTGTTATGTTTATTCCTAGGTATTTTGTTGTTTTTGTTGTTGTTGCAATCGTAAAAGGGATTATTTTTTTTAGTTCATTTTCCGAAGTTTTATTGTTGGCATATAAGAAGGCAATAGACTTCTGTATATTAATTTTGTATCCTGAAACCTTACTGTATTGGTTTATTGTTTCTAATAATCTTTCAATGGAGTCTTTGGGATTTTCTATAAACAGGATCATATCATCTACAAAAAAGTGAAAATTTTACTTTTTCTTTCCCAATATGAATGCCTTTTATTTCTTTCTCTTGTCTGATTGCTCTGGCTAGAAATTCCAGCACTATTTGAATAGTAGTGAAGAGAGGGGGCAGCCTTATCTTTTTCCTGATTTTAGAGGAAAAGTTTTCAGCTTTTTGCTATTTAATATGATGTTAGCTGATTGTCATAAATGGTCTTTATTATGTTGAGAGATTTTCTTTCTATACCCATTTTGTTGAGTGTTTTAACATAAAATGATGTTGTATTTTATCAAATGCCTTTTCTGCATCTATTGATAGGATCATATGGTTTTTGTTTTCTGTTTTGTTGATATGGTGTATTATGTTAATTGTTTTACATATGTTGAACCATCCTTGTGATTCTACGATGAATCCCACTTAATCATGGAGAATTATTTTTTCAATATGTTGTTGTATTCAGTTTGCTAGTATTTTGTTTAGGATTTTAGCATCTGTATTCATTAGAGATATTGGTCTGTAGTTTTCATTTTTGGTGTTGTTCTTGCCAGGTTTCGGTATGAGGGTTATGTTGACCTCATAAAATATATTTGGAAGTATTGCTTCTTCTTCAATTTTTTAAAAGACTTTGAGTAGGATAGGAACCAAATCTTCTTTGAATGTTTGATAGAATTCACGAGTATAGCCATCTGGCCCTGGAATTTTATTTTTTGGGAAGTTTTTGATAGTTGTTTCTATTTCCTCACTACTTATGGGTCTGTTAGGCTTTCTCTTGTTCATGATTCAGTTTGGGAAGATTATATTGTTCTAGGAATTTATCCATTTTTTTCTAGATTGTTAAATTTGGTGGCATATAGTTTTTCATGGTATTCTACAATGATCCTTTGTATATCTATGATATCTGTGGTAATTTCTCCTTTTTCATTTTGGATTTTGTTTATATGAGTCCTTTCTCTTTTTTCCTTAGTGAGTCTTGCCAAGGGTTTGTCAATTTTGTTGATCTTTTCAAAGAACCAGCTCCTTGTTTTGTTTTTTTTTTGTCTTTTTGTTTTTTTGTTTGTTCGGTTTTTTTTTTTTTTGTATTTTTCTGAAGGTGGAAACTGGGAGAGACAGTCAGATAGACTCCCGCATGCGCCCAACCGGGATCCACCTGGCACACCCACCAGGAGGCGACGCTCTGCCCACCAGGGGTCGATGCTCTGCCCCTCCGGGGCGTCGCTCTGTTGCGACCAGAGCCACTCTAGCACCTGGGGAAGAGGCCAAGGAGCCATCCCCAGCACCCGGGCCATCTTTGCTCCAATGGAGCCTCGGCTGCGGGAGGGGAAGAGAGAGACAGAGAGGAAGGAGAGGGGGAGGGGTGGAGAAGCAGATGGGCGCTTCTCCTGTGTGCCCTGGCTGGGAATCGAACCCGGGACTCCTGCACACCAGGCCAATGCTCTACCACTGAGCCAACCGGCCAGGGCTAGCTCCTTGTTTTATTGATTCTTTCTAGAGTTTTTCTGTTCTCTATTTCATTTTTTCTGCTCTCATTTTTATTTCCTTTCTTTTGCTGGTTTTGGGTTGCCTTTGTTCTTCTTCTTCTAGTTCTTTAAGATGTGATGTTAGGTTGTTTACTTGGGCTCTCTCTTGTTTGTTCATATAAGTCTGTAGTGATATGAACTTCCCTCTTATTACTGCTTTTGCTGCATCCCAGAGATTCTGATATGTTGTGTTGTCATTTTTGTTTTTCTGTATATATCTATTAATCTCTGCTTTTATTTCTTCTTTGACCCAGTCCTTTTTTAGAAGTATGTTGATTGATTTCCACATTTTTGTGGGTTTGTTTACTTCTTTTTTAAAGTTGAATCCTAGTTTCAAAGCTTTATGGTCAAAGATATGCTTGGTATAATTTCAATCTTTCTGAATTTGTTGATGTTAGTTTTTTGGCCCAACATAAAGTCAATTCTTGAGAATGTACCATGTATACTGGAGAAAAATGTATCCTCTGACATTTTGGGAATGTACCATGTACACTGGAGAAAAATGTATCCTCTGAAATGTCCTGTAGATGTCTATCATATCCAATTGTTCTAGTGTTTCATTTAAGGCCAATATTTATTTCTTGATTTTCTGTTTGGCTGAATGATCTAGAGCCATCAGTGGTGTATTGAAGTCTCTAAGTATGATTGCATTTTTGTCGATTTTTTATTTTTAGATCAGTTAATAGATGTCTTATATACTTTGGTGCTCCTTGGTTTGGTGCATATATATTAAGAAGTGTTACGTCTTCTTGATTCAATGTCCCCTTTATCATTATGAAATGACCATCTTTGTCTCTGATTACCTTTGCTGTCTTGTAGTCAGCATTGTTAGATATGAGTATGGCTATACCTGCTTTTCTTTAGATATTATTTGCTTGGAGAACTGTTTTCCAGCCTTTCACTTTGAATCTGTTTTTATCCTTGTAGCTTAGATGTGTTTCTTGAAGGCAGCATACAGTTGAATTTTCTTTTTTGATCCACTCTGCTACTCTGTGCCTTTTTATTGGTGAGTTCAATCATTTACATTTTATGTAATTATTGACATTTCAGAGTTTCCTATTGCCATTTTATATACTGCTTTCTGATGGCTGTGTTTCTTGTTTGGTTCTTCTCTTTTGTTATTCTGTCATTTGTTTTTGTTTGGTTGTATTCCATAGTTCCTTCCTCTGTTTCTTCTTTTTTTAAGCCGTGTGTTTTAGTAATGGTATTTTCAGGGGTGGTTACCATTAGGTAATTAAAAGAATATATATCATATTCATTGTAGTCTATTATCTCATGAGTGCTTTTGTACTCCATCCTTCTTTGTTACTGCTAATTTTTGTCTTCTCCCCTTCTTTGTTTTTGTTGTCACAGATTATTCTTGTTTTTATTGTGATCTTGTTGGAGCTTTTACTTGTGATTTTGCTTTGTTTTGTCCTTTGTATCGGGTCGAATAACCCCTTTTAGTATTTCCTGAAGTGAGGGTCTCCTGGTGATAAATTCCCTCATCTTCTATATATCTGTGAATGTTTTTATTTCTCCTTTATATTTGAAGGAAAACTTTGGTGGATATAATATTCTTGGCTGGAAGTTTCTCTCTTTCAGTGCTTTAAATATTGGGGTCCACTCTCTTCTGGCTTGCAGAGTTTCTGCTGAGAAATCTGATGATAACCTAATGGGCCTTCCTTTATATGTTGTAGTCTTCTTTTCCCTGGATGCCTTGAGAATTTTTTTCTTTGTCATTGATTTGTTATAATTTCATTACAATGTGCCTTGGAGTAGGTCTGTTTGGGTTAAGGTAACTTGGTGTTCTGTTTGCTTCTTGGATTCAAGGCTCTAATTCTTTCCAAAGGCTTGGAAAATTCTCATTATTTGTTTGGATATGTTCTCCATTCCTTTTTCTCTCTCTTCTCCTTCTTAAATATTCATTATTCTTAAATTGCTCTTTCTGATGGAGTCAGAAAATTCTTGTAGGGCTTTCTTATTTTTTTAAATTTGTGAGTATCTCTTCTCTTCTTTCTGTAGTATCTCTAGTTACCTGTCGTCTATGTCATTAATTCTCTCTTCTATCTGGCCTAATCTATTAGCTAAGCTTGTCACCTCATTTTTCAGTTCATGTATTGAGTTTTTCATCTCTGTTTGGTTCCTTTTTATAGTTCCAATTTCCTTGATAAAGTATTTTTTTTGTTCTTTGAGCTCACTAAATTGCCTTTTAGAGCTTTCTTGTATTTCATTGAGTATTTCTAGAACTTCAATTGTGAATTTCCTGTCATTTAACTCCAAGGTTTCAAAGTAATTGAAGTGTTTTTTCTAGATATTTTTTCATCATCTATCTGAAGTACGTCTCTGTCTTTTGTATCCATGATATTTTATTTCTTTCTCCTTATGGCATTTAAGAGTGGTAATGTTAATAACACTAATAAGAGATAATTAAGAAAGTAAAATAAAAGTTGAAAAAATAAAAATTCTATAATATGTGGAACAAAAACTACAGAGAACAAGGAGCAGGAACTAAGGGGAGATGACAAAAGAGAGAAAAAATGAAGTAAAGGAGAAGCAAAATACCACAAAGAAAAATATAAGCCCAAAATATAATAATTTGATGATAAATGATGATCAGATGAGAGCAAGAAGAAGAGGAAGAAGAAGAAAAAGAATAAAAAATTATAAAGGAGAAGAAACAAGAAGGGGAATAAAGAGAAAGAAAGGACAAAAAAACAAAATACAAAAAAAGAGAAAGAAAAAAAATAAAAATACAGAAGTAAAGGTTTCTGAAATGAAACCCTCACAACAAAACAAGAATAAAAAATGTAACAACTATGGATAATGTAGTTCAAAAGGAAAATAATAAAAAAAAAGAAAAGAAGTGAAAATGACAAAAAGCATTTAAAAATATAATTTTTTTCTGGTTTTGAGAGGTAGCTTCCTCCTTTTTTTGGCAGATGGCACTATACTATGAGTTTTGCCTCTCTGGGGCTCTTGGGCAGAGGTCCTCTGGTGTGTTGCTGTGGCAGTGACATAGGCTGGGCCTCAGTCCCATTGGCAGGTGGAGCTTGCTAGAGTTTTGCAATTATCTGGCTCTAACAATGGCAGTCTCAGTTTTCCAGGTGCCTCTCCCCACGTCCCTCCCATTGGAGCTAGCAGCCTGGAGACTTAGCTGTAGGGTCTGCCTCAGCTAATGTCCTCACAGCAAAGGAATCTATGCATAGTCAGGTCACCCCTCCAGCGCCACTCAAAGCACAGTTCTGGGCAAGGCAGTGGCAACCAGAGCCGCCAGCAAAAGCAAGCAGGGCAGGGCACAGACTAAGGACCAAGTGCCTTTCTGTTACACACAGGCAAAATTCTATGAGCCAGTGAGCATATCTAGCATGCCTCAACACGCCAAGGTTTTAATCTCCATGGGCTATTCCTGCTTGCGCTGCTTGGTAGCCCATGACAGGCCACCTATGTGTTCAGCTCCCATGACTCCAGCAATGCACACAGATGGTTGCAGCCGCTGTTCAGGCATCCAGAGAAGGCAGCCTCAGGCCAAGGGTCTTGGCCTGTGCCCATGCCTAGCACTGGAGATAGTGGAACCGGGAATGCCCAAAGATGCTGGTGCCCATGCAGGTGCCTAGCATTGACAATCTCATGCTAAGCACTCTGGCCCACGAGTGCCTGCTCACTCCCAGCATTGGTGATGCTAGGTGGAGCCACTAGCACAGTGAAGGTGATCATGGAGCTGGAAATGCTCAAAGAATCTGGTGGCAACCCACGCAGGCACCTGTGCTGGTAACTTTAGATGGATCCCAAAGCCCATCCGCGCGCCCAGCATCTGCAATCTCAGGCAAAGCTGGTGTGTTCTTTCTTTCATTTGAGCACTCACCTTAACTCATCTCCATCCCCACTAGATCAGTCTCTCCTCTTCACCCAGCTCCAAACAAAAGAGCCCCTACCTCAGATCAGTGAGGCAAGCAAAATGCCCCATCCTCCCTCTTATATATTTAGCCACTTTGTCATCCAATTATACCATTTTCTTGTTTGTGTAAATTTTGGGTGCTCCTAAAGTTTTTTTTCTCTGTATTTAGTTGTTGAATTTGTTGAAATTTCAAGGGAAGAGATCAGAAGTATCCCTCATACCGCTGTTTCTCTGCTGTCCTTCCTGTTAATCTTTTAAAGTGCCCAATTTATAAATTAAACTTTGACATAGGTATATGTATATAGGGAAAAAAAAACATAGTATATATGGGTTTTGGTACTATCCATGGTTTCAAGCATCCACTGGGAGTCTTGGGATGTATCCCTCACAGATAAGGGGTGACAACTCTACTTTTTTTCTCCTCTCCTTGATACAGGCATAAAAGAACTTATAAAGTATAGTCTCTTCATAATTCCTGATAATAGAAAAGAAAAGGTATTACAAGTGTTTGGGATATAATTACATATTCAGGATTTATTATTTAATGTTATAACCATATTCACTAATTGTATCTAAGACTTTCCTAGTTATTTGCAGTCCCAGATTCACAAACCTCAAAGTAAAGATTTAGGATCTAACAGGGCTGGGGTTGAGATGGCAGGTCCAGATCTTTCCCAGCTACATCAAACTCTATATAAAGTTACTAAAATTCCTGGGATATAAGTTTCTTTACCCATATAATGAAGACAGACTTATCTGCAAGTGATGCTGATCAGAAAACTTGAGAAAATACAAGTAAAATACCTCACATAGTATCTGGTATGTATTATTCTAGTCTCAAATAAATACTTTTCTCTTCCTAAAACTACAGAGCAGTGGTCCATTCCTGCATTTCTGCTTCATGTGAACAGGGCAGGTTTTCTTTAAAGTGCAGAAAGCAAAGGCATATGATTCTCTTTTTCTATTTTCTCTTTGAAATCTTCATTTGATGAAAAAAGATCCTATGACACATGCCTGTCATGGACCCTTTTATGTAATAACTCAGCTGGCTGGTTTTCTCAGCAATAATCATGTCAAAATATTAATGAATAACTGCCAAAATTCTGTTTGTTGACAGATTTACATAAAATGTCATATGAATATAAAGTTACTTTTCATATCTTCTTGTGAATGATACAGCAATGAGGATAAGCTTTCAAATAATACAAAGGAGAAAGGAATACAAAATTACTTGCTTTTAGTTTCTCCTTCTTCTAGCCAAATAAAAGCATTAATCAAAGTATTAAACCTATGAGAGGAACAACTATATGAATCAATTCTTGAGAATCTACAGTTGCATAATTGCATAGTTATGCACTGAAGAGAATCTTGCCTTCAGATTTATTTATAAAAAGAAATTACATGGTGAAAAGGGAAAAAATTGAGATTTGGTTCTGTTCTTCCATTAATTAACTTTATGTATTATTTGGGGGAAATCATTCATCTTGCTGAGTATCAAAATAGAGTTGATATCAAACTAGACTGTCCACCTACAACAGCCCCTGAGTCAAAGTCTGAACTCTGCCAGTTATTGCAAATAAGGGTTTATTGGAACACAACCACCCCTATTCATTACATATCCCCCAGGGCTTCTATTGCATTACAACAGCAGAGTTGAGCAGTTGCAACAAAGATCATGTGGTCTATGAAAGCTAAAATATCTACTGTCTGGTCATTACAGAAATTTTCAGTTTTGATAAATTTCAATTTGATAATTTTTTAATGGTTTATGCCTTTTGTACACTATTTAAGAAATAATCTTTCCCAAGGTCAGAAAACTTTCTTTTATGTTTTCTTCTAGAAGTCTTACAATTTTAGTTCTTACATTTATTTCTGTAATTCAAGTTAATTTTATACATAGTGTGTGTTAAGAACTGAGTTTAGGCCCTGGCTGGTTGGCTCAGTGGTAGAGCGTCGGCCTGGCATGCGGAAGTCCCAGGTTCGATTTCCGGCCAGGGTACACAGGAAAGGCTCCCATCTGCTTCTCCACCCCTCCCCCTCTCCTTCCTCTCTGTCTCTCTCTTCCCCTCCCGCAGCCCAGGCTCCATTAGAGCAAAAGATGGCCCGGGCGCTGGGGATGGCTCCTTGGCCTCTGCCCCAGGTGCTAGAGTGGCTCTGGTCATGACAGAGCGACCCCCCAGATGGGCAGAGCATCGCCCCCTGGTGGGCGTGCTGGGTGGATCCCAGTCAGGCGCATGCGGGAGTCTGTCTGACTGCCTCCCCGTTTCCAGCTTTAGAAAAATACAAAAAAAAAACAAAACTGAGTTTAATTTTCTGGAAAATGGATATCCACTTATTCCAGCAACATTTATTGAAAATACTTTTCTTTCTCATTGAACTGTTTTGGCACCTTTGTTAAATCTTAATTATCCAGGGCCTGATCAGTAGTAGCACAGTGGCTAGAACATCGACCCAGAATGCTGTGGTTTCTGGTTCAAAACACCAAGGTCGCCAGCTTGAGCACAGGCTTGTCGGCTTAAGCACAGAGTTGCCAGCTTTAGTGTGGGTTCACTGCCTTGAGTATGGCATCATCAACATAATCCGAGGGTTGCTGGCTTGAACCCAAAGGGTCACTAGCTCATCTTGAGTTCCTAGGTCATGACACATATGAAAAGCAATCAATGAACAACTGAAGTGAAGCAACTACAAGTTGATGCTTCTCATCTCCCTCTCTCAAAAAGGGGGGGGGGGGAGTGGGAAAATATGAAACAAAGAAAATAATTTTTAAAAAATTAATTTTCCATACATTTGTGGTCTATTTCTTAACAATTTTGTTCCACTGATTTGTATATGTCACCATATACCAATACTACAGGCAATGATTATTGTAGAATTATATAAACCCTTGATATCTGACAGGTTAAACTCTACAACATTTTCAGAATTGTTTTGGTTATATGAGTCTTTTGTATTGTCACATAAATTTTAGAATCAACTTGTCAAATTATAAAAATAAACTTGCTGGCATACTAGTGAGAACTCCACTGTGTATATTTTGGGGAGTCTATTCTGAGTCTATAGATTTAGAAAAAATAATTTCTTAATAATTTTAACAATATTTTATGGTCTTCAATGTATAGGTCTTTTACGTATTTTGTTAATTTTTTTCCTAATAATATCATGTTTCAGGATGTTACTGCAAATTATTTTTGTTTATTTTTATTTACAAATAGATTATTACAAATAGATATACATTTTTATGTGACTTTTTATCCTTTGACCTTGTGTTTTTGTAGTCACTTAGCAACTTCTATGTCATCCTTTTTAATAAAGACAAATTTACTTCTTCCCTTCCAATCAGAATGTTTTATTTCTTTGTCTTGCTTTATTGCATTGATTAGAATTTCAAGTACAATGTTTAAAGAAATTATGAGACCAGGCATTCTTGTTTTGTTCCTGATCATAGGAGGAAAACATTCAGTGTTTTACCATTACAGGTGATGTCAGCCCTTTATCAGTTTGAGAAAATTATCTTCAGTTCTTTGTCTTCTGTGATTGTATATCAAGAATTGTTGTTTAATTTTGTCAAATGCCTTTTTTCTACTAACTTGATCATATGGATTTTTTTAAATTTTATTTTATTTATTCATTTTAGAAAGGAAAGAGAGACAGAGAGAGAGAAGGGGGAGGAGCAGGAAGCATCAACTCCCATATGTGCCTTGACCAGGCAAGCTCAGGGTTTCGAACCAGAGACCTCAGCATTTCCAGGTCGATGCTTTATCCACTGCGCCACCACAGGTCAGGCCTTTTTTAAATATAAATCATCTAAAGCAAAGTCAGCAGCCAGCAAAGCTGAAGATTCAAACTGTATCCTTCAATACCATTGAAGATCAATGTCAATGATTTCCTGTAGGAATAACTTGATACACCATACAATCTACAAGAGATTCTAGCACAAAAGTCTGGCAATGCTCAAGGAAGACATAATTTTTGGGCATACTATCTGGCACCTCACAAGTAATAATTAAATGTCTGTGAATCAACTGTTCAAAACATTCCTTAGCACAAACATTAACATTGTAGGCAATTAGTCTTTAACTGAGCATACAAAACCTTACAGCTTAGCCACCTTTTCATTATAAGAACAGAAAAAATCAGTTTCACACTAGAAGTAATGGCATAAACTTTACTTTTCAAGTCCTAAGTGGCAGAATATTAATGTTATAAAACTCCTTATTTTCCACATAACTCATGCCTCTATAATACATGGATCATTAACTGCACTGGGTTTGGATAACAGATTAGTCACTGGCATTCCATTGTTATCTTTTCCTTTTCCTGCTGCGACAAGGTTATCTTCAACAATTGTAAAGTTAGAGCCTTCCATTTTAACCTCAACTGTTAAGGTTACTAGTTATTCAGGACTACATCAACCCTGAAGTCATTAGGGTCCAAGGGAAATAGAATGTTGAGGATGGAAAAATCTATTACAACATCCTCATTCAGCTGACAAGAACATGAGGATCACAGAGAATTCTGTGACACAGCCAGATAGTAAGAGAGGCAGAAGTACAATTCAGGTCCCCAAATTCTGAGGTCAGAGCTCTTCTCTGAAAATGCTATAAGTTTTATAAATTTAGTTTAACCTCCTGTCACTTTAAAGCCAAAATTTTATTCTACTTATAAATGTGCCTTGGTAGTGCAATACTTTGAAACATCTCAAGAGATTTTACAAAATAAGCTTTAAAAGTACATAGAGTTCCATACAAGTAAGCATAAGGCTTTAAGAATCCTAGAAAGTTTTTCTTTGTATGGAAACATAATGAGCTTATCCTATTTTTATAGATAACCTTAGACATTTTTTAGTGTATATTTCTTCTGGGCTCATGATTCCCTTATCTGTTAAAATTGAAGTTTCTATTAATATAGGCTAGCATTTTTATATTTTGTTTTTTTCTGTTATTATTCTTATAGTTTTTCTTTCTTTTTGGTATGATAGTAGATAGTATGGAATCCAATTAAGTGTACCCAGGTGATTCAGATTATGTCTTTGATTTCCCTGATCACTAATACATAGCATAAAACTCAATCATTGGATTGTTACATGTCAAATAGATATACGCAAAGAAACTACAACTTAAAGTCAAAAGATAGGCTTCTCTTCAGTCACAAGAAAGGTATAAGATATAGTCTTTGTATGGGTCCTCTAGAAATTCTGTGTCCTCTGAGGCAAAAATTAAGATGTTAACACTTCATTTAGAAGGCATAATTATAAAATGGTTAGATTGAAGAAAAAAAGAGAAGGAAAACAAGGGAAGATACAATACAAAGTGACGTTGTGTGTTACCAGCAGGCCACATGTCCCAGAAAAATGAGAAGACATACACACATATCCCCCTCAGGATATGAGGTCTCTATGAAAAAGTACAAGGAAGACCTAAACAGGAATAAGTTCTATTCATTAAACACATACTAATAAAGAAGTTAATTGCTACATTGTCTCAACGAGAATATAGTTTAGGAACTTCTGAAGTTCACTGTTCTTTCCAGTAGATTTCCAAATGAAAAGTAGTGTTTGGAGAGTTAATAATGATGACATAATGGAAAGCAAATAGACCAATAAAATTCACAAGGAAATCCTTTTTTATCAGAAAAGAATGAAGCAATTCATTTGATATTCAAGAAGATATCAAGAGGAAACCTGAAGATGGCAGCAGAGTAGGAGGATGCACAGACGCCCAGCTCTCACCACCAAACTGGAATACAAATCAATTTAGGAAAAATCAGCATGAAAAACCAACTCTGGACTACAAGAACAGCTCTCAAAAACCAAGGAGCAAAGAAGAAGCCACAACAAACCTGGTAGAGAGCGCCTGAATCTTCCCTACTTACAGGAACGGAGGGGGTGGTGAGGCTGAGAGCCCAGAGGGGATCTCACTCCAGATAAAAGAGTAGAAAATACTCACAGCCACTTCCCTGGCAACCAGGGAGCGAGGTGTGTTGAAAAGACCAGCTTATCTCCCAAGTGGAAAGGAGAGAGAGAGGGACAGACTGTGAGGGGCTAAGGAATGCAGGAGATGACCTAAAAAAGCTGATTCATCCATGCTGGAGGCAGCCATAGCTGGGGGAGGGGCTGATCCTTCCACAAAACAGTACTGAATTGCTTCTGGATCAGAGATCTCCAGACATCTCTCCAGCTCCAATCAGCACAACAAGACACAGCTGAAAACAAGAAGTGGGGAGGGGGCAGTAACTCAGGTCTCCATGGAGATCTGAGATACACCTCCCCCTACTGAAACTGAGAAAACACCCTGCCCCCAGAAAGATTTGTTTGTGGAAGAGGCCTACAGAGTCTCAGATTACACCCATCGCATTCCTGGATACAATTTCAAGAAAGCCCCTGCTGAGATAAGTAAACAAGACTATCACCTGTTAAGAAAACAAACAAATCAATACTTCAAAGCACCCCAAATCCGAAAGTGGATTACAAATAATAGCTGTTACCAACCCAAGAAGACCTAGAAATAACACAACTGAAAACTGGAGGCAGACAACACCAAGCCTAGACTCAACCAACTCTACAATCAAAACACCCAAACACAGACAATGAGAAGACAAAAAACTGCAATCCAAATGAAACCACAAGAGAAACCTTTAGGAGATGAACTGAGTGATATGGAAATAATCAAACTTCCAGATGTGGAGTTCAAAATAATGATTGTAAGGATGCTTAGGGATCTTAAAACAACAATGGATGGTCATTATGAACACCTAAATGAAGAAATAGCAAGTATAAAAAAGAATCAGTCGGAGATGACAAATACAATATCAAAAATAAAGACCACAATGGAAGAAATTAAAAACAGGATAGATAGAGCTGAGGATCAAATCAGCGAGTTGGAGGACAACTGGAATGAAGGCATGAAAGCAGAGAAGAAAAAAGAAAAGAGACTCAAAAAGTCTGAGGAAACTCTTAGAGAGCTCTGTGACAACATGAAGAGAAATAACATCTGCATCATAGGGGTTCCTGAAGAAGAAGAAAAAGAACAGGGATAGAGACTTTGTTCAATCATATCATAGCTGAGAACTTCCCTAAATTAATGCAGGAGAAACTCTCATAAGTTCAAGAAGCACAGAGGACTCCATTAAAGAGAAACCGAAAAAAACCTACACCAAGATACATCATAATTAAAATACCAAAACTAAGCAATAAAGAGAAAATATTAAATGCTGCAAGAGAACAAAAAGCTATCACCTACAAAGGAACCCCTATAAGGATGACATCCAACTTCAAAACAGAAACACTTGAGGCCAGAAAGGAATGGCAAGAAATATTCAAAGTAATGCAGAACAAGAACCTACAACCAAGACTACTTTATCCAGCAAGGCTATTGTTTAAAATCGAAGGAGAAAAAAAAACTTCCCAGACAAAAAACAACTCAAGAAATCATTAAAACCAAACCAATGCTGCAGGAATTGTTAAGGGGCCTGTTGTAAACAGATCAAAGTGGGAAAAGAATATAGCAAAAGAGGAATACAGCTTTAAAGAAGAAAATGGCAAAAAACAACTACATATCAATAATAACCTTAAATGTAAATGGATTAAATGATGCAATCAAAAGACATAGGGTAGCTGCATGGATAAGAAAACAGGACCCGTACATATGCTGTCTACAAGAGACACACCTTAGAACAAAAGATACACATAGATTGAAGGTAAAAGGATAGAAAAAAACATTTCATGCAAATGGTAATGAAAAAAAAGCTGGGGTAGCAATACTTATATCAGACAAATTGGACTTTAAAACAAAGGATATAGAAAGAGATAAAGAAGGCCACTACATAATGATAAAGGGAGTAATCCAACAGGAAGATATAACTATTATAAATATCTACGCACCTAATATAGGAGCACCTAAATATATAAAGCAGACTTTGATGGATTTAAAGGGTGAAATCAACAGCAACACTATAATAGTAGGGGATTTTAATACCCCACTACTATCACCAGATAGATCCTCAAGAAAGAAAATTAACAAAGAAACAGCAGACTTATTGGACACACTACATCAACTCGATTTAATAGATATCTTCAGAACCTTTTACCCTAAAGCAGCAGAATATACATTCTTTTCAAGTGCTCATGGTACATTCTCTAGGATAGACCACATGTTAGGGCACAAAAGTGGTCTCAACAAATTTAAGAAGATTGAAATCATATCAAGCACTTTCTCCGATCACAATGGCATGCAACTAGAAATGAACCACAACAGAAAAGCTCAAAAATTCTCAAACACATGGAAACTAAATAGCAAGTTGTTAAATAATGAATGGATTAAGAATGAGATCAAAGAAAAAATAAAAAAATTCCTAGAAACAAATGACAATGAGCATAAAACAAATGACAATGAGCATAAAACAACTCAAAATTTATGGAACACAGCAAAAGCAGTACTGAGAGGGAAGTTCATAGCACTATAGGCACACTTTAGGAACCTAGAAAAGGCTCAAATAAACAACTTAACCCTGCATCTAAAAGAACTAGAAAAAGAACAGCAAGTAAAGCCCAAATGTGGAAGAAGGAAGAAAATAATAAAGATCAGAGCAGAAATAAATGACATAGAGGCTAAAGAAACAATACAGAGGATCAATGAAACTAGGAGCTGGTTCTTTGAAAAGGTAAACAAGATTGATGAACCTTTAACTAGACTCACCAACAAAAAGAGAGAGAGAACTCAAATAAATAAAAATAGAAATGAGAGTGAAGAAATAACAACTGACACAACAGAAATACAAAATATTGTAAGAAAATACTATGGAGAACTGTATGCCAAAAAACTAGACAACCTAGATGAAATGGACAAATTCCTTGAAACATACAATCTTCCAAAAATCAATCTGGAAGAATCAGAAAACCTAAACAGACCGATTAAACCAAATGAGATTGAAACAATTATCAAAAAACTCCCAACAAAGAAAAGTCTGGGGCCTGATGGCTTCACAACTGAATTCTACCAAATATTCAAAGAAGAATTAACTCCTATCCTTCTCAAACTATTTCAAAAATTCAAGAGGAAAGAAGACTTCCAAGCTTCTTTTATGAGGTGAGCATAATTCTGATTCCAAAACCAGGCAAAGACAACACAAAGAAAGAAAATTATAGGCCAATATCCCTGATGAATTTAGATGCTAAAATCCTCAACAAAATATTAGCAAACCAGATCCAACAATATATGAAAAAAATCATACACCATGATCAAGTGGGAATTATTCTGGGGAGGCAAGGCTGGTACAATATTTGTAAATCAATCAATGTAATTCATCACATAAACAAAAAAGAAGGAGAAAAACCACATGATAATTTCAATAGATGCAGAAAAAACATTTGATAAAATCCAGCACCCATTCATGATCAAAACGCTCAGCAAAGTGGGAATACAGGGAACATACCTCAACATGATAAAAGCCATCTATGAGAAACCCACAGCCAACATCATACTCAATGGACAAAAATTAAAAGCAATACCCTTAAGATCAGGAACAAGGCAGGGGTGCCCCTTTCACCACTCTTATTTAACATAGTCCTGGAAGTCCTAGCCACAGCAAGCAGACAAGAAGAAGAAATAAAAGGCATTCAAGTTGGAAAAGAAGAAGTAAAACTATCATTATTTGCAGATGATATGATATTGTATATAGAAAACCCTAAAGTCTCAGTCAAAAAACTATTGGACCTGATAAATGAATTCAGCAAAGTGACAGGATATAAAATTAGTACTCAGAAATCAGAGGCATCTTTATATGCTAACAATGAACAGTCAGAAAGACAAATTAAGGAAACAATCCCCTTCACTATTACAACCAAAAAAATAAAGTACCTAGGAATAAACTTAACCAAGGAGAATAAAGACCTGTACTCGGAAAATTACAAAGCATTGATAAAAGAAATCAAGGAAGATACAAACAAGTGGAAGCATATACTGTGCTCATGATTAGGAAGAATAAACATCATTAAAATGTCTATATTACCCAAAGCAATCTATAAATTCAATGCAATACCAATTAAAATACCAATGACATACTTCAAAGATATAGATCACATATTCCAAAAATTTATATGGAAGTAAAAAAGAACACGAATAGCCTCAGCAATCTTAAAAAAGAAGAATAAAGTAGGAGGTATCACATTTCCCGATATCAAGTTACACTACAAGGCCATTGTACTCAAAACAGCCTGGTACTGGCATAAGAACAAGCATATAGATCAATGGAACAGAACAGAGAACCCAGAAATAAACCCACACCTTTATGGACAACTGATATTTGATGAACGAGGTAAGGAAATACAATGGAGTAAAGACAGCCTCTTTAACAAATGGTGTTGGGAAAATTGGACAGCTACCTGCAAAAAAATGAAACTAGATCACCAGATTACACCACTCACAAAAATAAACTCAAAATGGATAAAAGACTTAAATGTAAGCCATGAAACCATAAGCATCTTAGAAGAAAACATAGGCAGTAAGCTCTCTGACATCTCTTGGAGCAATATATTTGCTGATTTATCTCCACGGGGAAGTGAAATAAAAGACAGGATAAACAAATGGGAATATATCAAACTAAAAAGCTTTTGCACAGCTAAAGACAGCAAGAACAGAATAAAAAGACAAACTACACAATGGGAGAACATATTTGACAATATGTCTGATAAGGGGTTAATAACCAAAATTTATAAGGAACTTGTAAATCTCAACAACAGGAAGACAGATAATCCAATCAAAAAATGGGAAAGGAAATGACTAGACACTTCTCCAAAGAGGACATACAGATGGGCAATAGGCATATGAAAAAATGCTCAACATCACTAATCATTAGAGAAATGCAAATTAAAACCACCATGGGATATCACCTCACACCAGCCAGAATGGCGCTCATCAACAAAACAACACAGAATAAGTGCTGGCGAGGATGTGGAGAAAAGGGAACCCTCCTGCACTGCTGGTGGGAATGCAGACTGGTGCAGTCACTGTGGAAAACAGTATGGAGATTCCTCAAAAAAATGAAAATCGAACTGCCTTTTGACCCAGCTATCCCACTTTTAGGAATATACCCCAAGAACACCATAGAACAGCTCCAAAAGGAGAAATGCACCCTCATGTTTGTGGCAGCATTGTTCACAATAGCGAAGATCTGGAAACAGCCCAAGTGTTCGTCAGAGGACGAGTGGATTAAAAAGCTTTCGTACATATATACTATGGAATACTACTCAGCCATAAGAAATTATGACATCGGATCATTTACAATAACATGGATGAACCTTGATAACATTATATGGAGTGAAATAAGTAAATCAGAAAAAACTAAGAACAATATGAATCCATACATAGATGGGATATAAAAATGAGACTCAGAGACATGATCAAGAATGTGATGGCAACGGGGGTAGGGGGATGGGGGGAGGGGGATGGGGCAAGGAAGGAGAGAGGGAGTAGGGTAGGGGTGGGGCACAAAGGAAACCAGACAGAAGGTGACAGAAGACAATTTTACTTTGGAGGAGGGGTATACAGCACAATCAAATGTCAAAATAATCTGGAGATATTTTCTCTCAACATATGTACCCTGATTTATCAATGTCACTGCATTGAATTTAATAATAAAAAAAGAAGATATCAAGAAAATCAGCATTTTTCTAAACTTCAACTCAGAAAACACCAAACATGAAATATGTAAGGAAATATACCCCTGAGGAATTTAAAATTGAAACCTTCCTTTCTGAATTAAAAACTTCCCATAGTTGTAGCAATGTATATTCATAAGCATTAGAAAACCTAATATTTACTGGGTTAATTTTTTTTTAACAAGTGGACACTTTTGGAGGAGTTTTCTTTGCCTAGGCTTTGTTCTCTTGAAAGACCACCACACACATACATCTTAAAAGAAATGGGCCTCTAAAGTATGTTTCTAGTATGTGATCTCTCCCCACCACATATCACAGAGGATCAGGTTAAACAAAAAACAAACCAAAAAAACAAACAGCAACAACAACAAAAGCAAACAAATGAAGAACTAGTCTGGGGACAGATCTGAGTCAATCTCATTTTCTTCCCTTCAGAGTTAGAGTTGGAACACCAAGAAATGAGTCAATTTGACTTAGCCACTAGACTTTCCAGATTCATGTGTATTCTGAGCCAGAGAGTCTTGTTGGGGAGGTCTGACAAACTAAGTAACAGAAAGTTTGTTCCACCGAGAGAGAGAAGACTAAAGCAAAGACATGGAGAGCAGCGACTATGCCAGCCTGCAAAACCTGAGAGATGGGAACAGTGCTGCCTCAGATCACATAACTTTCAAAGCTCTAAGACTAGCTCTTTATAAGTAGAGTAACCACACAGTTTGTCTTCTAAGCCAGGTGTATTAGGTTCTTAGGGCTGCCAAATTACTACAATGTTGGTGGCTTAAAATAACAGAAATTTATTTTCTCACAGTGCTGGAGGTCAGAAGTCTGAAATCAGTATCACAGCAGCAGGGTCACACTCCCTCTGGAGACTCAAGGGGAGAATCTGTTCCATGTCTCTCCCAGCTTCTGGTGGCTGCCAGCATTTCTTGGCTTGTGGCCACACCATTCCAATCCCTGTGTGCCGAGTTTCCATCTATCTCCTCCTTATAAGGAGGCTTGTGATTGCACTTATGGCCTACTGAGATGTTGGGCAGATAAAATACATACATTATGCTCACTTTGTTAAAGATGGCGCTGCCCATGTGGAAGCCCGTCACCCAGGTGATGGTATTGGTTGCCCTTCTTGCTTGGGATGGGCATGATTATATTAATGTGTGTTGAGAGTGGGCTGTGGGCAGGCAGGATCCGTGTAGCCTGGGGCTTGGTTTTAGGACTAAGCCTTTCCCACCCTTTTTGATGTGGGGTGGTGCACTCTCATGAAGAATCCCATTATGCCTCAGATAAGTGACTTTGTATCAGAGACTTCTTTGTTTGTATATTGGATTAAAGGTTTTGAATCTATACTATAAAGTGGGGCAGACTGGGAGCTTGCTCTCCCTCGGTTCCTGAGATTAGCATTAGAGAGAGCAGAGAAAGGCCATGTGGAGGAGGCCAGAAGAAGCAGCTAAGATGGTAGAATGCTAAAGGAGAAGCCAGTTTGTGCAGAGTTTGTGCAGAGAGAGAAGATGGGGACAGAGGTGAATAAGGCTAGTGAGCTAGAAACCTTTGATTCTAGGAAACATGGATAAGTCAGTAGCTTTGTGAGCATGAATGAGTGGGTTTTGGAGCCCAGTATGTGTTTTTACTTGTCCGCCAGGTGCAAACTAGGATTAAAGCTAATGGCCCACCAGTTCTTGACTCCATTGTTTCATTACCAACTGTCCAAATCTAATGCAAACTTGCATTGGCCAGGCGGTTCTGATGGTGCCCGTGGCTACTGGCTTTACAGGAAGTAATCCAGGAGAGCCTCTCTATACCAAGGTTCTTAATAATCATATCTGCAAAGACCTTTTCTCCTTATGAGGTAAAATTTAGTTTCTAGGGATTAAAACTGACCTGTTATTTGGGGGGAACATTATTCTACCTACCATACCAGCACATCTTTGAGAGAACATGTGAAATGAGGACCAATTTTTAATTCTGTAAGGATAAAAGACAAAATTCAGGTCTGTCCCCAACAGTCTGGATGTATGTTTTCCAAATACACATACATGGCCTAGAAATAAACTTGTAGCCTCTAAACCATAACAAGTCCCATTATCTTGCCTCTGCACTGACTATAATGTTCTCCATGAAACTGCCACAGCCGGTAAATACCAAATTCACTTTCCATCCCTAAGTTCTATAAGAGACTGCCATATCTGTTTAATATATTCTCATTTGTTTTTATTAAACTAGTTAGAAAAATGTTTGTGCTTTACCGTCCAATGATTCCTGGTTAAGACACGAAACAAATTCTGAAGAGTTCAATTCCATCGCCTCTCCCATTCTTTAATATATGGTCACTTCCTTGAAGGAACCCACATAATAAGTTATGTTAAATTACATGCTGAAATCTCTGTTTAATAAAACAAACAAATAAATCCTCTAGGTGTGAGCAAACAAGTGAGGGGGGGAATTTGCAATGACAAAAAGACTCCCTAATGTTCCATGGAATGATGTTATCCAGGGACCTGGCCTCTGGCCACCTGAGCTAAGGCCATGTTCATTGAACTACATGCAAAGCCAGTAATTTTCCCTTCAGTGACTATATCATGATAAAAAGAAACTGTTTTGTGTCATATTGCTTCTTTGTGCAGTAATTTGATTATCACATACCAAAAATCATCACCCATAGCACATTATAGCACCCTTCAAGGCACAATGAACAAATACAGTGGTCTCTCATCTGGGTAGGTTCCAGAACCCCTGCAACAGGCGAAAATCCGCCAAGTAATGACCTTACATCTATTTTATTATTTATATATTTTTAAGGCTTTATAAACCCTCCCCATACTCTTATAAATCTTTCCCACACTCTTATAAACACTACCTATGCTCTTAAACACTTCCTATACTCTTAAACCTACATAATTTTAACAGCATATAAAATTCTATATGGGTACTCAACAGTGAATACTAATGTTTTAATTAATATTTTTATATTGTTTTCAATTTTTTAAGCTAGAAAAGGCTTATTTTACTGCAAAAATAATTAAACTAATAAATATATGAAAATAGCTATAGACCGCAAAATCCTGCAATATAGCGAAATATTCACAATACAAAATTATATATATACAATTTAAAATCCACATCACAGTGAGACCACGAAAAGTGAACTACGATATGGTGAGGGATGACTGTACCACTCTCTGGGAAAACTGCAAATACATTTGCACAACAGAAGATATAAACATAGCAGAATACACAGAAAGAAAGAAAAGCTTTTACTACATTCCCACAGCTTTGAAAACTTAAGCTACATAATATTTTCATTACCAATACAATTGTATACAGTATACCACTGCATGTATTACTCCAGTGGTCACTAAAATGATAATTCAAAGAGCCATTCCAATACAGCCTTCTCATTAAGATTACTCTAATCCTATTAGTTTCATGTTTAGGGTCATAGCATAGCAAAGAGATACCCCTACCTTCTTTCTATGATCAGAGCTTGCATTTGTTTGATATAAAGCACCATTCATGGCTCATCTTTTCATGTTTTCTCCCATTTCTTCTTTTGCAATAACACAGGTTAGGACTGTTGAGTAATTAAAAATAGCTTTAAGGTACTAAATGAATCAGTGTTACAGTTTCAGCTGAAGAACCCAGAGGTTTTTATTCATAGAAAGGCACATTATTCTAATAAAGTTAAGAAATCTTTAAGAAAAAATAAAGTGCTAGGTAAAAAATAATAATAGTAACTGTTTCTTTTCTTGAGAATATAATTTGAAGCATATTTCTTTAGCCTACTCAACACCATATATTATTCTAAGACAGAGATAAAATCTCCTTCCATGAGGCATTTGCAAAAACTTAAACAGAAAAATCTAAAAAAATAAATGAATAAAATATATTGGGTTGTCAAATCTCCAAAAAAGAAAAACACATATTTCTGAAGTACCAATGACTCTCAGTCTTCTTCTTTTTTTTTTTTTAAGAGAGTGAGAGAGGGACAGATAGGCACAGACAGATAGGAAGGGAGAGAGATAAGAAGCATCAATTCTTTGTTGCAGCACCTTAGTTGTTTATTGATTGCTTTCTCATATATGCATTGACTGGGGGGCTCCAGCCGAGCCAGTGACCCCTTGCTCAAGCCAGTGACACTGGGCTTCAAGCCAGCGACCATTGGGTTCAAGCCAGCAACCATGGGGTCATGTCAATGATCCCATGCTCAAGCTGGCCACCTTAGGATTTCAAACCTGGATTCTCAGCGTCCCAGGCCAATGCTCTATTCACTGAACAACTGCCTGGTCAGGCTCAATGGCTCCTCAGTCTTTAAAACAGATTAAGGAATCAGTAAATTACTGTAAATTGAGTAATACACCATGTACAATGTTATATGGCAATTGCCTTTAAAATGACTTAGAAATGTCTGTGAAAGTTCACAGGTGGGAAAAATTACATTGGTTTGGGGAGGTTCAGTCAGGTGACATTAGGAAGGGAGAGGTTCTGTGCATCCCAGTCCTACACAAAATTGAATCCTAAAAGGAAGGTAAAATTTACATCTTGATACAGAAGCACTCAGGAGAAATATGGAAGTTTCATTCAGTACATAGAGGCTAGCTGTGCTAAAACCTAGGATGGAGTATAAGGTTAATAGAGGCTAAGAATGTAAACACCAATTGAAAAGAGACTATGTAGGCTCTTCTGAAGTACACTGAGTTAGGACTGTCTTCTAATATAGAGCAACAAAACTATCAGCCAGGCTAGGAGCAGGGAGGCCTGCATTTAAGTCCATATTCACTCACTAACTAGATGTAAAAATTGAACCAGTTCATTCAGCCACAGTTTATCTTCATTAAGTAAAAATTGGATTAAAAATTGGCATTGTTTCAGAGTCTTCACAGTAAAAAAAAATAAATTATTTGAATAATTATAATTATACTTTGCAAGAAATGCTGATTGAAAAATGTAATAAAAAAGCTATTTTGAACTTAATGCTTTTTAACATATGTCTGTTTCATTGTCCAAAATAGCATCGACATATTCATTTAAAGGGCTTATCACATTACCTTTTTAATTTGCATTTCTTTGAGTAGTATTGAGATTGTGCATCCTTTTGTGTACTTACAGGCCTTTTTGAGCCTTCTTCTATGGAACGCCTATACATGGGGGGTGTGTGTGTGTGTGTGTGTGTGTGTGACAGAGACAGAGAGAGACAGAGAGAGGGACAGATAGGGATAGAGAGACAGGAAGGGAGAGAGATGAGAAGCATTATTTCTTTTTTTTGGCATCTTAGTTGTTCACTGATTGATTTCTCATATGTGCCTTGACTGGGGGGCTACAGCAGACCAAGTGACCCCTTGCTCAAGCCATCGACCTTGGGTTCAAGATGATGAGCTGTGCTCAAACTAGATGAGCCCACACTCAAGCTGGCAACCCCGGGGTTTTGAACCTGGGTTCTATGCATCCTAGTCCTACACTCTATCCACTGCACCACCGCCTGTTCAGGCTCTTTTTCTTTTCATCTTAAACTTTTTATTTGTATTTTCTTTTTTTATTTTTACTTATATTTTAATTTTTTTATTAATTTTATTTATTGTGTTAATGAATTCAAGAGTCCCACTCAATATAAAACCCTCACTCCCCAACCACGTACCCCCCATTACATCCCCTTTGACCCTTTCCCCCTAATTCCCTCCCCTGCTCATCTCTGGGATTTGCTGTCCTGTTATCTGTATCTATGTGTCATGTGTATATAATTTCACCAATCCCTTCACCTTCTTGGTCCCATCTCTTCATTCCTCCTCCCTCTGACAGCTGTCCCTCTGCTCCCTGTGACCCTGCCTCCTTCTCTATTCTGTTCCTCAGTTCACCTTGTTCATTAGATTCCACATATAAGTGAGATCATATGATATTTGTCTTTCTCTGACAAATGGCTTATTTCACTTAGCATAATATTCTCCAGGTCCATCCATGCCACCAAAAAAGGTAAGACTTCCTTCTTTTTCACAGCCATGTAGTATTCCATTGTATATATGTACCACAGCTTTTTAATCCACTCAGCCACTGATGGACATTTGGGTGGTTTCTAGATCTTGGCTATTGTAAACAATGTTGCCATAAACATGGGGTTGCATATCTTCTTTTGAATCAGTGATTTGGTATTCGTAGGATATATTCCTAAAAGTGGGATATCTGGGTCAAAAGGCAGTTCTATTTTTAATTTTTTGAAGAAATGTCATACTGTTTCCACAGTGGCTGTGAGAGTCTGCATTCCCATCAGCAGTGCAGGAGGGTTCTCTTTTCTCCACATCCTCACCAGCACTTCTTGTGTGTCGATTTTTTAGACGAGATCGGGCGCGTTCAGGGTGGTATGGCCGTAGACGTGTGTCGATTTTTTAATGAGCACCATTCTGACAGTTGTGAGGAGGTATCTTATTGTGGTTTTAATTTTCATTTCTCTGATGATTACTGATGTTGAACATTTTTTCATGTGCCTATTGGTTGTCTGTATGTCCTCTTTGGAGAAGTTCTATTCAGTTCGTTTGCCCATTTTCTAATTGGTTTGTTTACCTTCCTGGTGTTGAGTTTTAGAAGTTCTTTTATAAATTTTGGTTATTAACCCCTTATCAGATGTATTGGCAAATATATTCTCCCATTTTATGAGTTGTCTCTTTATTTTGATAACAGTTCCTTTTGCTGTGCAAACAATTTTTAGTGTGATATAATTCCATTTGTTTATTTTGTTCTTTATTTCACATACCCATGGAGATAAATTGACAAAAATATTGCTGTGAGAGATATCAGAGAATTTACTGCCTAAGTTTTCTTCCAAGATGTTTACGGTTTCACAACTTACATTTAACTCTTTTATCCATATTGAGTTTATTTTTATGAATGGTGTAAGTTGGTTGTCTAGTTTCATTTTTTTTGCATTTATCTGTTCAATTTTCCCAAGACCATTTATTAAAGAGACTATCTTCACTCCATTGTATGCTCTTACACCCTTTGTCATATATCAATTGACCATAAAACTGTGAATTTATTTCTGGGTTCTCTGTTTTGTTCCATTGATCTATATGCCCTTTCTTATGCCAGTACCAGGCTGTTTTTAGTATAACTTGATATCAGGAAGCATGATACTTCCCAATTTCTTCTTCATTTTCAAGGTTTCTGAGGCAATTTGTGTTCTTCTTTGGTTCCATATAAATTTTTGGAATATTTGTTCTATATCTTTGAAGTATGCCATTGGTAGTTTAATAGGAATTGCATTCAATTTATATAGATTGCTTTGGGTAGTATAGACATTTTAATGATGTTTATTCTTCCTATCCATGAACATGGTATATGCTGGCACTTGTTTGTATCTTCCTTGATTCCTTTTTTAATGTCTTATAATTTTTGAGTACAAGTCATTTACCTCCTTGGTAAAATTTACTCCTAGGTTGTTTATTCTTTTTGTTGCAATAGTGAAGGGAATTGTTTCTTTAATTTATCTTTCTGACAGTTTATTATTGTTGTATAAAAATGCCCCTGATTTCTGAATATTAATTTTATATCCTGCCACCTTGCTGAATTCATTTATCAGGTCTAGTTGTTTTTTTACTAAGACTTTAGGGTTTCCTATGTACAGTATCATATCATCAGCAAATAATGATAGTTTCACTTCTTCTTTTCCAATTTGGATTCTTTTTATTTCTTTTTCTTTTCTGATTGCTGTGGCTAGGAATTCCAGAAATATGTTGAATAAGAGTGGTGAAAGGGGGCACCCCTGCCTTGTTCCTGATCTTAAGAGGGTTGCTCTTAATTTTTTCCCTTTGAGTATGATGTTGGCTGTCAGTTTGCCTTCATTATGTTGAAGTATGTTCCCTGTATTCCTACTTTGCTGAGAGTTTTGATCATAAATGGGTGCTGGATTTTATCAAATGCTTTTTCTGCATCTATTGATATAATCATGTGATTTTTTTCTCCTTCCTTTTGTTTATGTAATGAATCACATTTATTGATTTGCAAATATTGTAACAGCCTTGCCTCCCTGAAATGAATCCCACTTGATCATGATGTATGATCTTTTTAATGTATTGCTGGATCCAGTTTCTTAATATTTTGTTGAGAATTTTAGCATCTATGTTCATCAGGGATATTGGCCTATAGTTTTCTTTCTTTGTAGTGTCTTTACCTGGTTTTGGAATGAGGATCATGCTTGCCTCAGAAAAAGAATTTGGAAGGCTTCTCTCCTCTTGAATTTTTTGAAATAGCTTAAGAAGAACAGGTGTTAGTTGTTCTTTGAATGTTTGGTAAAATTTGCCTGTGAAGCCATTCAGTCCAGGACTTTTGTTTGCTGGGAGTTCTTTGTTAACTCTTTCGATTTCATTTGTTGTAATCGGCCTGTTTATGTTTTCTAATTCTTCCAAATAGAGTTTTTGAAGATTGTATCTTTATAAAAATGTATCCATTTGCCTAGGTTGTCCAATTTCTTAGCATATAGATTTTCATAGTATTTTTTTTACCATCCTTTGATTTTCTGCAGTGTCCGTTGTTACTTCTCCATTTTCATTTCTAAATTTATTTATTTGAGCCAGCCCTCTTTTATTCTTGATGAGTATGGTTAGAGGTTCATCAATTTTGTTTACCTTTTCAAAGAAGCAGCTCTTGGTTTCATTGATATTTTGTAATTTTTTTTTTTTAGCCTATATTCATTTATTTCTACTCTGATTTTTATTATTTACTTCCTTCAACTTCCTCTGGACTTTATTAGTTGTTCTTTTTCTAGTTCTTTTAGATGAAGAGTTAAGTTGTTTATTTGAGCTTATTCTTGCTTCTTTTGGTATGCCTGTAATGCTATGGACTGCTTTTGCTGTGCCCCATTAATTTTGAGTTGTTGTATGTTCATTTTAATTTGTTTCAAGGAAATTTTTTATTTCTTTCTTGATCTCATTATTAACCCATTCATTATTTAATAACATGCTATTTAGTCTCCAAGTGTTTGAATATCTTTCAGTTTTTTTATTGTAGTTGATTTCTAGTTTCATGCCATTGTGATCAGAGAAGATGCTTGATATGATTTCAATCTTGTTAAATTTGTTGAGACCACTTTTGTGCCCTAACATGTGGTCTATCCTAGAGAATGTACCATGAGCACTTAAAAAGAATGTATATTCTGCTGCTTTAGGGTGAAAGGTTCTGAAGATATCTATTAAATCCAGTTGATCTAGTGTGTCACTTAAGGCCACTGTTTCTTTGTTAATTTTCTGTTTGAAGGATAAATCCATTGATGTTAGTGGGGTATTAAAATCTCCTACTATTATAATATTGCTGTCAATCTCACCCTTTATGTTGATCAAAATCTTCTTTATATATTTAGGTGCTCCTATATTAGGTGTATAAATATTTACAGTGGTTATATCCTTCTGTTGGATTTCTCCCTTTATCATTCTGTAGTGACCTTCCTTATCCCTTACGAAAGCCTTTGTTTTAAAGCCTACTTTGTCAGATATAAATATTGCTACCTCAGTTTTTTTTCATTTCCATTTGTATGAAAACTCTTCCATCACTTCACTTTCAGTCTGTATCTTTTGTTCTCAGGTGGGTCTCTTGCAGACAGCATATGTACAGGTCCTGTTTTTTTATCCATGCACCTACCTTATGTCTTTTGATTGGAGCATTTAATCCATTTCCATTTATTATTGATATATACTTATTTATTGCCATTTTATTCTTTAAATCTATAATCCTCTTATTATTATTTTTTTCCTTTGGACTTTTTACATCAGGCCCCTTAACACTGCTTGCAGTACTGGCTTGGTTGTAATAAGTTTCTTGAGGGTTTTGTTGTTGTTGTTGATTTTGTTTGTTTGTTTTTTGTCTGTGAAGCTTTTTATTTCTCCTGCAACTTTAAACAATAGCCTTGCTGGATAAAGTAGTCTTGGTTGTAGGTTCTTGTTTTGCATCACTTTGAATATTTTTTGCCAGTCATTTCTGGCTTCAAGTGTTTCTGTTGAGAAGTCAGATGTCATCCTTATGAGGTCTACTCTGTAGGTAATTAACTGTTTTTCTTGTATTAGGTAGCACTGTCTGACTGAAATTTGTTGTGGTGTCTTTATGAGGAAAATGGGCTCAGTGGTACTAACCTCCAGGCCACCTGATTTCCTTGCTCTGGAAATTCTTCTTGAGGGTAGTATTTTCTCTCCTGTTGTATGGCCAATGCAGTTGGTCCTTTTGTGGGTACAATTATTCCTTCAGGCTGGCTGGCTCTAAGGGTCAAACGTGATCATGTTTGTTACACACTGTGCAGTGTTTGTCCTATTGGGTGCATTTGTTCTCCACAGTGTCTGGTGCCCACTGGACTCATCCTTTGTGCATGCTGCTTGTGTAGTTAGCCTAGTGTAGGGTTGTTACTGTCTGCCTCACACTTCTGGTTGTTTTGATTGTAGGTGTTCTTGGGTTGGCATCAGCCATTGTTTGTAACCTGCTGTGGGTTACCTGTCAAGCTACTGCTCTGTTCACTATTTGTGTCTGCATTTCCTGTACCTGGGTAGTGTGGGAGGGGTCAACTCTGTATAAGAATCAGCTTCCTCCTGCTTAGAGATGAAAGCATCTCCCTAAAAGCCCAAAGCTCTGTAAGATTTGCCTCCACTTTTCAGCTGTTCCACTTTCTCTTGCAGCTGCCTGATCTTCCCACATAGTTTTCTGTAGAAAGACTGTAGTGAGGGCTCAAATTGGCCTCACCCAACCAACCCATCTATAGGTTGCAGCTTTTTGGGTTAGGGCATCTGAGGTTGGGAATACAACATTATTCGAACCCCCTACTTTAGGAGCTCAGTATGTGGAAAATGGCCCCTACTCCAGAGCCTAATCCCTCAGCCACTGCTGGATTTTCACTTTTTACTCGTATATTTCTTCCCAGCATGGTGAGCAGCAGGTTCAGATCAAGTGGGGCTGACAGTCCCCTTGCAGAAGTTTTTATAGCTGGTAAGATCCTGGTCTCAGGGAGAAAGACTGAGAGAGATCTCTCCTGAGGCTGACCGTGTTTCCTCAGCAAGTAGCTAAGCCCCTCGATCAGACCCAACAATAGGCTCACAGGGACCCACACTTTAAATGTCCATACACTTTAAATGTCCATGCTTCAAGCTTCTTTCCCTTCTGCCTGTGGAAGCTAGTCCAACAGGGCAGGATATCCAGCACCCAGGCCAGTTGACTGTGAAGCTCCACCCTATCCAATGTTCATGAGCTTTTATGCTGGTGCTGATCACAGAGAGTAGAACTCACCTCAGCTGGGCCAGGTGTAAGAAAAGCCGTCCTTAGGACACATCACTAGCAAGGGTTGTTAGGTCCTGGACCAATGCCCTTTGCAGCTGGCCCCTGGATGTGCCATCTCTGGGCCTCCCTGGAGGAAACCCGGCACAGACCAGTGGGGATCACTGCCCGTGACTGGCCCTCAGCAACCTTCTTGGAGCTACAAGCAATCCAGAGTTTGTGGCTGCCTCTGCTGGGCCCCGGTGCACATAGAAATACCAAGCTGCACACCTAGGCTTGTTTTTACCCACTCTGAGCCTGGGAGAAGGTCCACTTTAAAGGCCAAAGTTTCCTGAGTCCCACCTCCTGCATCCTCTGTCTTTTTGCTGCTTATTGGGCTTGGCCACAGAAAAACACTTTTGGTAGAGTTTAGAGCCCGTGGCAATACAGGGATTAGGAAGGGTGGTGGGTGTGGCTCCACTCCTTGGCCCCAGGGGTCAGTCTGTCCAGACATTTTTCAAAGACCTCAGTAGGTTGTGGCCTCAGGAGTCTGGTGAGTGTGGCCGCTGAGAACCAGAAGTGTGGTCTGCCTACAGTCTGGACAGTTTCTACTGACTCTCCCATGTGGCGGAAGCACTAGTTTTAGACTTGCAAGCATGTGGTGGAAAACTCTGGCCTCAACATCAGAAAACTTAGTCACTGACACAACCCCTGCTCCCTGGATGACTTCTCAGAATGGCCAGGTCTCCATGGAGTAGGCAGGACAGACACCCAAGGGTGAGACAGTTGCTTTCCCCCCGGGCTGATGCCCCTCAGAGGGGAATACTCCACCCAAGAAAGATGGTGACTGCAGTACTGGAGAATGACTCAGCACAGGAGTTCTGGTGGCTATTCCCCGGTGTCTCTCCCTCAGCCACCAACTACACACTCTCCTCACACAATTCTAGTCCTCTCAGCTCTCCCTCACCAGAGCCCCAGGTAAGTGGCTGTGAACGAGATTTTCTGTACTGACTCTTTAAGATGAAGCCTGAGTCTCTGAGAGCTCCTGTTTCTTTCTTGCAGACAGAAACCATAGCTCTTTTCACTGCCAAATGTTGTGTGGGTGCCTCTTCTAGGCTCTGGGCTCTAGGCTGGGGCTCCAGGCTTGGGGCTGAGGATCCATACTTCTCAGGGTGACTCTCCCCCCAGTGAGGATCCCTTCGGACCTTCTCTCACCCCACACTCCTGGGAGAAGGGTGGCCCTTTCCGCATCTCCACCATTCCTACCAGTCTCGGTGTGGCTTCTTCTGTGATCTTTGGTTACAGACTGTTGGGCAGATAAAATATATTATGCTCACTTTGTTAAAGATGGCGCTGCTCATGTGGAAGCCTGTCACTCAGATGATGATATTAGTTGCCTTCTTGCTTGGGATGGGCGTGATTATATTAATGTGGGTTGGGGGTGGCTGTGGGCAGGCAGGATCCTTGTAGCCTGGGGCTTCATTGTGGGACTAAGGCTTTCCCACCCTTTTTGATGTGGGGTGGTACACTTTCATGAGGAATCCCATTATGCCTCAGATAAGGGACTTTGTATCAGACTTCCTTGTTTGTATATTAAATTAAAGGTTTTGGTTTCTACACTATAAAGTGGGGCAGACTGGGAACTTGCTCTCTCTCAGTTCCTGAGATTAGCATTAGAGAAAAGAACAGAGAAAGGCCACATAGAGGAAAGGAGAGGCAACCAAGATGGTGGAGTGCTGAAGGAGAAGCCATTTTGTGCAGAGTTTGTGCAGAGAGAAGGAGATGGGGAACAGAGGTGAATAAGGCTAGTGAGGTACAAACTTTTGATCCTAGGAAATTTGGATAAGTCAATAGCTTTGTGAGCACTGAATGAGTGGGTTTTGGAGCCCAGTGTGTGTTTTTACTTGCCCGCTAGGTGCAAGCTAGGTGTAAAGCCAGGAACCACCATCGTGGCCATTCACATGCAGGTTCACATTGGATTCAGACAGTCGGTAAAGAAACAACGGAGCCACAAACTGGTGGGCCATAGTCTTTAATTCTAGCTTGCACCCGGCGGGCAAGTAAAAACACACACTGGGTTCCAAGACCCACTCACATTCAGTGCTCACAAAGCCACTGACTTATCTGAGTTTCCTAGAATCAAAGGTTTCTAGCTCACCAGCCTTATTCTCCTCAGTTCCCCATCTCCTTCCTTATCCCAGATACAAACTCTACACAAACTGGCATCTCACTCAACACTCCGCCATCTTGGCTGCTTCTCCTGGCCTCCTCCACGTGGCCTCCTTCTGCTCTCTGCTCTGCTCTCTCCTCTAATCATCCCAGGAACCAAGAGGGCAAACTCCCGTTTTGCCCACACTTTATACTGTAGCTTCACAACCTCTAATCCAATATACAAAGTAGGGAAGTCTCTAATACAAAGTCACTTCTCTGAGGCATGATTGGATTGTACCACCCCACATCAAAAAGGGTGGGAAAGGCTTAATCCCAAAACCAAGCCCCAGGCTACAAGGATTCTCAACACACATTAATATCACCTGGTCTACGGCCTCCATCTTTAACAAAGTGAGCATAATACATTTTATCTGCCCAACACTAGGATTAAAGGTAATGGCCCACCAGTTCTTGGCTCTGTTGTTTCATTACCATTTGTCCAAATCAAATGTGAACCTGCATGGGCCACGCAGCTGTGATGGTGGCCATGGCTACTGGCTTTACAGACTCCTCTTCATTTAGTTCAAAGTTGGTTTTTCAAGATAATTTTTTTATAAAGTTGTAATCCAATTTAGTTCTGAGAGGTGGAAGTTGGAACGTCTACCTACTCCGTCACCATCTTGGAATCTGCCTATGCATATCTTTTGCCCATATTTTTAATGTGTTGTTTCTTTATGATTTACGTGAAGGGTACTTTTTATATTCCGCATACAAAATCCTTTTCAATTTTTCCCTTTGCAAATGTTTTCTCCAGGTTTGTTGATCATTACTTTCTTTATAGTGTTCTTATAATGAAAATAAATTATTCATTATTTTTTCTCAAGAGAGAGACAACAGGAAAAAACAGGAAGGGATAGGGAGGAAAAGAGAGGGTGAAGCATCAAATTGTAGTTGCTTTCACTTTAGTTGTACCTTGAGCTTCTTGTATGGGCCTTGACTGGGACTGTGGCCAGCGACTTTGGGCTTTTCATGCCAGTGACCTTTGGGCTCAAGCTGGAAGCTATCTGAATCATGTAAATGATCCTCTGCTCAATCCAGCAACCTCACGCTGACAAGCCCATGCTCAAAGCCAGCAACCTCAGTGTTTCAAATCAGGGGCCTCAACATTCCAGGTGGATGCTCTGTCTATTGTGCCACCACTGGCCAGGCAGAAATTCTTTATTTTAATGGAGTTAAATCTATTATTCATTTCCTTTATGGTAGGTACTCTTTATTTTCTTAAGCAATACTTTCTTATCCCAAAGTCATAAAGACATTCTGTATTTTCTACTAAAGACTTTAAAGTTTATTTTTCCTATTTAAGTCCACCTGAGATATGTTTGTTATAGTATAAGATAGGTATGCAAGTTGATTTTTCCACACAGATAATAATTCTACATAATTTTTAAATATTCTTTCTTTCCCCCATTGATTAGAAAAGTCACACATCTACTTTATAGACTTCTCTGTTTGCATGGATGTGTTTTAGCACTCTTTATTCTCTTCTATTGTTGTAGTTATTTATATCTCTGCCAGTACCATACTGTTTCAATGGCTATAGCTTTATAATATTCTTGATATCTGCCAGGGAAATCCCTCAATATTACCAAGTTTTAATAAATCTTGTTAAAAATGCACAAAAATTCAGATACATACACTTACCTCACTAATAAGTATGATATATCACCTTCTCTCTTAGCTTAAAGTTTTTGTTGGGAGGAAGAATAATGAATCAAATTACTAAGTTTAAACATACTCTCATGTGGATGGAGCGCAGAGCACATTCCTAGCAGCTGAAGCTGATGCAATGCTGTGAGAATACTCCAGCTCCCAGAAGCCTCCTGGGCATACCCAGAAAGGAAACTCGTCCACTATAAGGAAGTGACTTAACACTAACCACGCAGCTCCCTGATCTTTTCAGTCATTGGCTATGAAGGACATGCTGTAACACCCTATAGGCTGAACCCATGTATATAAGCTAGCTTACTTCCTGAATAAAGTGGATCTGCATCACTGAACCTGGTCCCCAGAGTCAGGTCTTTGCGTCTCCGTCATCCTCACCCCCGGCAGGATTTGTCCACACTCTCACTTACAAATAACTGAAAATTGATTTTAGCACATCTCTGGGCTCAGAGTCTGAAAATGCTTTTGCCACTCACATAACCAGAAGAAAAAAGTAATGGCTGGTACATCTTAGTCACTTACATGAGAGACATTCCAAACAATAAGTCTAACCCAAGAGGAAATATTCCAACTTTTTTTTTTCCCAAGTGAGAAGAAGGGAGATAGAGAGACGGACTTCCACATATGCCCCAACCGGGATCCACCCTGCAACCCTCACCTGGGGCCAATGCTCTGCCCATCTGGGGCCATGCTCATAACCAAGCTATTTTTAACCCCTGAGGTGGAGGCTGCATGGAGCCATTCTCAGTGCGCAAGGCAGATGCACTTGAACCAATCAAGCCATGGCTGTGGGAGAGGAAGAGAGAAAAAAGAGAGAAGAGGGAGGGGGAGGAGTAGATAAGCAGATGCTAGCTTCTCCTGTGTGCCCTGAGTGGGAATCGAATCCAGGACATCCACACTCTGGGTCAATGCTCTACCACTGAGCCAGCCAGCCAGGGCTGGAAATATTCCATCGTTGGAGACAAGAAAGGTCTTTATTTACCTTCTCATTAAGGTGATGAGCTCAATAAGTGGTGAAAAAAATTTGAAATATCCAACACATCAAAAATGGTTTTTTTTGTTTGTTTGTTTTGTTTTTTACAGAGAGAGGGATAGACAGGGACAGACAGACAGGAATGCAGAGATGAGAAGCGTCAATCATTAGTTTTTCGTTGTGGGATGCAACACCTTAGTTGTTCATTGATTGCTTTCTCATGTGTGCCTTGACCGCGGGCCTTCAGCAGACCGAGTAACCCCTTGCTCAAGCCCCTTGGGCTCAAGCTGGTGAGCTTTTGTTCAAACCAGATTAGCCCGCGCTCAAGCTGGCAACCTCGGGGTCTTGAACCTGGGTCTTCCGCATCCCAGTCTGACGCTCTATCCACTGCAGGCTCTATTTTTTTTTAATAAAACTGCCCAAGGATTACTACACAGACTGAGTTGCTAAAGAGATAACATGTATGAGTTCCTTTTGACCATATCATTTACATGGAAATGTATGAAGGGCATTATTTGAAAACAAAACCTTGAATAAAGTTCTGCTTTATCCTAATATAGATGGCAAACTCATTCAGTCATTTTGCGACGAATTCTTTTCAAATAATATGCCTCTCTACTCATTCAAGTGCCACATTTTTTCTAAAGATTAAACAATGAAAGGAATTATAGTTGAACACATAATTCTACTGGAATAATCAAGCTCATTTGGGAAGTCATTGCTAATGTCTGCAGCTGGGCTGGAAAGGCATTAGTGGGCTCACAGCTACAAGAGCGTCAATGTCAGCAGGAGAACACTCGGATCCTGGGTAACATCTTCCCTTCACAGCAGCTCGCTGAGTTAAGTGGAATGTTGTACTCTAAACTAAATTACCTCAAGTCTATTTGTGAAACTCGGTTGGGTACATGTTTCTTATATAAACAACGGCTGGAGATAAATCTGCCAAAACTGGCATGGTGATTTGTATTTTTAGTTATGTAAAACTTTTAAACCCAGAAATGAAATCCAAGAAAAATATGTAATTTTAGTTTCCCAAATTTGTTGGATATTTAATTGAATACATTACAATGTTTAATACATATATTTACTGTTAGTCTCTTGGTAGTACAGAAATTATACTTATTTCTCTTAACTGCCCCCCAGTGACCAACTTACTTCCAGGGCATTTCAGCTGCTACCAAGTAGAAATTGGTAACAAGGGAATTTAAATAAGTCGCCAAAACTTTTCAATATTGAAGACAACAAATAAGGCACAGTGAGGCCCCTTCTCAAGGGATCAAGACTTAAATGCAGTTAGAAACAAAGGAAATCTCTTTCTAATGTTTTCATACATTTGAGGAAGGGCATAGTTCAAGAGTTTGTGAGCTATAAATTAGACAGTGCACTATAAGGGCTTCACCTATAGAGATATAATGACAAAAAAAAAAATTTTTTTTAATAATTCACCTGACCAGGCGGTGGAGCAGCGGATAGAGCATTGGACCGGGACACAGAGGACCCAGGTTCAAAACCCCAAGGTTGCTGGCTTGTGTTTGGCTCATCTGGTTTGAGCACAGCTCATCAGCTTGAACCCAAGGTCACTGGCTCGAGCAAGGGGTTACTCGGTCTGCTGTAGTCCCAGGTCAAGGCACATATGAGAAAGCAATCAATGAACAACTAAGGTGTCACAACAAAGAATTGATGCTTCTCATCTCTCTCCCTACTGTCTGTCTGTCCCTATCTGTCCATCTCTCTGTCTCTCTGTCTCTATCACAAAATAATAAAATAAAATAAAACTGAAAATATTCAAATAATATTGATTTCCATTTAACAGATAAAGGAAATATGCAAAATTGTGGCAGGAAGGAAGTGAGGTCTTAAGAATGCCAAAGGCCTGTGATGTAGGATAAATCATTCCAATCTCTTCGGGTAATTCTTTTAAACCTCGCTCTATAGTTTCCAGTGTATTTATCACAGACTCCATCATCTGTGCCCCAACCCTCTACCTCTAAGCCACTTTTATCAGTAATGATCCCAGACAGCCCCAACTATTTTTCAGAGAGAACAGAAAATCCCCTACCAGCATAAGCGAAATTGAAAGTGGGAACAGTATATATTTTAGGAAATTGCTCTGTACTCAGGACCTAACTGATAGGAGGAAAAGAGAGCATTTGCTATTAGGTGTCAAGTGTTCTCCTGGCTATAGGTAATCCTTTCCACATAGCATTCGATTTGATAGATGGGAGAATTGAGAGAAGTAAGTACATTGGCCGCTCCTTATACCCCTCCTTCCTCTGACAGATGGTGGGTTTACTGTTTTAGCACCTGTTTCAACCCCCTCCTAGCATGCCACAGCAGGGAAGCTGGAAGATTGTATTTCCATGTCTCTCTCACAGCCAGCATTCTTCTTGGTATTCATCGGCCACCAATCAGGTGTTCTTGTGCAAGACCCTGGTTCAGAACTGAGGCACTTGGAGAGAAAAGCGCTTGTTTCAGACTTTCATAACCTGGGATAGATTTACACAAAGCAAGGCACAGGATACCTATTTTCCTGGTACTGAGGCTGGCAGAGCTGATGGGCTCTGGTGTCAGTAACTATGGTGGCAGCTGCCTTGGTAGGCCAGCTGGTCCTCCACTCTGGTTCTGTCAGTAGTTCAGCCGGAGTGTGCTTCTTCAGAGTTCTCAATGAACCTTTGAGCTCTTGAAATTATTTCTCTGAATAAATATCTTCTGCTTAAACAAGCCACAGTAGATTCTGTTATGTGTATATATTAAAACTCTGGCTGCTAACATAACTTACAGATCTATGAAATATTTTAGAGGTAAACAGACAAGAATCATTGCATGAAATAATCCACTTACACTCTGAAAATTAACAGTGGGTAAAAAATTAAGCCTTGTTTTCTAAAAATTGGTTTACATAGCTATGCAAAAATATCTATAAACTAGAGATGAAAGAGAAACTTTGCCTTATATGCCAAGCAACTAAAGCAATCTTAAAATTATAAGCAAATTATATTCTTAAATTAATTTTCATTGGAGTGGTTATGACCTTGATTGTATTTGTATAGAACAGTAGCGTTCTAAGCAGTGACTAAATTCCTAAGTTATCTCAAAAAATATTGCATAACTTTCACTGGAGCCAAAATACCACAAAATCGTCCTGAGCAGTGGTGGCACATTGCATAGAGCTTCAACCTGGGACTCTGACATCCAGGTTTGAAACCTCAAGGTTCCTGGCTCATCTGGCTTGAGTAAAGGCTCACCAACTTGAGTGTTGGATCACTGACATGATCCCATGGTTGCTGGCTTGAGCCCAAAGGTCACTGGCTTGAAGCCCAAGGTCGCTGGTTTGAGCCTGACGTTGCTGACTTGAGCAAGGGGTCACTCACTTTGCTGTAGCCCCCAGTCAAGGCACATATGAGAAACCACCAATGAACAACTAAGGCACAGCAACTACGAATTGATGCTTCTCATTTCTCTCCCTTCCTGTCTGTCTGTCTCTCTCTCTCTCTCTCTCTCAAAAAAGATAAAGAAAAGCAAATAAATACAATATTGCCATAAAAAATAAATAAACTATCACATCATGAAACTCATGATTATACAAAACAAAAAGAATTTATATAAGAAAATTTAATTTACTGTGAATGCTGGTTCTTGAGAGGACAAATGAGTTTCATTAGATGAAGAAAACAGAAATTGTTATTGAGCTTCTCAACAAAGTATTAGAAGTCATGATACTGATTAATTTTTTTTTAATTTTTTTTAATTTTATTTATTCGTTTTTAGAGAGGAGAGAGAGAGAGACAGAGAGGGAGAGAGAGGAGAGAGAGACAGAGAGAGAGAGAAGGGGGGAGGAGCTGGAAGCATCAACTCCCATATGTGCCTTGACCAGGCAAGCCCAGGGTTTCGAACCGGTGACCTCAGCATTTCCAGGTTGACGCTTTATCCACTGCGCCACCACAGGTCAGGCCTGATTAATTTTTATGTCAAGTTTTTCTTCAGTAAGAAGTAGTACATGTACACTAAAATTATACACAACTTTTCATCTATCATTAGTGAGATTTTTAGGACTCATAAGTATAATAGAGAAGGGATGGCCAAAGATATAGAAAAGGAAACTTTTCTTAAGCAACTGTTAATCTAAAAATGAAAGAAGCTATTCCGTGCCTGAGGGGTTAGCTCAGCAAGCTTGGGATGCCAAAGCCCATATAGTCTAAAGAAAGCACTGGCCCTTAACTGGCTCCTGGGAAATAATATCTAAGCCCTTGGAATATCTTTCCTGGTAAGATTGGCTTTGTATACCTGGGACCTTGGACCACACCAGATAGTTTATGCCAATAAAGATTTACATGGGTGCCTATTTCCATTCTCCTGGGCCCCTGGGCCATGCTATAATAGTTTGACCTCCAAGGGTGAGGGGAGTTAGGTAGAAATTGAATAGGTGTTCCAAGCCTACATGACTGACACCCATAAAAAGCCTAACACCAAGGCTCAGGTGAGCTTTCCTGGTAGGCAGTCTATCACACATGTCACACATTATTGCTGGGAGAATTAAGAGCTGTGTGCCTGACCAGGCAGTGGCGCAGTGGAAGCGTCCCCAAACTATGGCCCGCGGGCCGCAATGCGGCCCCCTGAGGCCATTTATCCAGCCCCCACTGCACTTCTGGAAGAGGCACCTCTTTCACTGGTGGTAAGTGAGAGGACCACTGTATTTGGCAGCCCTCCAATGGTCTGAGGGACAGTGAACTGGACCCCTGTGTAAAAACTTTGGAGATTCGGACTGGGATGCGGAAGAACCCAGGTTCGAGACCCCGAGGTCACCAGCTTGAGCGCGGGCTCATCTGGTTTGAGCAAAGCTCACCAGCTTGGACCCAAGGTTGCTGGCTCCAGCAAGGGGTTACTCGGTCTGCTGAAGGCCCACGGTCAAGGCACATATGAGAAAGCAATCAATGAACAACTAAGGCGTCGCAATGCGCAATGAGAAACTAATAATTGATGCTTCTCATCTCTCCATTCCTGTCTGTCTGTTCCTGTCTATCCCTCTGTCTGACTCTCCCTCTGTCTCTGAAAAAAAAAAAAAAAATCAATGAGCAACTGAAGTGAAGCAGCTATGAATTGATACTTCTCATTCCCCCACCCCTCTCTCTCTCTCCTCTCTGTAAAATCAATAAATAAAATCTTTTAAAAAAATAAAATTTAAAAAAAAAGAGCTGTGCTTGTGACTCCACCAGGACAGAACTGGAAGCTTGAGCCTGGGTTTTCCAAGACTCTGTCCTTTGCATTCTTCCCATGTGTTCATTTCATTTTTTTTATTTCATTTTAAGTGAGAGAGAAAGAGATAAAGATAGGAAGGGAGAGAGATGAAAAGCATCAACTCATAGTTGCAGCACCTTAGTTGTTCATTGATTGCTTTCTCATATATGTCTTGACTGGGGGGCAATAGCAGAACCAATGACCTCTTGCTCAAGCCAGTGACCTTGGGCTTCAAGCCAGTGACCTTTGGGCTCAAGCCAGTAACCATAGGGTCATGTCTATGATGCCACAACTCAAGCCAGCAACCACATGCTCAAGCTGGTGAGCCCACACTGAAGCCAGTGACCTTGGGGTTTTGATCTTGGGTCCTCAGCATCCCAGGTTAACACTCTATTCACTGTGCCACCACATGGTCAGGCTAATTTTAATCAGTATTCTTTCCCTGTAATAAACTGTAACCATGAGAAACAGCTTTTCTAAGTTCTATGAGTCCTAGTGAATCACCAAAACTGAGTGGTTTGGGGTCCCCCGACATAGAAAATTTGATAAAGATAATGTATGAAGTGGAGTTAATAGACAACAAGTCATGGAAGAGAATAGCATAGGCCCGTTTTATCCATAGATGGAGAAAGAAAATTATTTAGATATTCATATGGCCTCAAAGTATCAGCCACAGATTACTTCATTATTACAAAGAGGCAATGTATGTCTACAATAGAGAGCTCTGGTGGTAACTACCTTAACCAAGTGATCAAGTTCTGCACCAATAATGAGAAGGCCTGATGTGATGCAGTGAGAGGTGGATATATAGAATTTGCACTTGTGTACACAAGAAAACCGTATTCACACACATATAAACACACACACACCTGTCATTATTATGTGTACAACTTCTGCAATCCAATTATTCATAACATAAAGGTTGAATTTACTATCAAAAATGTAGGAATTTTGAAAGAGTGATTGCAAAAAATGTATAAGACGACTACTATCTATAGTAGTCTTATACATAACTATACAGCAATTGAGTTTTTTAAGTGGAATGAAAGCATGTGCAAAATTATAAATTTCTTTCATTGTATAACACATAGAATTATGTCTTTGAGCTAAATGAAAGTTTGGAAATTAGTATCACTGCAGAATTACATCCAAAGAGCTCTCTCTTTAGTTAGAGTATTATGCTGGTAACAATTGTGAAAACAGGATGAGATACATTTGAAAAACCAAAACAATCTAACCCATATTCTGGAGAAACTTTGATTCTGGTTGGAAAGATATGACACATTGCTTTGGTAAAGGCTATGATTTGAAAGATTACCAGGATCTGGAAGAATACACACAAAAGTATATGTGAAATCTCCCTTGAAAGACTAAGTTATTGATTTTTCAATCCTAGTGCTCAAGTGTCCAATAAACTTGTGCAGAGAAACACGATGAGAGGTTGAAATGGAATTATGTTTGGAGGGTTTCTACACTGAAAATGTAACAACTGGAAGACAGAAAAGAACTCTGGTCAGGTCCCAGCTCTGCAATGAGTGTTTCATGTGGAGGAAATTATCTAGCATCTCTGAGCCTCAGTTTTCATTATACAGTGATGTTCACAATGATAACTCTGAGGGATGTTATAAAAATAAAATAGCTAAAACATGTAGAAGTCTTTGTCATTAGTTCAGAACTCTGCAAATAGTAGGCTAGGAAAATTGAAGGAGGTTTTGAGGGTTGATTCCCAGCCATATACTACTCCCACTTCTACCTTTCCCATTTCTTCCCGATCTCTACCTCCTTTTACTCAGAGTAGAAAGTGTTAAGGGCTCATGTTAATATTCAAGAAAGCAGCATTTGATCAATCAAAGTTCTAAAGGCTGCAACAGGAGAGGTAAGAACAGACTCATCCACATCAAACATGACTTTGGTAACAGGCAAAGTGCATACCTATACCAAACTCAACTAGACGAACAAGGAACTATTTTGTTCTGACTGATCACCAAGACCGTATTATACTGGATACTTTCCAAGACATCAAGAACTTATTTATTATGAAGTGTTTTTAAACTGAAAAACCATAGTCCTGTAAGTTTTCTAGGAAGGAAATACATTTCCCAAGTTCACTTATTATTTTATAAGGGTGCTTGAATATTAACAAGAAGTGTAGCTATTTAGATAAATACTCTTCAGCCCAAGAATGATAACTGGATCAATTCTATTAAAAAAAAAATTCAAAGCAGCCAAAAATCAAAACCTCTGGCTCAATATAAATTTTTTTAGAAGTATACATTCATTCTTACAGGGGAATCAGGTCTGTACTGATGGAAAGAGAATTGGACAGAGAGCCAATTTGCTGGGCTTAGTCCAAGACTTGGCCGTGGACTCACTTGACTTTAGACAAATCACTTAACTTTTGAGAGTCCCACTTTTCTCTGGGTAAATTAGGTACATGTAAAGCCTTTTCAACTGTAATATTCCATGTATATCATTATTTTAAATTCCTAGTCTAACCTCAATTTCATTTACAATTCTGCCTTTTCTAAAACTGGAAAATTTTGAGTTGGTTCTACAATATAATTATTTCCCATCTATTTGATTGAAATAGATTTTACTTCAGAGTGGAATGCTTTTATGCCTAACCTTTGACATAGAGTGCAGTAAAATTTCTCATCAGACTACCAAAAAGCCAAATACATACTGAGTTTCCCTCAAAAAATGCAATTATCATTGAATACTAATTTCACCAATCAACAGAAAATACCGTGAACTGAGATAGTAAATGCATTTTTTCCAACTGTAAAGTAACTTCCAAAATGACTCCTTTATTGACTTTATTGCAGATTAATGTGTCTTCTCTAAAACCAGTACGTCTCTTAATGCACCTGTTTTAACTGCCATGGTGCCTTTCCTCTGCTTCAGCCTAAAAAACTATATTCATAGCTCTGTCCCATCTTGCCTGACTTGCGGTGGCGTAGTGGATGGAGCGTCAACCTGGAATGCTGAGGTCTCCGGTTTGAAACCCTGAGCTTTCCCGGTCAAGGCGCATGCAGGAGTTGATGCTTCCTGCTCCTCCCCTTCTTCTCTCTCTTTCTCTCCTCTCTCTTTCTCCAAAAATGAATTGATATAAATAAATAAAATAGCTCTGTCCTATCTCTTACCTGTGGACAACCTGAAAGGAAAACAAAAACAGAGGGCTTGATTTCTATATTTAACCTCTCTGTGGTTCTCTCTGTTCTTCTCTAAAAGGGGATTATTAACACCTGCAGCATATATTAAGTCAAATACTTGTCAACAATATCGTTGCCTTTTAATATTTTAGCAAACAATTCACTCAACATCAAAACAATACTCATTATCTGTTTCATGATATTTACCCTTTTTTCTGCAACTTCTGCCTATATTCTAAATAGAAAAATGCTCATCCAATGCCGAGTACTATTTGCTAAATGAAATCTAACCAAAAGGTTTCAAACCTTTACCAAGTGGCCTAGATAACAAGCATCATGCTAAACTCTGGAGATGTAAAGATGAAGATGATACTAAGATACTGCCCTTATTCTCATAGTGTTTCTATTTAGGGAGGAAAATATATCCATAAGTAAAAATTATTAGAAGTATATATGTGCAAATATGTATAGTATTTATTTGTTTATTATGATAAGCGCTACAAAGGCACATTCGAAATACTGTGGCAACACCAAGGAGGGGACAGTTCCTAATCCTGGCGAGAGAGTTCCAGGGAAACTTCACAAAAAATGTGACACTTGAACATTAAAGAAATTACCCAGAGATCTCTACCGAAGGTAGATTAATCAACATGAGCAAAACAGCGGAGGTCAGCAAGTGTGTAGTGAAAGGGGAAGATGAGCGTGATCAGAGTGAACAATTATGGGCAAAGTAATATGAGATGGTCTGATGTCATGCCAAGGATCTTAAATAACATCCTATAGAGAATGTATAAGGAGCAATGCTTTATAGCCAGAGTTATTACATGATCAAGTTTCTGTTTGTTTCAGAATGCTAACTCTGATGACAATATTGTAGGCCAACTGTAAATGAATAGACTGAATATAAAGTATAAAGGAGAAAGACTAAGGAGATATCCTCTTGGGGAACGATAGAAATAGAGAAGCCAGATTCTAGAAACATTGAAGAGGTGAACCTCACAGCACTTGTTGATCAGATGAGCGTACAGATTAAGGTGGAAGGAATTAGAAAGAGGGAAGAACCAGAACTGACTCAAAGATACTAAACTTGAGAAATAGTGGAGAAGGAGCAGTGCTAATGGAAGAAGTGTGGAGGGCACTATTAGACATATAGATTATAAGGTGTCTTCAACACCTCAAAGGGAAATATTCTGTTATTTGCTAGAATGATGCAACTGAACTTAATGAGAGGTGGATTCTAGAGAGATATTGATAAAATATTTGAGACTCACTGGTGACTAAGTAGCATGAGGGTAGGTATGATAACCTAGAGAGAGTTTATATGGGAAGGAAAGAATAGGAATAATGACAGGGAGGGCCCTGACAAATATCTACATGGGAGGAACAGAGAAGGAATAGGAGCTTACGAAGAAGACTGAGAAGTGTTTGAAGATGCTGGAATAGATCTGAGTCTCTGAATGAAATGGGAAAGGATTGAGCATATCATAACAAAAAGGAGTGTGAAAATCTGTTCCAAAAAAAGGTGAGGAAAACACATTTGTGGTTGATTGCTTTGTTTACCAAGGAATTCCCAGAAACACATACCAAAGGGAGAAGGAGAGCTGGACCCATTCAGCAGGTCATAAGGCCTGTACTAACTCTTAGAAAGCTGGACTGTCAGTAATGAACAATTGAGGGAAACCAGCCTGATCGGAGAGGGGCTGGGAGAGATGTCCCTGAGGAGGTGAGGACGAGGCTGAGATCTGAAGGAGGAATGAATGTTAGCTGGGTGAGAAGGAAATGAGATGACACTACAAAAAGAGAAATTATCAGGTTCAAATTCTTTATGGCAAGAGAGACAAAGCCTGAAAGAAAGTCAGTGAGACTTGAGCTCAGAGCCTCGCAAGAAGAATAAGCAGGTGAAGTTGAAGAGGCATCAGAGGAGCAGACCATGGGAGGACCCAGCAGATCATGGTAATTAGAGGCAACTAAACTGGAATTAGGTAGGGAGAGGGATGAAGTTATGTTTGCATTTTGAATTGATCCTTAGTTGGGAAATTTAAGGTGCTCTACAAGTATAGGAGTGTGATTTTCAAAGATGATGAATTCTTAAATGATTCTTTGTAAGATGAAGGTTTGAAGCTAAAAATACTCAGGATTTACACAATGAAAGACAGTAAGAAGGGTGTTTATCTGCCCCTCGATTCATCCCAGGGGCAAAGAGCAATACCTGTTTGAAATGTGGAGGCAAATCATTGGTGTTAGGAGCTACGTATATTTTCTGAAGGACCAGGTAATTATGCCCTTGCTTCCTTTAGAATCCATAAAGGAATCCTTGGAAATAAATGAAAATTGGAAAGCTTCTTCATAACCTCGCTCTGCCTCCTTCTCCAACCTCACTGGCTCCTCTTTCCCCTCTTTACCTATCACTGCAGCCTTACGAAGCCACTTGGTCTCCCATTGACATCAGTCTCTCTCATTTTAGGATCTTAGCCTCTGCTCTTCTTCTCTGCCCAGGTAATGCTTATGCATCTGTGCTCTGTGTCACCATTTAAAAAATGCTCCTTTTAATAAGTCTTTTCTGAATCTTCAACATTGAAATAAACAAATACCCTATACTTATGTCCATGTGCACCAAGTATATTGTTTGTTTCCATCCTGTAGGTAGCCAATTCCACCTTGCAGATGTCATTCAACTGGAAGCTGTGGAGAAGGCGGAGGAAATCTGATAGGCTCTGGGCAAGTAGAGGTCCATATAAGGAAAGAGAAAAATGGTCAGAAGCCAAGGAGATCAGGAACAAGTCAGGAAGTGAAATCTATTAGTCTGTTGTTCAGAGAAATCGTAAGGGATTATTTTGTGAACATAATGCTCATCTATTTTTTTTAAAGCCCTTAGAAGAGTAACACAGTAAAGGGAAGACCATCACCAACCCTCTGCCAAAATCCAGTTAAGAGCATTCACTAGAAATCTTTCCCATTCCTTCAATAACTGATTTGCAAATAGAAGTCTAGCTAGTCATGTAACTGAAGTTGTGTGGAGACTTCAAGGAAGGTAATACTTTACAAATAGAAGAAAGGGATTTTGCTTTCTAGGTGTTTCAGTGAGGGTTGCCTGAAAATAACAAAAATTACAGCCAGTTCGCACCAGTTTGGCAGAACCGATACCCAATTTATTGTTGAGTTCAGTGAACCGGTTGTTAAAATGGCACTTGTATTCAGGGTTCTCTCTAAAGTGGGCACCTGGGCAGCAGCACAATGTGCAAATCACAAATTTATATTTCTTACTCTTTTTAATTTTTATTTATTTATTCATTTTATAGGAGAGAGAGAGAGAGAGAGAGAAAGGGGGGAGGAGCAGGAAGCATCAACCCCCATATGTACCTTGACCAGGCAAGCCCAGGGTTTTGAACTGGCGACCTCAGCATTCCAGGTCGATGCCCCATCCACTGCGCCACCACAGGTCAGGCTATTTCTTACTCTTTTTTTAATGTTTATCTGTGCAACAGTGTATTCTAAGCACCCATAGTAAAGTTCGTTCCATCCATAGTGGAAAAAAAATTGTAAGTGAAGACTTCAATCAAGAAGCAATATGGAGCCTGACCAGATGGTAGCACAGTGGATACAGCATTGGACTGGGACACAAAGGACCCAGGTTCAAAACCCCAAGGTCACCAGCTGGAGCGCGGACTCACCAGCTTGAACCCAAGGTCGCTGGCTGGAGCAAGGGGTCACTGGTTCTGCTGTATGTTAGGTTCAGGGAGGTGTGTAGTGGCTGCCAGAGTTTAACTCTTGAAGGAGCAGGAACAGGGAAGGGCTGATAGGGTCCCTGTGAGGCTGAGAACAAAGAGATCAGCACAAAGCTGGACAACATCCTGCATTCTATTGGTTAGAGACCCTTATCAGAAGTTTATGTTTGAAATTCTACACTAAGCTAAACCCTTCCCCTGTTGCTATGCTGCACTCGACCTCCCTAGAGAATAGCTAACTGCCACATCTGCGTCTGTATAATGCTTGCTCACTTAGGATATATAAGGACCTTGTTGAAAGCACCAGGCACAACTCTTGTTTGCAGCCCCTTGTGGGTACGGTGTCTCCAGACACTTTGAGAGTTCATCCCTGCGCAGGTTAAACTTGGCCAATAAAGTAAGATCTAAACCCCTGAAAGTCTGCGATGTTTGTTCTCGCGCTTGGTGAATGCAACATTGTAGCCCCCAGTCAAGTCACATATGAGAAAGCAATCGATAAACAACTAAGGTACTGCAACAAAGAATTGATGCTTCTCATCTTTCTCCCTTCCTGTCTGTCTGTCTGTCTCTCTCTCTCTCTCTCTCACACACACACACACAAAAGCAATATGGAAATATCTTAAATAACAGTTTTGTTGTTTTTTAGGTATTATTTAATATTTTTATTAATATTGTTAAACTCATAATCTAGTTTTGTGTACCTCTCTTATTGTTGTTATTTAAGTATTAAATGCATGAAATAATAAACTACCTTTCAGTATATCGGTTTTTAATACTTAAAACAGTTGTTAGAGCAGAGAACCAGTTGTTAAATTTTTTGAATCCCACCACTGCTATGGAGGGAATGAAATACCACCTCTGCTCTCATAAGCATAGTGAAATTTGGAGAATAACACTGTGATTTATTGCAACATTTTGATGTTGAGCTGAACTGTGGTTTTTTTCTTTCATTGCTCTCTATAATTTATTATTTTTGTTTTAGATGCATACCACATCACATAACCACACAAACTGGTTACCAATACTAACAATAATACCATTTTCAGCAAATTCTTATACTTATTTGAAGTAATAGAGAAGTCAGACTCTAGCAATTCATAGTAATGTGACCATACAATTTACCAAGTGAGATAGGGTCAGATAGTGATATTGAAAAATCAGTTCCAGAACTTGGAGGATTTTACTAAAGTTACAGAGAAGTTAAAACTGTCAAACTTCCCAGCAACAGAAATGTGAAGATCAACGGTTGGCCCAAATGGTATCATTTTCACCCTGCTCTGGAAATTAAGGAGCTCTGAGCTGATAAAGCCCATAATTTAGCATGTAGGGTAAATTGCTCAACCACTTAACTAGTGAGGTACTAATCTGCCTCCTATGTGAACTCAACTGCCTCCTGACAGTAAAATCAATTGAAGAGATTTACCCTGAGGGGTTGCTTTTAAAAAGCAATGTAATCAGGAGATAAGGGAATTGATAGGGAGTGCATTATCACAGCCTTCCTCCAGTGTGCCATCAGTTGCCAAAGGCTTCCCACAGCCCTGAGCCCAAGTTGCATTCCTCTCAAGCAGGTTTCATTGAACTCAAGGTATTTGAAGGTCAAGAAACCTTTTCTCACATTGATTTAATCTTGACACTTCAAACCTTGAGGTCCAGCAAATTTGCTGCATTGATTCCAGGAGCAGCTATAAAATTATATATATATATTATTTTTTTTAAATATTTCTGCTTTTTATGGTTTACAGAATGCATTGAGCTACCTGCTTGATGTTTGTGATGGCTAACAAACTTGAATGTGCTCTATGGCTTCTTAAAATGAATTGTCTGCTTTGAACTCTAGAAAGTCCCAGAAATCCAATATTCTCATCTTGTAAATATTCCATTAAAAGAAAATAACCATTTGTTGCTTAAATGAGGTAAAGATAGTTGTGGTGCCACTGCCCATTGCCACATGCTATGTCTTGAGACCCCACTTTCATTTCTACAACAGGGAATGCAGTGTGGTGTGCCAGTAAAGGCAAACATTTTTTTTTTTAATATAATTTTATTTTTTTAATGGGGTGACATCAATAAATCAGGATACATATATTCAAAGATAACAAGTCCAGGTTATTTTGTCGTTCAATTATGTTGCATACCCACCACCCAAAGTCAGATTGTCCTCTGTCACCTTCTATCTTGTTTTCTTTGTGCCCCTCCCCACCCCCTATCCCTCTCCCATTCCCCCCTCCCCCCCGTAACCACCACACTCTTATCAATGTCTCTTAGTTTCACTATTATGTCCCACCTACGTATGGAATAATACAGTTCCTGGTTTTTTCTGATTTACTTATTTCGCTTCGTATCATGTTATCAAGATCCCACCATTTTGCTGTAAATGTTCCGATGTCATCATTTCTTATGGCTGAGTAGTATTCCATAGTGTATATGTGCCACATCTTCTTTATCCAGTCATCTATTGATGGGCTTTTTGGTTGTTTCCATGTCCTGGCCACTGTGAACAATGCTGCAATAAACATGGGGCTGCATGTGTCTTTACGTATCAATGTTTCTGAGTTTTTGGGATATATACCCAGTAGAGGGATTGCTGGGTCATAAGGTAGTTCTATTTTCAGTTTTTTGAGGAACCACCATATTTTCTTCCATAATGGTTGTACTACTTTACATTCCCACCAACAGTGTATGAGGGTTCCTTTTTCTCCACAGCCTCTCCAACATTTGCTGTTACCTGACTTGCTAATAACAGCTAATCGAACAGGTGTGAGGTGGTATCTCATTGCCGTTTTGATTTGCATTTCTCTAATAGCTAAAGAAGATGAGCATCTTTCCATATATCTGTTGGCCATTTGTATTTCTTCCTGGGAGAAGTGTCTATTCATATCCTCTTCCCATTTTTTTATTGGATTGTTTGTTTGTTTGTTGTTGAGTTTTATGAGTTCTTTGTATATTTTGGATATTAGGCCCTTATCTGAGCTGTCGTTTGAAAAAATCATTTCCCATTTAGTTGGCTTTCTGTTTATTTTGTTATCAGTTTCTCTTGCTGAGCAAAAACTTCTTAGTCTGATGTAGTCCCATTCATTAATTTTTGCCTTCACTTCTCTTGCCATTGGAGTCAAATTCATAAAATGCTCTTTAAAACCCAGGTCCCTGAGTTGAGTACCTATGTCTTCTTCTATGTACTTAATTGTTTCAGGTCTTATGTTTAGATCTTTGATCCATTTTGAGTTAATTTTTGTACAGGGGGAGAGACTGTAGTCCAGTTTCATTCTTTTGCATGTGGCTTTCCAGTTTTCCCAGCACCATTTATTGAAGAGGCTTTCTTTTCTCCATTGTGTGTTGTTGGCCCCTTTATCAAAAATTATTTGACTATGTATATGTGGTTTTATTTCTGGACTTTCTATTCTGTTCCATTGGTCTGAGTGTCTATTTTTCTAAAGGCAAACATTTGTCAGTGGGAATCACCAGCACTCCATAGCTTACTAGCTATGTCGAATAGGGCAAGTGTTTAACTTCCTGAACTGTTTTCTTACCTGTATCCTTTACCACCTGTCTCCAAAGGTTGTTATGAGAATTGAATGAGATAACAAGGTAAAGTACCTAGTGCAGGCCATTACACAAAAGATTATAAATAATATTTTTCTTTACTCTTTTCTTAATCTAATGTTTGGTCTGAGTGTTGAGTAACAAGCACACCTGAAGGAATGTCAGGAACAAACACCTACCCCAGAACTGAAATTTCCACTGTTCTCTCTCGACACATTCTGTAAGCTAGCTACCTGTAAAGCCAGTAGCCAGGGCTACTATCACAGCCACCTGGCCTGTGCAGGTTCGCATTGGATTCAGACAGTTGGTAAAGAAACAACGGAGCCAAAAACTGGTGGGCCATCATCTTTAATCCTAGCTTGCACCCGGCGGTCAAGTAAAAACACACACTGGGCTCCAAAACCCACTCACATTCAGTGCTCACAAAGCTACTGACTTATTCGAGTTTTCTAGAATCAAAGGTTTCTAGCTCACCAGACTTATTCACCTCTGTTCCCCATCTCCTTCCTTCTCCCTGCACAAACTGGCTTCTCACTCAATACTCCACCATCTTGGCTGCTTCTCCTGGCCTCCTCCACATGGCCTTTCTCTGCTCTCCTCTCTGCTCTCCCCTCTAATGATAATCTCAGGAACCAACAGAGCAAGATCCCGTTCTGCCCCCATTTATAGTATAGAAATCAAAACCTTTAATCCAATATACAAAATAGGGAAGTCTCTAATACAAAGTCACTTAACTGGGGCATGATGGGATTGTACCACCCCACATCAAAAAGGGTGGGAAAGGCTTAATACCAAAACCAAGCCCCAGGCTACAAGGATCTTGCCTTCCCAGAGCCTGCCCCCAACACACATTAATATCACCTGGGTGACAACTTCCATGTGGGCAACGCCATCTTTAACAAAGTGAGCATAATATATTTTATCTGCCCAACATTATCTATTCTATCAACTCTTCCAAATCTTTGTCTCTAACTTTGTCTCCTCATACACCTACTCATCTCTACTTGTGTCTGTCACCATTATTTGGGAGAAAAGGATGTTAATGCAATTGTGGGGATTATGATGTCTAGTGTTAAATTATGGTTATTTTGTAAAGTTATAAATGTATAAAGACTTTTTTATAGAAAGTTCTATAGCTGGTCAAGCATAGTAATCTAGAATAGGAATAATTAAAATATTCATTGGGTCTTACTGAGGGTCTGTCACCAAACTCCTACCAATCAAATGTCAAAGAGCTTTTCCATTAGACCAGAACTAGAAATTGGAAAACAATCTGTGATGTGGTTACCTGCATCATACAAGGATCTTGAGTTTAAAAGAGGCAGGAATTTTCCAAGAAGACAGAATAATAATCAGATGCCACTTAAATGTGAATCAGACAGAAGGTTAAGGAGCAAGGAAGCTAGGCAATATTAAGAAATATTATCCCTATTAAGTTGTACCATCCCTTTAGGGTTAAAACATAATTATCTTGGATTGGATTACTAGAAAATTAGCCTCTTTGAAGTCAAGCAAGCTGAAAACAGCTTTATAGAATGCTAAAAATTCAGACATGAAAACGACTTTCAGTGTTACTTAATCATCCAAAGCTTGGATGCCTGGTATAATATCCCAAGAAATGATGCCTCTATTCCAGAACATTTCCAATGACTTCAAAATAAGTCACATACCATTAAAAGATTTTTCTGTGTCTTGAACTAAAACTGTCTTCTAGGAAGTTCTTTTATTGGTTAAAATGCTAACACTCGAGTCTTAACAAAAATTCTAATTATATGTTAACATGATAACGTTTCAAATATCAGAAGATAATTATCACATCACCCAAGTTTTCTCTTTTACAAAATATTTATTCTCATTTCTTTTAACAGATAGTTTACATGTCATGGCTTAACCACTTCAGTTACTCTTTTATATCTCTTGGCTACTCAATCTGTCTAAATCCTCTTCAAATGACCCACTGAAGCAGAGAAGAAACAAGGTTATAACCACTCTCTTTCTAGATATCTATGTGTATTCTTACAACCTCTAATGACATTCCTTCTTGTTTGAAAGCCTCATCATACCATTAGTCGATTGTGTATGTACTGTCAGCTGAAACCTTCTATCTCTTAGAGTAGAATTTTTGTAAACTAACAAAGAAACATTTATTCAGAACCATTAAATTTCAGCATATTGGATTCAATCTACCCCCCAGATAATAAAGATTTTTTGGCTATAGATTCTGTTATCCACAACCTAGATGAGTAGACCTATATCTTTTTCAAAATCATTAACAAAAATATAAAAAATATAAAAAATAACAAAGAACAGAAACTTTCCTCCAGTTGAAGAGAAATCCACGATTTTATTTGAATATTGGAATCAGTCTGTATGTCTGATTCCACATCTTGTCCACAAATTAGGGGGACTTAGATTTCTTGATAAAGTACAGATATGTAGTATCATTTTGGTTGCACTGCCTTCGCAAGTTCAGAAATCCCATCAAAGAAACCAACAAAACCAGTCTAGTATGAACTTGTGTTAACCCATTCTATGTCCCAATGATCATTTTCCAATTCTGGTAGATCCCAAATCTTTGCCAAATAAGCCACCTCCACTGCTAATGTGGTCATTGTTAGATTCAGGGAGTACTGACATGCTGGGGCTGCCAAGAGTGTACAAGGTCCCTGTGACACTGAGAACAAAGAGTTCAGCAACATCTTGCATTGAGTCAGAGACCCTTATCAGAAGTTTATGTTTGAAATTCTCCACTGAGTAATACCCCCCCTATAACTGCGCACGACCTCCCTAGCCAATGACTAACAGCCACATCAGCTTCTGTATGATGCTTGCTCATCCTAGACAGCCACCCTATAAAAAGGAGACATTTTAGAAGCTCGTGGCTGCAGTGTGCCCCCGTGTGGGTTGCCTGCAGTCCCTGCGCAGGTTTGGGAAGATGCAGTGTTCCCCTGTGTGGGTTACCTGCATCCCTGCGCAGGTTTGGGGGGGCTGCACTGTGCCCCTGTGTGGGTTAGCTGCAGTCCCTGTGCAGGTTTGGGGGGCTGCAGTGCTCCCTTGCATGGGTTGCCTGCAGTCCCTGTGCAGGTCTGCAATAAAACTTATAAAATTCACTTTGTGTCTGCTGTGGCCTATCTCTCCTAGGATGTAACAGATGAAGGTTCCACCGAGATAGACCGTGTAAGACCCCTCCTCACGGAGTGGGCTACAGCAGACATTGGTAGCTGGCTAGCCTCTGGCAGTTGCCATTTGGAAACTGAATTTGGCTGATTTGAAACATTTGGAGTCTTGAGACTGTTTGGTAAATAAGCTTCCTCTTTGAATATTTGGAAACAGAGCTCTGGTTAGAAAAGGGTGTAGTGGAGCAGGCGGGACGCCACCTGATTTCTCCCCACCCGGTTGGTCAGGGAACGCAGGACGCTGCCTTCTCCCTTTGGTTTTGGTTTAGAACTTTTGTTTGTTTTGTGTGCATATTTGGTTTGTTTGTCTTCTACTGGAATGGCCAACTTAAGAGCAGACTGGCCAAACCAAGGATTGCTAGACCCATAGAAAACATAGAGAGTCTAGCGTACTATCACCAGCACCCACCTGCAGGCAGGTGGCATGGTCAGTATGCAGCCAGTATAGTAGCAGAGGTAGAGAAAGAAAAGGCAGCCAGGCTGCAGCTGGCTGCAGGAGAAGTGGCAGGCTCCCCTCACAGCTTCAGGCATGTGCCCCTCCTCCTTGGGCACCGGCTCAAGGGCTGAGCCACTGCTTAGTCAGGCAAAAGATAACAGTACAGTAAGCTAGAGGTTATCTGTTGTTGTATTCCCAATTTTGCTCTCTTAGTCAAGCCCCTCAGTGAGATCTTCTGAGCATGGCTTTTAAGGTCTATAATGACCAAGGAAGTAACAGAAAAGGCAAATAAGGCCCAAAAGAAGTCAGGAAATACCAACTTTTGGCTCCAGCGCCCTAAGGGGCTTTATCAAGGTCCTGCTCCAGAGTGGAAAGAAAGGTCATTGAACTGAAGCCTGCCAGGCTTCCTGGCCCCATCAAGGGACATGTCTGTGCTGTGGAAAGAGGGACATGAGAAGGTAAGCTGCCCCCTTGCTCCATGGAGGGAGGGTTCAGTCTCTTCCAGCCCTGCTCCAGCTACCTGTGACCTGACCTTGCCCAGCGTGCTGGGAATTGCCACTGAAGGCCTAAGGACATCGTTCAGGAGCCTAAGGTATTTCTTCCAAGTAGCAGATAAGCTAATAACATGAGGGCCATCTACTATGCCTTGCTTGAATATTTAAGTTTTATTTATCCCTCAAAGATATCTACTGTGGGTATTGACAGTCTGGTTTTATTGCTTTATGTTTAGTGTATCCTTTATTTCTCTTATCTCAATGCCCCATGCCTATTATAGGCTGGAACCTGCTGCTAATTCCAGCTAGAAGCAGTGGTCACTAGGACTTAAACTCTAACTGCAAAGTGTAGAAATGTAACACCCTTTCCCTAAGTACTTACAGGTTTTATAGGTTACTCAGCAAACTGTTCAAAGACTGTCCAAGAGGCACTTCTAGCAGTACACCACCCAAGGACTGACTCCCACCTAGACAGGTCCAGACACCATGATCCTGACAACTCCCACTACTGCCAAGGTAGAAGGCATACCTGCCTGGGTCCACCGCAGCCGGCTGAAGCTTGCAGTCCCAGCAGAGACACCTTTGTGGATAGCGAAGACTGACCCTGCCAACCCTTGTAAGCTGACCCTGAGAAGGACCGCATGCCCTGCTTCAGCCACAAACCAGAAGTTAACTGGTCCACACATGGAGACTTTGGGGAGGGAGGGAAACTAAGGTAAAGGAAAGCCAAGTAAGTCATCTTAAGGTTTGATGCATGTACTACTATGAGTCATACAGAAAGGGGGTGTAAGTCCCTTGGCTGAGAGAGAAGCTATAAGGTAAATGAAAGTTATGTATGTGCTCATAGCTACCACTATAGAATAATCTGTGAATATTGGTCATGTGTCCAATAGGCTACTTATGAAAAGGACACCTCCAAAAAGCAATCTTTAAAAGAGGATTACTTAGTACTAACTTAGTCTTTGCTGAAGGTTAAGGTTTTTGGGAATTAAGAGTTCTGATGAATTAGAAAGGAATTGTATGGTTTTGATAATAGAAGGTATAAGGTGTAGAGGTACTTTTGAAAAGGAAAGGAAAAAGCAAGTTGTTATGAAGGCCAGTTATTTCTGGATAAGAAAGTGCATAAAAGTTGAAGGTTTGTGTAAGTTACAGAAGGTTTGTGTAAGTTGCAGAAGGTTTGTATAAGTTGTAAGAAGTTAGTACAGAGAAGAAAAATACAAGGCAGAAAGAAATTAGTCCGTAAAGCTTGTAGTACTAAGAGCACACTATCAGCGTGCCAGCACATACTAGGGAGGACCCCTGACCTAATTAGCTTATAGCTACAGCTAAAGTAGAAAATTCTCATGAGCCCCAGCCTTATACCATTCTCCCCACTGATGAAGAATCAAGGATTTGATTTATGCCCCAAAGAGATGGGGGAATGTTAGATTCAGGGAGTACTGACATGCTGGGGCTGCCAAGAGTGTACAAGGTCCCTGTGACACTGAGAACAAAGAGTTCAGCAACATCCTGCATTGAGTCAGAGACCCTTATCAGAAGTTTATGTTTGAAATTCTCCACTGAGTAATACCCCCCCCCCCCGTAACTGCGCACGACCTCCCTAGCCAATGACTAACAGCCACATCAGCTTCTGTATGATGCTTGCTCATCCTAGACAGCCACCCTATAAAAAGGAGACATTTTAGAAGCTCGTGGCTGCAGTGTGCCCCCGTGTGGGTTGCCTGCAGTCCCTGCGCAGGTTTGGGGGCTGCAGTGCTCCAGTCTCTTCGGAGGCGTGGGTTGCCTGCAGTCCCTGCGCAGGTTTGGGGGGATGCAATGTTCCCCTGTGTGGGTTACCTGCATCCCTGCGCAGGTTTGGGGGGGCTGCAGTGTGCCCCCGTGTGGGTTAGCTGCAGTCCCTGTGCAGGTTTGGGGGGCTGCAGTGCTCCCTTGCATGGGTTGCCTGCAGTCCCTGCGCAGGTCTGCAATAAAACTTATAAAATTCACTTTGTGTCTGCTGTGGCCTATCTCGCCTAGGATGTAACAGTCATGCATAAAAATAACATTTTTTTTTATTTTTCTAAATAAATACTAATATATTTTAAGATAAAAGTATATGATATCTGAGATTATGTTTAAATTATCAGCAAAAAGAAAAGGTCACAATAAATTAATAATTCATATGGTTAAATATTAACAGAAAGGCATATTGTTTTTATAAAGATCACCTTTAAGGGTTTTTTAGAATAATTGCCCAACTCTACTCCCACATCTTGCCCAATTTCTGAATTCCTCTGCAATAGCAAACACAGTTCAGTTAATTTGTTTAAATTTATTGAGTACCCTAAGGTATCATTTGCTTTATAAGATTTGTATTCATTTGAACTGCTAATTCTCTCTCATCTCTTAATTTGTTCTGAGTTTGTAGTTTCCATTCAAATCTTTGCCCTTCCATATAGATGGAATTATATGGTTTGTTCCTTTTTTGACTGTCTTATTTCACTTGGCATAGTGTCCTCAAGGTTCATCATGTAGTTTATGTCAGAATTTTCTTCCATTTTGGGACTGAGTGATGTTCCGTTGTGTGTATATGCCACATTTTGCTAATCTGTTTGTTCGTCCATGGACTCTTGGGTTGCTTCCATGTTTTGGCTGTTGTGAAGGATGCTACTATCAATGAAAGTATACAGATATCTCTTTGGGACCCTGCTTTCAACTGTTCTGCATGTATATCCTGGATAGAGTTGCTGTACTATATAATAGTTCTTCTTTTTAAGGAGCTCCTGGGCTGTTTTCTACAGCACTGTACCATTTTACAGCCATTTTGCATCCCCACCAACAGTACACAGGGTTCCATGTTCTCCACCTCCTCACCAACACCTGTTATATTCTGCTTTGTTTTGTTTTTCCTAATAGTACCCACACTAATGGGTACAAGAGGATATCTCATTATAGTTTTGATTTACAGTTACCTAATGATTAGTGATGTTGAGCATCTTTTCATATGTTTGTTGATCATTTGTATATCTCCTACAGTGAAATGTCTATTCAAGTCCGTTGCCCATTTTTGAATCAGGACTTTTAAAATTATTGTTGAGTTTTAGAAATTATATATTCTGGATATTAACCCCTTATCAGATATATTATTTGCAAGTATTTTCTCTTATTCTGTGGGTTGCCTTTTATTCTGTTGATATTGTCTTTTGATGCCCAAAAATTTTAAATTAAAAAAAATCCAACTTGTCTATTTTTTCTATTGTTGCCTGTGCCTTTTGTGTCACATCCAAGAAATAATAAGCAAAGGATTTTATAAAAATGTTATCCCAAAGTCATCTCATAATTGAGCAGGTGATAAAAATAGATAGCATTGCTTTTTAAATTCAATAAATACTTTATCAGATATAAAATATGACTTTTTTTCTGAGAACTTTAAAAATACCTTTTAATACAACCTTTCTTTAAGAGACATTACACTTCGTCTAGATTTCTTCAAGAAATCTTACATGATCAGAAAGCATTTTATTCTAATTCTAATTTCTGGTAATATTATTATGCAATACCATTTTAAATTACGGTATCTGCAATAGCTTGGGTAAAGTTTCCCCTTACATAAGCAAATAACTCGAATATTTAGTGTTATGGTTTTTAACTTGTGTTGAGGATTAGCTTTGATTTCTTTTCCATGTTCTTTCCCCTTTCAACAAATAGTCTAGTAAAAATGGTATTGTTTCAACAACTTTAAAAACAGAGGGAAAATAAAAAATTAAAGTCCAATTAGAGGCTTCACATAATTCCACACATAATTTTAGAATGTGGAGGGTATCAAGGTGGGTCTGAAGAGCAGGGACAAAACTGGCTAATCCCTAAATGAGAGGGTCTGTGTATCCTACAGATTAGTACAAAGGCTAACTTCCTGAGGTGGGCAAAGGTAAAAACAGGGGAAGGTCTAGAATTATGGAGGCCCCAAAACAAACAGTATTGACACAAAGGAAACACCAAGAGTGAATTGTATTATAACCAATAGGTTAATTACTCTTGGTTTCTTCTACAGTCTTTGCTATAAATGGAAAAACACATGAGAGTGGGGGTCTGAGCCCCCCATGCATCTTTTCTGGCATGGGTGGGGGTGAGCCACCATTTTCTTCTGGGTTGGCTGGAGTAGAGTGGTCCTTGTCTATACATTTCTGTCTTGTTGAACTGAACTGCCCCTTTCCTGATCCTTTCGCTAGAGACAGCAGGGTTTTTGTTTGTTTCATCTGTGCCCTGTGGCTTTTCCATTTTGTGATTTTCCAGCTCCACCTCTAGGGTATATGAGCCAAAAAAGAAAAGCCAAAGAACTCATCATCATTTTCCCTTAGGTCTAGAGTACCCAGCGAGTCTACCTTCTTCCTTCCAGCTTTCAGAGCCTTCTTATGTTTCTTTTATACATGATGTCCAGAATTTTTAGTTGTGTCCATTCCATCTTTCCACAAGTAAAATCTATTCTTCTGTTGTTTAGCCCCTCTGAATCATTTTACATGCACAGCATATATTTGGGTTTTGTTTTGTGAGCCAAATTGATTTTTTTTCTTTAATTAAGAGAGTTAAATCCATTCATGTTAATATGACTGATAGATTTGGTCTCATTTTTATTTATTTATTTTTCTATTTAGACAATTAAATTTAACAGGGTGACATTAGTCAACAAGAGCACATAGATTTAGAGCAAACATCTCCACATCATTTGGACAGTCAATTATGTTGTGTACCCATCACCCAAAGTCAGATCATCCTCCATCACCTTATATTTGTTTCTCTTTATGCCCCTCCCAACTGTTGTCATTTTGTAATTATGCATATTTTGTTGTATTTGCTGTGTCTTTGTGAGATGTATATAGTCTATATGTTCTGTTTTTTTATTCATTTATTTATAATTTATATCTAGGAAGGTTCATATTTGTGTTCTAGTGGTTATCTTTATATTTGTTCCTTTTTAACCCTTTGAGTAGCAAGGTTTTTTTCATTCTCACTGACCCCCAGGAGTGAGTTTTTATTCAAAAATTGAAATTAGTTCCAGTTACAGTTTTATTAATTTAAAGTCATGTTTGATTGATAACCAATTTATGGAAACAAGTAGAACATGCATTTGCCTTTTTTTAATGTTGACTTACACATTTTAAAAATAAATCGATCGTACTCTGGAGAATCAGGAGGCTTGAGGACATACATGAACGTTCATACTACTCAAAGTTAAAATATCTCTATTTTCCCATTTTCTTATCTAAACTTTTACTATTTGTTTTATACTATTTTTAAGCATCATTTTATGCCCACCTAGTTCCTACACAACCATGGGCTTTTTCTGTCTTTTTTATTTCCTTCTTTGTTCTACTCCATTTTTCAGCTGCTTAATTTTTACTTTGTCACAGTATATAATATTTCTACCTGCATCTTCTTTCTATGTTTATCTCATATGGTTTTAGTCTTATATGGACATTTACATATTTTAATTCACTCATCCTTTAATGCATTAATTCCTTTGCTGACGATTTCTCAATCATTACTTGGTTGAAGTTTGTTCTCTACTAAATTCCTCAAGAAAGGCTGCTGAGTGAAAACTCTCCTAAGCGTTTCCTCGTGCACTGGTGGTGGGAATGCGTGTTGGTGCAGCCACCGTGAGAACAGATTGGGAGGTCCTCGGGGGATTGAAAATGGACCTTTCTGGTGACCCAGCAATTCTACTTCTAGGTACAGATCCAAATAAACCTAAAACACAAATTCAAAAGAATATATGCATCCCTATGTTCATTGCAGTGTTGTTCACGGTGGTGAAGATAGAGGCAGCCCAGGTAGCCATGAGCAGCTAAGAGGATGAAAAGCTGTGGTACATGTATGCAGTGGGGTGTTGCTGGGCCGTAGAGGGGATGAAGCCATACCATTTTCAGCAGCATGGGCAGATCTGGAGAGCATTGTGCTGGTTGAAATGGGTCAGTCAGAGAGAGACAAATACCATATGATTTCACTTATATGTGGGATCTAAAGAACAGAATAAACAAACAAAATAGAAACAGACTTATAGAGAACAGACTGATGGTTGCCAGGGGGGAGGAGGGTTAGAGAAATTGGGTGGAAAAGGTGAAGGAACTAAGAAATACAGATTGGCAGTTACGAAACAGTCATGGGGATGTAAATTGCAGCACAGGGAATACAGCTGATGGTATTATAATAACTATGCATGGTGCCAGGTGGGCACTGGAAATAGCAGGGGGACACTTCGTAAAGTACATGATAGTCTAATCACTATGCTGTACACCGGAAACTAATAAAAGTAACATTAAATGTAAAGTAGAACTGAAAAATAAAAAGAAAGCCATGGTCGCCCCCTCTGTTGAGTGTGGAGATGAAGCTGATGTGGGAGGCGCACAGGGACGGGCAACGCTGCCTTTCGCCCAGAAGCCACTGTGCAGCCTCCTTCTCGATTTTCTCTTTCTTGCTCTAAATATATTAAAGAACTTTTATTTTATGTTATTGTCAGTGGCATTGTCTGCAAACCTGAGCATACTTACGCCTTATGGGCATTATTCTCACACTTAGAGACCAGCAATTTTCAGCCTTTTTTATCTCAAGACACACTTAAATGAATTACTAAAATTCTGCAGCATACCAAAAAATATATTTATCAATCTGAAAAAAAATAGGTATAGTTTTGTTTCATTTGTAATAGACAGCTATTGTTGTGTTGGCTGTTATGTTTTTATTTGACAATTGAAGGGAAGGAGTCATTACCTCTGACTAAATAGCCAGGTGTTGCACATTTCAAAAATCCTTCCAGCACATCAGTGTGCTCCGGCACACCAGTTGAAAATCAATGATATTTTCATCTTCACATATTTTTTATTGATTTGTGGCCCCTTTTCTCCACTTATATATATCTTTTGAAAATCTGAGTTTTCTGGAGATCTCTCTACGCAACAGTCTTAATTTCTTTTCAGAATTGCTGGAGTGTTATCAGATGGATAGTTTTAAACTTTACAATATTCAAAATCAGAATAGTATTTGTAAGAAGTTCCCAAATCTGCTGTCATCTTCCCATTGACATAGCATGACATTATATCATGCTTATGTTTTCCTTCATCTTTTTTGAAATCTACCCTCATGAAGTCTGTAGCACACGGCCTACCACACCAAATTAACCTCAGTAGTTATCATGAAATCTAAGATGTCACAGGACTTCTCCCAAAGCTTCTGTTCTTTCACTTCGTCAACAAGTATCTCCTAGATGTCAGAGGCAGACCTCAAGAAACTATCCTCCTAATGGCCTATCTTATGGGGGATTGTTTTCAGTTTCTCAGAGAACCTCATAAGCTTGCATGCACTCAGCTTCTTAGCAGGTTAAAAGTCAAGCAGACTTTTTAATATCTGAAGTGCCTCCATCATGAATGTGTCTTGACAAGGTCATCTTTTGAGTCTCTATCAAAAGCATAATGTCTCTTTCTTCTATCTGGCCAGGAAGCTTAAAAAACACTCCTCCAACAATATAATTTCTGATTCCCCCTTCAATTTTCCTCAACAATAGTCTACACCAGTGGTCCCCAACCCCCAGGCCACGGACCAGTAGCGGTCCGTGGGCCATTTGGTTCTGGTTCGCAGAGAAAGAATAAATAACTTACATTATTTTCGTTTTACTTATATTTAAGTCTGAACGATGTTTTATTTTTTAAAAATGACCAGATTCCCTCTGTTACATCCGTCTAAGACTCACTCTTGATGCTTTTTTTAAGACTCACTCGGTCACGTGATACATTTATCTGTCCTACCCTAAAGGCCGGTCCGTGAAAATATTTTCTGACATTAAACTAGTTCGTGGCCCAAAAAAGGTTGGGGACCACTGGTCTACACCATTATAAATTTCTCGACTGGTCTGTGTATCCTTGACATATAACTACTTCTCTGAACTTTCATCACAAAATGTCTTTCTTTTAAAGGTGTACTATCACCATCTTTCCATTTTGAATTACATCTCAGTGAATCTCAATGATAATTCTGAAAGTATTTCAACTTCTCACCATTAAAATATCACTATGTCTTTGTTCATTTCTTATGTTCTACAGAGGCAGATAAGTGTTGGAGGCGATGATTTTGGCTTTTATTACCATTGCTGATTTTTCATGAATCACTAAGCATCTCCTACATTCCTTGTTGCTATCTTCATTTTCCAAAATTATTGTCTACACTAGTCTATTTGATTATTTGTCTTCTTCTCCTTCATATTTAGTTTAAATCTCAATCATATGGTTTTGAGATCTATCTTTACACTAGTCAAAAACTCACCATTCTAGGGTCTCAGTTATGGCTGGAAAAAAAATCTAAATTCTATTTCAGCAACACCTCTACTCAGCCATCCATTCAACGTCAATGTATTTGTTCCCCAGACATCTACTGAGAGAGCACTCTGTACACGTGCTGTGGTAATAACTGGGAATGCAATAGTAGAAAGACAGACAAGGTCCCCATCCTCTAATGAGTGTGGTAAAATAAGTAAACAGGTAATTTTAATACTCACCTGTGGTTTCATTCCCCAGACAAGAAGCAATAAGGACACCCTCTGTGTATCCAAAGTTTTCCATTTCTTATGAAACTTGTACAGCATTTTTACTAACAAAAGTCTTTTTGATAGACACAATCAACCTTACATGAGTCAAGAGAATGAGATGATTTGTGGGATTTGATATATTAGTGAGAACTCTATGTCACATTTCATCTACCTGATCCAGGAAAAAAGAACACTGTCCAATTTCTCATGTCAGGTTTACATACAATTACCTTCATGGGACTGATTCTATGGCCTGAATGAGAAGACACCCATCACCGTTAAGCATCTCTCCCTATCTGACCTTACAAAAGGCTTACCTGCATAGACAAGGACCTAATAATTTACTGATTGCTGAGGGGAGCATGGGATGCTACCATTTCTTCATAAGACCCAAATTCCCCTTTTCTGGAAAGGTCCCAGCCACACAGTATAATTCAAGCTAAAGTATATATACCTTGCTTCCTCCTGTGTCCAAATCTGCCACTTACCAGCAGTTTTTCTCTCTCATTTCTTCATTAAAACTTTCCTCCTTCCTTTTTTCTTTGATCATTTCTTCCCATTAGATGGGTAATAACTCATTACCTCTCATTAGTTAGAGTCTAGGGAGCCTTGTACCTCCATGCTTACTCCTTTATAAAAATATACACTTTCTAAAGGAAGGAAAAAATCCTTACTCATCTTGATATAATCCCTTCTCCAGATGCCTTTAACACTGGCACAGGGCCTGGAGGTTTACAGGCAACCAGTCAATACCTACTGAGGTCACCTGGGGTGAGCAGAACAGAGAGAGCTGAGAGCTCACATAATTGGCCGGGCCTCAGGCAGGAAGACAAATATCTTTTAGGCTTAAACACACACTTCTGCTCTAATGCACATACTGTAGATTGTCACAGGAAATAAAGCCCTTTAGAGTCTCCCTTAGGAAATATCCCTTAAACTCCTCGAACTCATACTGTCATCAGGAAGCCAATCACACGGCCCCTTTCCTCTTACCCTCTGCTCTCCTCTGTTTGCAGCTTGGTACCTAAACTCTCTCCATCCTTCAGGAGCACTAATCACAGCAAAGGTAAATCTAGCAACCACTTCTCAACAATTTTCTGCTACTTGCCTATCTGTTTTCTCTAGACTTCTCAGTTAGTATGGAAGACTATCTTCTCACAGCTTTAAAAATCCTAAACATAATCTACTACACATTATTCCTTCTAAAATATAAGCAGGAAGTAGCAGGTGTATATGGCCGGGAAAGTGGAAAGAAGTTGCTGGAAATGGAGGTGTTGGATGTAAAACTCAGTGGGTGTCCCCTGCAAGATAGAGAACCCTGAATATAAATGTAATAAAATTTCTGTGCATATCTAATTAGATGACTGGTAGGAACACTTTATATAGGCCATTTATATTTCTGATTGAATATGCACTTATTTTGCATAAAGATAACTAATTATCACCAATAAAACGTTCCATAAAATTTTTATTTTTGACCCGAGTGAGAAATATCTAACATACTAAAATTGTGTCAAGAAATAAAACGTAAGTTTACATTATCCTGGACCCTCTGGGAGGACGAAGTGAAAGTAGCTGGCCAGGATTACTGGGAGGACACTCCTGGGGAGAGGAACAGGCCGGTGGCCACGTCTAATCTTGTAAACATGCCGCTAGCCGAACATTTGCTAAACAAATAATGATAATTGCTAAGAAGAAAGTCCATATTTATGTCCTTATACCAATATGACTGGTGTTCTTATAAGAAGAGGGAATTTAGACACAAGCACAGAAAGAAGATTATGAGAGTGCAGCCACCTACCAGCCATAGGAGAGAGGCTTCAGAAAAAAACATTTCTGCTGATAACTTGATCTTGGACCTCCTTCAGGCAGTGAGAAAATAATTTTCTATGGTTTAACCACCCAGCCTGTGATATTTGTTATGGCAGCCCAGGAAGCTGATACACATGGGGAGGGGGTGATGGGGACAGCTTTTCCTTTTGTTCACTCATGGAACACATGATAGATTTAGCCTTACTGGTTAGTGTGTCTTCCTGCTAGGGCTTTCCGTGGTTCCTAAAATTCCTTATCCCTTTATCCATTTTCCTAACTCAACATATTCCCTTGCATATTAATATTGACAATAATGGATTATTACAAGGAATAATTCATTTGAAGTGGAGGAATTCTTATGAATAAATTTTCTCTTTATTGTAGCATTTTGTTGCTAAAACTACAGGTCAAATTTTGTACCTATGATGGAGTAAATTATCTTGATAATTTGGAAATATGATAAAATATGAAATAATATATAATATGTATCTAGAAGCTTAAGAATATTTTGCTATGTGACTATTACTGGCGATTTTGAAGACTTTTACTTGATTTAATTAACTGGCTTTTTGTTTTCTTGGAAGTTTTGTAAATTGCTAACTTTAGAGTCTTCTCATTGATTCTACCCTGATCCAGGGGTCTCCAAACTTTTTACACAGGGGGCCAGTTCACTGTCCCTCAGACCATTGGAGGGCTGCCAAATACAGTGGTCTTCTCACTGACCACCAATGAAAGAGGTGCCCCTTCCAGAAGTGCAGTGGGGGTTGGATAAATGGCCTCAGGGGGCCGCATTGCGGCCCACGGGCCGTAGTTTGGGGACGCCTGAAGACTCTACTATCGTTTTAAGTGGAGAAGTTCTTTAGAACAAAAGCTAGGAATTTGAACACTATCAGTTAGTGCCATGGTTTGGAAAATGTCTGACTTCTCCAAATAGAGTAGAGGGGAGTCACTCTATTATTATTTTTAAAGGGCATGGGGGAATCTAACTATTGAATTTTTAATCTCAATGTTACATAACTTGCTAATTTACATTAAGTTCGAGCTATTTGAAAGCATTCTTAGAAATGGATATTTGACATGGTATTCTCATTTTTAAAGCAGCTTTGCAATAAAAAGGCCTTTCCTTTCTCAGTCCCAACCTCCATTTTTTGGGCTCAGGTGAGTGAACAATTGAGTTAAAGAACTTCAGTGCTCATGCCACATCTATTCATACATAATATAGTGTGTCCATAAAGTCATGGTGCACTTTATTTATTTATTTTTTTGTATTTTTTTTTTCTGAAGCTAGAAATGGGGAGAGACAGACAGACTCCCGCATGCGCCCCACCGGGATCCACCCGGCACGTCCACCAGGGGGCGACGCTCTGCCCACCAGGGGGCGATGCTCTGCCCCTCCGGGGGCCTCGCTCTGTCGCAACCAGAGCCACTCTAGCACCTGGGGTAGAGGCCAAGGAGCCATCCCCAGCGCCCAGGCCATCTTTGCTCCAATGGAGCCTCGGCTGCAGGAGGGGAAGAGAGAGACAGAGAGGAAGGAGAGGGGGAGGGGCGGAGAAGCAGATGGGCGCTTCTCCTGTGTGCCCTGGCCAGGAATTGAACCCGGGACTTCTGCACACCAGGCCGACACTCTACCACTGAGCCAACCGGCCAGGGCCTGATGGTGCACTTTTGACCAGTCACAGGAAAGCAACAAAAGACGATAGAAATGTGAAATCTGCACCAAATAAAAGGAAAACCCTCCCAGTTTCTGTAGGATGATGTGGCAGCTTGTACGCATGTGCAGATGATGACATAACACCGTGTATACAGTGGAGCAGCCCACGGCCATGCCAGTCAAGATGTGGATGGTACAGAGGAAAGTTCAGTGTGTTCTGTGGCTCGCTAAATTCGAATCCATGACCAAAGTGCAATGTGAATATCGGCACATTTATAACAAAGCGCCACCACATAGGAATAACATTACTTGGTGGGATAGGCAGTTGAAGGAAACCGGCAGTTTGGCGGAGAAACCCCATTCTGGTAGGCCATCAGTCAGTGAGAGTCTGTAGAGGCTATACGGGATAGCTACCTAAGGAGCCCTAAAAATCTGTGCGTGAGCCCACATTGAACTGCACTGAATAGGTATGAAACTGGGAAAGTTTTCCTTTTATTTGGTGCAGATTTCACATTTCTATCGTCTTTTGTTGTTTTCCTGTGACCAGTCAAAAGTGCACCATGACTTTACAAACACACTATATAAGAACCAAGGAAGTCAATGGAACAAGCCTAAGGATAGTAAAAGAATGTATAACACAAATTAAGATAATTTGTTTATGGAAAATCCTGCTCCTTTTTTCTTACCCTTTACTCTGTCATGCGTGCGCCCTCCACCCCAGTTGCTCCCTGGTTAGTGACTGGCACAGTAATCGCAGGAGAGTGACTCCCCTCTTAGAAAGACAAGTAGCCTTCCATGTCCTGGAATTTCAGGTTGGCTTTGGTGCCCTGAACCCTCATACTGAGAGATCACAACCCAGGTTGGGAGCAACTGGCTGAGAGAAAAAGCTATTTGTTTTCCTTTTGAACTATTAAAAGACTCTGCTTGTGGATATATTTTAGACAAGAGAGGGAGGATGCATGAGACACTGTTCTGTTTTCTGCTGTAAAATGGAAACAGTTCAAAGAGTAAAACCTTTTGTGATGGTTGATGTCTCTCAAAAATAAGCTAGACCTCCGAAGTTGGGAGATGCTTTCGGTCTCAAAAACTGAGTCAGAAAAGTATGTTATGTTCATCTGTTTATTATATCTCTGTTCTGATTAAACTCAAAATTTCGCTATAAAAAATTTTAAGACAACTTTAGTGAACTTTTTAAAATCACTATAATTGAATAAATAACAAAATTTGTAATTTTAAAAACAATTTCAATAAACATTTCTCTTTTAAAAATCCAATATTAAAGGAGGAAAAGTATTCAACCTATTGATTTGAAAAAATATATAAAAACAGATAGAGAAAATAATTTTAAGACTGAGTTTTTATAGTTTTGAAGAAATAAACTTTCAAATTAAACGAATATTTTTTAGAAAATCATCCAAGGAGAATCAAAAAGATAGTGATTCCATATACAACCACAAAATAAATTGAAGTATTTGTCAACATAATATATACTTCCTTAAAAGATTTCATTGTCTTATAGATTTACTATTGATTTTTCAAATATTTTAAAAAGTGGTAATTTCCACATCATTAAATGCTCCCAAAGCCTTAGAAACCTGAATAGCTGCACAATGCTCTTTATAAATCTAGCAAAATACAGATTTTATAAACTGTCAAGGAAATACACTTACTCTATAAAGCAATTTTATCTATAAATATAGATTCAAAATTTCTAAATAAAATGTCACTCTATTGTCCAAAAGCAGATATCCATTTGATAATATAAGCTTTTTTCTCTCCTAAAGCAAGGATGACACTATACTATGAAATTTATTAGCATAATATTTTAATAGATCCAATAAGAGACTCCAAATAATGATCTACTAGTTGGAAAACTGGCCCTCATACACATAGGGCAAAGAGAGGCAGAAGAAAAACGAAAACCTCTCCAGATTAGTAGGTGGTAGAGTCAAGAATTAAGAAACTATTTAAAAAAAAAAGAATTAAGAAACTTACCAGGCTTGTCTTGGACACTGCAAGAAGTAAATCTTCAAAATCACCCACCAGAATCTTAAAAGTGTATAAAGAGACTTTAACGGGTTCGCTCATATCTGGAGGTCACAATAACACCTTACTCTCCAGCTTGCATCCTTGGGCCATCTTCCAGTGCAAGAAAAGCAAGTGGATGCACATTCCAAGGACAGGGAAGGGATGAGGAGCCTCTATTTGCCTGGCTCCAGATCATGGTCACATATGACCCCTCAATGACCTCCTTCAATATGACCTAAGCAAGTGCTTTGAAGAAACACTCAATAATAAACAAAAGACAATGCTGACATAAATTCCTAATAAACTGTTAGAGAAAGATCTTTTTATAACTTGATAAAGAATCTTTATCTTCGACCAATATCCATCTCCATCCTTAACATCTAAACACCAGAATCTTTCCCATTAAAATCAGAACAGCACGAGGATGTTTCAACTATCTAGCCTGGAAGTTCTGGTCAATGTATTCATACATTGAATAGAAAATGAGTTATAAGTATCAAAAAAATAATAATAATAATAGGCCCTGGCCGGTTGGCTCAGCAGTAGAGCGGCGGCCTGGCGTGCAGGGGACCCGGGTTCAATTCCCGGCCAGGACACATAGGAGAAGCGCCCATTTGCTTCTCCACCCCCCCCCCTTCTTCCTCTCTGTCTCTCTCTTCCCCTCCCGCAGCCAAGGCTCCATTGGAGCAAAGATGGCCCGGGTGCTGGGGATGGCTCCTTGGCCTCTGCCCCAGGCGTTAGAGTGGCTCTGGTCGCGGCAGAGCGACGCCCCGGAGGGGCAGAGTATTGCCCCCTGGTGGGCAGAGCGTCGCCCCTGGTGGGCGTGCCGGGTGAATCCCGGTGGGGCGCATGCGGGAGTCTGTCTGACTGTCTCTCCCCCTTTCCAGCTTCAGAAAAATACAAAAAAAAAAAAAAAATAGAATAACATGAGAACTTATTCAAACGTCTCTTGGAAATAGGTGCAAAAAAATTTATTTAAAAGACAAATGTACAAAATCAATTGCTTTCCTTTACACCAGTGAAACTCCTTGTCTCCATGCCATTGGGTGGTACCTGGCCACCTTGACTCTGGCTGTGGCTATGACTTGCTCAGGCCAACGTGTCACTAGCAAACTTCACACAATCAGAATCGTGAAAAAATGCATGTGTGTGTTCCTACTTCTCTTGCCTCCTCTTTTTGATGAGTCAGCATGTCTCTGCCTTTGCCATAAACTGCATGCCCAGCTATATTGGTGAAAGATGAAATTAATCGGGCTAAGTCAGCCTGGTCACACCAGATAGCTTGCCAGAATAGCTGTCACCAGCTGACCTCTGTATATTTGAGAGCTACTTGTCCTGGCCACCTATCCTACCCACAGCTGACCCACAGACCCATGAGTAAATTCAGCCAAGACCAAACTCCCCAGCTGGCCCACTAAGTATCAAGCAGAATAACTGCTTATTACTTGAAACCACTAGATTTTATGATTATCTGTTAATTAGAATTATTATCACAATAGATAATTGATATCTGAACTATAATATTTAACTTTTAAAAAGGTCTACTCAACTCCGCCTGCCGACCACAGTTCCTCCTGCCAGTGTTGGTGACTTCCTATAGCTATCACCAGTCGTCTGCTTCCTCGTCCTTCAGGGGCCTAGACGGTGGCGCCATGCCCTTTGGAGCGGGAGGCAACTACCGCGCGCCTAGCATCCACCGGGGATCCGGGGGCTACGGCGTATCAGTGTCCTCCACCCGCTTTGTGTCCTCGTCCTCTTCTGGGGGCTACGGCGGCGGCTATATGGGCGCCCTGGCCGGGTCCGATGGGCTTCTGGTGGGCAACGAGAAGGTGACCATGCAGAACCTCAACGACCGCCTGGCCTCCTACCTAGACAAGGTGCGTGCCCTGGAGGCGGCCAAGGGCGACCTAGAGGTGAAGATCCGGGACTGGTACCAGAAGCAGGGCCTGGGCCCGCCCGCGACTACAGCCACTACTACTGCGGGACAAGATTCTTGGTGCCACCATCGAGAACTCCAAGAATGTCCTGCAGATTGACAATGCCCGATTGGCTGCGGATGACTTCCGAACCAAGTTCGAGACAGAGCAGGCCCTGCGCCTGAGCGTGGAGGCCGACATCAATGGCCTGCACAAGGTGCTGGGCGAGCTGACCCGGCCATAGCTGACCTGGAGGTGCAGATCGAAGGCTTGAAGGAAGAGCTGGCCTACCTGAGGAAGAACCACGAGGAGGAAATCAGTGCTCTGAGGGGCCAGGTGGGTGGCCAGGTCAGTGTGGAGGTGGATTCCACTCCCGGCATTGACCTCGCCGAGATCCTGAGTGACATGAGAAGCCAGTGTGAGGTCATGGCTGAGAAGAACCGGAAGGATGCTGAAGCCTGGTTCACCAGCCACTCGGAGGAGCTGAACTGGGAGGTCGCTGGCCACACAGAGCAACTGCAGATTAGCAAGATGGAGGTCACCCTCCAGAGTCTGGGGATCGAGCTGCAGTCTCAGCTCAGCATGAAAGCCGCCTTGGAAGGCACACTGGCGGAAACAGAGGCTCGCTTTGGAGCCCAGCTGGCACAGATCCAGGCGTTGATAAGCAGTATTGAAGCCCAGCTGAGTGACGTGCGCGCTGACACCGAGCGGCAGAACCTGGAGTACCAGCAGCTCATGGACATCAAGCTGTGACTGGCGCAGGAGATCGCCACCTACCGCAGCCTGCTCGAGGGCCAGGATGCCTACTACAGCAACCTGCCCGCCGGCAAGACTGCCTGGTCCGACCTCCTGGGCTTCCTGCCTCCAGCAGAGGGATGGATGCTTCTGGGTAGGGGCATGGGGGGTGAGGGACCCTTACCCTTGGCTTTTCCTTTGACCTGTCAATAAAAGATTTTGGTCCAAGGGGGGGAAAAAAGGTCTACTCATAGTAACTATAAAAATCTGTTTAAAAGCTACTGAGCATAAGCCTAAGATGACATATGCCAATCTAGCATGTGGACACCTGTAAAACCTTAACGAAACATGCAAAAGAAGATTGGAATAAATTGAAGAGACAGTCCTGCCTTACCTGTGGTGGCGCAGTGGATAAAGTGCCAACCTGGAACACTGAGGTTACTGGTTCAAAACCCCGGGCGTGCCTGGTCAAGGCACATATGGGCATTGATGTTTCCTATTCCTCCCTCTTTTCTCTCTCGCACTCTCGCTCTCTTCCCCCCCTCTAAAGTGAATACATGTAAGTAAATAAATAAATGGAAGAGACAATCCAATGCAGAATGGGAAGGTTACTATGGAAGATCTGGAATACACTCACCCCTACACATGTCAGCAGTAATGCATTAGTAGTAGTAGTATTCATATTTTAGAATTTTTAAGTAATTCTATCAACAAAATAAGCAAGATATAAACCAAAAGAAATTAAATAAATAAATAAATAATAGAGTCTTCATCCACTACATTTTTTTTAATTAAGTGAGAGGCAAGGAGGCAGGGACAGACTCCCACATGTGCCCCAACTGGAATCTATCCAGCAAGCTCTCTATGTGGTGGGGATAGGGGGGTGGGGGAGGTTCTCTGCCCTTCTGGAGCCCCTGCTCTGTTGTTTGGCAACCAAGCTATTTTAGCACCTGAGGCAAGTCCATGATGCCATCCTCAGCCCAGGGGCCAACTTACTCAAACTATTCGAGCCTTGGCTGTGGGAAGGGAAGAGTGAAGGCGAGAGAGAGAAAAGGGGAGGGAGAGGAGTGGAGAATCAGATGGTAGCTTCTCCTGTGTGCCCTGACTGGGAATAGAACCAGGACTTCCATATGCCAGGCTGACGCTCTACCACTGAGCCACCAGCCAGGGCCTATCCCCTATATTTTATTATTTTATTAAGAGAGATCTATGTTATTATGGAATTTCATTTGATTTTCTCCTTGTAACTTTCCTAAAACTGCTTTCTTTCACCTACCCATGTTTGGCTTTAACATGTTGAGTCTACAATGAAGCCATTGATGGAGGTGGAGGGATGGGGCAGATTTTACAGAGCCTCTAGTTTGAATAAGGAGAACTCACATGTTGAAGAAAACCTGAAAAATCTTCCTGTATCGATCACTGTTGCCCAACAAATCACCTCCAACTTAATGGCTTACAATGGGTTCATGTTCTTTGGATTGACTATTGGGCAGTTCTCATTTGGGATGGCTCACCTCCGCTCTGCCTGGTGTTGGCTGAGCTCACTCCCATGTCTGTGATCAGATGGTGGAGGTGGGGGTTGCTGGCTCTTTCCAGGAAGTCTCATTCCTCTGTGGCATCTGTTGGGGCTTTAACTTGGTACGTCAGTTCCCCACTGATCCCACAGGCTAACTGGGCTTCCTCAACGGAGGACTAGTTCCCAGATGGTAACAACCAAAATTGCAGGGCCTCTTGAAGCCTAGCCTCAGAAGTCATCCAATGTCATTTGGGCCACATCTTATTGTTCAAAGTAACTCACAAGCCAATGTAGATTCAAGGTGAGAAGGGGATAGATTCCACCTCTGATGCAAAGAGCAGCAAAGTCATACTGCAAAAGTATGTGGGGAACTACTGCAGCTATCCTTCAAAGAACTTACCATATCTCCTTTACATAATTCATTCGCTCTTATGTTTAAAAAAAGGAGTTTGAAGTTCTTGTCCTTGTGGAGGTCACAGGTGATGGGAAAGATAGGTGCTGAAGAGTGAATGATGTGTACCGGGAATGGTACGCAGAAGTTCCCCATCAGATGGAAGACCAGTACAAGCTGACCTAACCTGGAAGGGAGGTAGTGGGATGGACCTGGGCTTGGAGAGGGAAAGTCAGGGAAGACTGTCATTTCCTGTATATAATAATCAGCTTTCCACATCCTGTGACTCCCTGGTTCCTAATGCTTCATTATACTGTCTATGTAGCACATTCTTTCTCCCTAGCCAAATAACTGCATGGTTCAAACGTGGGGGGAAATACTGCCTTCAAAGAAAGTCTAGAACAGTCCTGGAAAAAGGAAGAAATGACTTTTGTCAAATAGTAATACAATTTTTTTTATCATGTCAAATCTCTTAATTTGCAGAATTTATTATTAATGAAGAAAGCTGAGTTTTTCAAGTGTGTACTTATCCTTTTGATTTACAGGCCTCCAGGCTGTAAGTTCCCAGATGCCTGAAGCTGGTTTTCACTGAAGTGTTTTCCTAATAAAGGTATTTTTTTGTGGCCCAAAATGAAACCACATGGTGGTGCATTTTGTCAGAAGATCCAGATCGATGAGCTGAGATGCCAGCGTTTGAAAACCTGGGAGTTGACTTACTAATCTATATATAGCACGCTGAGAAGAAGACTTAGGGCTTTTGATGGCTGTTCAAAGAGTGTTTGAGATGAAGAATCCAGTGGGAGAAGGCATGAGACAGGAAAGCACGTCGAAGATTTGTCAAACAACTTGCAAGAAAGCTCTCCTCTAAAGCCTTGTTCTCTTCCCAGCAGGTTTGCTGGAAATGTGCTTTTTATGTTGATTTCAAGCTGTCCTGTGATGAGTCTGTGAGGCTGACACTCCTGGGGTGTGGTGAATGCTGTCAAAGACACTAGCAAATAGCAGCAGGCTCTCTCAACAAGAAGTATGGCCAGAGTTCAGAGTGCTGTCAATTGGTTAAGAATCATTTAATCAAGCCTGACCAGGTAGGTGGTGGTGCAGTGAATAGAGAGTCAGACTGGGATGTGGATGACTCAGGTTCAAAACCCTGAGGTCACTGGCTCGAGCGCAGGCTAATCTGGTTTGAGTAAGGCTCACCAGCTTGAGCCCAAGGTCACTGGCTTGAGCAAGGGGTCACTCCCTATGCTGTAGCCTCCCCTCCTCCCCAGTCAAGGCACATATGAGAAAGCAATCAATGAACAACTAAGGAGCCACAATGAAGAATTGATGCTTCTCATCTCTCTCCCTTCCTGTCTGTCTGTCCCTATCCATTCCTCTCTCTATCACCAAAACAATTTTTTTAAATTTATTTAATCAAGATATTTTGGAATCCTATTATGCATTAGACACTATGTTAGGTTCCAGAGATACAATGTTGAATGCGATGGGCGTCATCCCTGCCCTTCAGAGATTATCGTCTGTTGAAGAAGATGGATGGTGATAATGGCAGTTCCAATGTTCTGTGAAGAGAACAGTGGTAAGGAAATACAGAAAATAGTGGAAACACAGTAACAGGGTACCTACTCTAACTTGAAGACTTCCTGAGAGAAGTACCATTTAAGCAGAGGAGGGAGGATGCACAGTGGTTAACTGAGAGAAAAAGAGGATTTCTGGTTAAAAGTGGGAAAAGGCATGAACACATAAGCCGACAAGGGGAAAGAGAATGAAAAAGAAGATACCAACAAGAAATTTTAACCTTACCTGTGGTGGCGCAGTGGATAAAGCATTGACCTAGAACACTGGGGTCTCTGGTTCAAAACCCTGGGCTTGCCTGGTCAAGGCATATATGGGAGTTATGCTTCTTGCTCCTTCCCTCCCTCTTCTATAAAATAAATAAAATCTTAAAAGAAAAGTACATCAAAATTATATTTTTTAAAAATTTTTCGGCCCTGGCTGATTGGCTCAGTGGTAGATCGTCAACCTGGCATGCGGGAGTCCTGAGTTCAATTCCCGGCCAGGGCACACAGGAGAGGCACCCATCTGCTTCTCCACCCCTCCCACTCTCCTTCCTCTCTGTCTCTCTCTTCCCCTCCCACAGCCAAGGCTCCATTGGAGAAAAGTTTGCCTGGGCGCTGAGGATGGCTCTGTGGCCTCTGCCTCAGGCGCTAGAATGGCTCTGATTGCGGCAGAGCATGCCCCAGATGGGCAGAGCATCGCCCCCTGGTGGGCATGCTGGGTGGATCCCAGCCGGGCGCATGCGGGAGTCTGTCTGACTGCCTCCCCGTTTCCAACCTCAGGAAAAAAAAAAAAAAAAAGTTTAAAAAAAATTTCATAATTTGGAAAGCAGATTGATAAGCCAAAAATAACTTAGCTGAATAGAGAACACTGACTCTCAACTAGCAGAAAGAAATATCAAAGAGCAATACCATTTATGTTGCTGAACTCCACAAAGACTGAATTGGTGGCACTTGGTACCTCAGGAAGCAGAAGTGAAGATGGTGTCAAAGCAGTTGCACCGAGTGCAACTCGGCTAAGAAATTCAATTTCCTCCTTTACTTTTCCCAGCCTGGCATCAGCCTATCACTTACCCTGGCAAGACACTAAAAGCTATTCCTTTGGAGAGAGTAAGTCTCTGGATCAAAGACACATGCCTCAGCTCAAGACACCTCACTGGACAAGGCCTCACACTGAGTATTGAGAGCCCCAGCTCTCCTGAACCACTCAGCATCGTAAACACAGACTCACCCTCTCTATGACTGAGTCTTCTCTGAGGAATCTTGACAATTGAAAAGGCAGAAGTAGTTTATTGTTGGGGGTTCCTTAAGCAAATGGCACAAGGTCACCTCCCAGTGAAGACCACAGTCGACAAGCACTCACAGCCCCTGCACACACAGAACTTCCAAACAGGTTTTCATGCCCCACGCTTCATGTGGAGAGTTCAGGATGATTGTAGAAAATCAACTAAAATAAAAGGCAGATATCTATGCTAAAGCAAACAAATTCATCAAAAAAAGCAAACTAGAAGAAACAGAGGCCGCAAACAGGGAAGGAATCAACTTCAGCAAAAATTTCTTAATATCCTCAGCAAAATAAGAGAGGGTAAGAAATAAAAGAGAATGCTATCTTTCATTTGCTAAGGAAACAAAGTTTAGAGTCCTCCTTGATGCCTTGCTTTCTGACAAATTCCCATCTGTCAGCAAATCCTAAAGCTCTGCCTTCAAACCCTACACAGAATTAGAACACTTGTTATCTCATTCATTCCCTGCCACTGCTCAGTGCTAGTGAGGCCCATTCTCACCTGGATTACTGCAGGAGGCTCAGAATGCTTCTCCTCGCTTCTATCTGTCCTAACACAGGGCAGCCAGAGTGATGCTTTTAAAACATAAATTAAATAATATCACTCCCTCCTCTGAAACCCACTTCAGCTTCTGCTTTCAAAGTAAAAGCCAAGTGCCTCCAGGGGTTTAAGGAACTCTGAGCAATCTGGACCCACCCATGCCATCCTACCCTCACCCCAGGACTGTTACTTTTCAGTCCCCCTGCTGACTCCCTTGGTTCCCCTCCAACACACAGGCAAACACTGCCTTATGGACAAGGCTTTAGCCCTTCCACTTGCCCAGAACACTGTTCCCGCAGATAACCTTTGGTTGACTCATTTATCATCTTCAAGTCTTTGTTCAAATGTTGCTTTTTCAGTAAGGCCTACACAGCCCCTCTCCTCCACGCTTCTAATCCACCTCACTCATCTGTACTTTTCCTTTTTCCAGAGTATATACTACACTATTACATGTACTTATGGTTCATGATCTGCCACTTTTCACCAGAATGTAAGTTCTTCAAGAGTAATGATCTGTATTTTTCTGAATAATGCATCCAGCATCTGAACACTGCATGGCAAACAGTAGGCTGCCATAACAAAGTCCCACAAACTGACTTAAATATCAGGGCTGGTTGGCAAGGCATATTCAAGAAAATAAAATGAGTTTTGAGCTGGCAATTTCAGTGTTCCAGGTGGACACTTTATCCACTGCACCACCACATATGCACAGCCTTTCCCGATGTCAGCATCCCTCCCACCAGAGTTGCACATTTGTTAAGACTAATGAACCAAAGATTCCAGGTGGCCACAGAGTAGGCAGATGTTACAACAGCCACCTCCCGGACCAAATTGGATTACAACTTAATTTAAGAACAAGCATCATGAAAAACCAACTTTGGATGAAACGAAGAGGCCTCTACTATAACCAAGGATCACAGAAGAAGCCACACCAAGTCTGGTAGGAAGTGCAGAGACGTGGTGGGGGCTGCCCTGCTCCCAGGAGTGAGAGGTGGTAGAGTGCACAGAAGGACTCTCACTGCAGGGAGAGGGACCCTGAGAAATGGGGGGGGGGCTCATCCCCAGGCCCGGAGTCCCAGCATGGAGCCCCAGTGACTGGAAGAGGCAACCAGACAGCATTGAGTGGTGAAAAGAGCAGGGTTTCTGTCTGCAGTGGGGAGACAGCTTTCGGAGTGGCAAACTCAGCCTTGAAGGGCCCACGCAGAAAATCTTGCTCGCGGCCACTTGCCTGGGGCTCCAGGGGCAGGAGAGCTGAGAGACTGGAGTTGCATGAGGAAGCACAGGGAGAGCCATGGTGATGGTGACCAGAATGCCTGCATCGAGTCAGTCTCCAGGGCTCAAGTGGACACATACAGAGGAGGAGTGATCCCTTTGTCCTGCACCAGTCTGGGGAAAGGCAGCTGCCCCACCCCCAGGAATCTCTCCATATCCAGCCAGGGGGAAGGGTCCTTTAAAAAGACAAAGAGCAGGGGGTAGGTCAGGGACTCGGGTTTCTGTTGAGACCCGAGCTACACCTCCACCCTCCACTGCTGGGAATGTGCCCCGCCCCCAGAGAGCTGGCAGGCAGGCCATACCTCTGGAACTCAGAGGCCACACCCACTGCACTCTTGATAAAGTGACAACTGAGATCAAAGAGCAAGCCAGGTCCACTGCCCCCACACTAATCCCTGGAGTTCCCTGCTGGGCCCAGCAAGTAGCAAGAATTAGAGACAGCAGAAACAGAAAATCAGAGGAACTCAGACTTTCCTGTGGCTTACCTTGTTGGGAAAAAATAAAATTCAGGTATCCAGCAGAGGCTGAGGGATTAGGCCCTGGAGTAGGGGCCACATTCCCTGTACTGAGTTACAGTCCAAGAGAACCCTGAAGTAAGGGGTCCCACTAACATCATAGTACCAACCTCAGCTGCCCTAACCCAACAAGTTTGCAATCTGTGCAAGAGTAGGTTAGGTGAGGCCAGTCGGGCCCATACTACAATCTTTCAACAGAGGACTATAGAAAGATGGGCAGCTGCAAGAGGAGCTGGAACAGCTAAAAAGTGGAGGCAAATCTTTCAGAGCTTCAGCTTGTATGGAGCTGCTGACAGCTCTAAGCAGGAGGAAGCTGATCCTTATAGACAGGTTAGCACCTCCCATACAACCCAGGTACAGAAACCACCCACACAAACAGCAAAAAGAGCAGTAGCTGATGACAAGTAGCCCACAGTGGATTACAAACAACAGATGATTCCAACCCAAGAAGATCTAGAACCAACACAACTGATAGCTGGAAGCAGAAAACTTAAACCATAGACTCAGCTAGCTATTCAAACAGCACACCAAAAGGAGGAGTCTATACACAGAAAAAATGGGAAGACAGAGAAATGCAACCCAAATGAATTAACAAGAGAAATCCCTAGAAAAAGAACTGAATGAGATGGAAGTAACCAAATTACCAATGCAGAGTTTAAAATAATGATTTTTAGGTTGCTCAAAGATATTAGAGCAACAATGGATGTACATAATGAGCACCTAAATAAAGAAATAGCAAGCATCAAAAAGGACACTGAAATCATAAAAAAGAATCAAACAGAAATGACAATTATAATATCAGAAATGAAGACTACACTGGAAGAAATTAAAAGCAGGCTGGATGAAGCAGAGGATCAAATCAGTGATTTAGAGGACGAGATGAACAAAAGCATGGAGGCAGAGCAGCAAGAAGAAAAGAGGCTCAAAAAGTCTGAAGAAAATCTAAGAGAGCTCTGTGACAACGTGAAGAGAAACAGTATCCACATCATAGGGGTACCTGAAAGAGAAGAGAAAGAACAAGAAATAGAGAATTTTGTGTGTGTGTGTATTTTTCTGAAGCTGGAAACGAGGAGAGACAGTCAGACAGACTCCCGCATGCGCCCGACCGGGATCCACCCAGCACGCCCACCAGGGGGTGACGCTCTGCCCACCAGGGGGCGATGCTCAGCCCCTCCGGGGAGTCGCTCTGTTGCAACCAGAGCCACTTCAGCGCCTGGGGCAGAGGCCAAGGAGCCATCCCCAGTGCCCGGGCCATCTTTGCTCCAATAAAGCCTTGGCTGCGGGAGGGGAAGAGAGAGACAGATAGGAAGGAGAGGGGGAGGGGTGGAGAAGCAGATGGGTGCTTCTCCTGTGTGCCCTGGTCGGGAATCAAACCCGGGACTTCTGCACACCAGGCCGATGCTCTACCACTGAGCCAACCGGCCAGGGCCCAAGGGATAGAGAATTTGATTGAAGAAATCATAGCTTAAAACTTTCCTAAATTGATGAAGGAAAAAGTCACACAAGTTCAAGAAGCACAGAGAGTTCCATTAAAGAGGCACCCAAGGAGGCCTATATCAAGACACATCATAATTAAAATATCAAAATTAAAGAAAGAAAACTAAAAGCTGTGAGAGAGAAGCAGTCAATTACCTACAGAGGAGCTCCCATAAGGATGACATCCAACTTTTCAAAAGAAACACAGACAAACAACTTTTCAAAAGAAACAGAAGCCAGAAGGGAATCACAAGAAATATTGAAAGTAATGAAAAACAAGAGCCAATAACCAAGACTTCTTTATCCAGCATGGTTATTGATTGTTTAAAATTTAAGGATAAATAAAAAGCTTCCCAGAAAAAAAAAAAAAAACCTAAAGGAATTCATTACAACTAAACCAATGCTGCAAGAAATGTTAAGGGACCAGCTATAAACAGAGCAAAGGAAAGAAAAAAAATCTAAAAAAAGAGGACTGTAGATTTAAAGAATAAAATGGCAATAAACAACTACATATCAATAATAACCTTAAATGTAAATGTATTAAATGCTCCAATCAAAAGACATAGAGAAGCTGAATGGATAAGAAAACAGGACCCATACATATTGCCTACAAGAGACTCACCTCAGAACAAAAGATACACATAGACTGAGAGTGAAGGGATAGAAAAAAGTATTTCATCCAAACGGAAAGAAAAAAAAAAAGCTGGAGTAGCAATACTTATATCTGACAAAATGGACTTTAAAAAAAAAGGATATAGTAAGGGTTAAAGAAGGTCACTACATAATAATAAAGGGAGCAATCCAACAGAAAGGTATACCATTATAAATATCTGTGTCCCTAATATAGGAGCACCTAATATATAAAGCAGATTTTGATTGACATAAAGGGTGAGATCAACAGCAATACTAAAATACCAGGGGCTTTTAATACCCCGCTAACATCAATGGATAGATCCTCAAGACAAAAAATTAACAAAGAAACAGCAGCCTTAAATTACACATTAGAATGACTGGATTTAATAGATATATTCAGAACATTTCACCCTAAAGCAGAAGAATATACATTCTTTTCAAGTATTTATGGTACATTCTCTAGGATAGACTACCTGTTTGGAGACAAAATGAGTCTCAATAAATTTAAAAAGATTAATATCATACCAAGCATCTTCTCTGATCACAATGGAATAAAATTAGAAAATAATTACAATAAGAAAACTGAAAAACACGCAAACACTTGGAGACTAAATAGCATGTTATTAAATAACAAATGGATTAATGATGAGATCAAGGAAGAAATCAAAAATTTCCTTGAAACAAATGAAAATGAACATACAACAACTCAAAATTTATGGGACACAGCAAAAACAGTCCTGAGAAGGAAGTTCTTAGCATTAGAGGCATAGCTTAAGAAGCAAGAAGAAACTCAAACAACTTAAGCCTGCACCTAAAAAATTAGAAAAAGAGCAGCAAGTAAAACCCAGAGAAAGTAGAACGAAGGAAATAATAAAGATCAGAGTGGAAATAAATGACATAGAGGCAAAAAAAAAAAATACAGAAGATCAATAAAACCAAGAGCTGGTTCTTTGAAAACATAAACTAGATTGATGAACCTTTAACCAGACACACTAAGAAAAAAAGAGACAGAACTCAAATAAAATTAGAAATGAGAGTGGAGAAGTAACAACTGACACAGCAGAAATACAAAGGATTGTAAGAAAATACTATGAAGAACTGTATGCCCAAAAATTAGACAACCTAGGTGAAATGGACAAATTCCTTGAAACATATAATCTTCCAAAACTCAATTTGGAAGAATCAGAAAACCTAAACAGACCAATTACAACAAATGAGATTGAAACAGTTATAAAAAAACTTCAAGCAAAAAAAAGTCCTGGGCCCAATGGCTTCACAGGTGAATTTTACCAAATATTCAAAGAAGAAATAACTCCTATCCTTCTCAAGCTATTTCAAAAATATCAAGAGGAGGGACAACTTCCAAACTCCTTTTATGAGGCAAACATAATCCTCATTCCAAAACCAGGCAAAGACACTAAAAGAAAGAAAACTATAGACCAATATCCCTGATGAACTTAGAAGCTAAAATTTTCAACAAAATATTAGCAAACTGCATCCAGCAATATATGGAAAAAATCATACATCATGATCAAGTGGGATTTATTTTGGGGAGGCAAGGCTGGTACAATATTTGCAAATCAATCAATGTGATTCATCACATAAACAAAAGAAAGGAGAAAAATCACATGATAATATCAATAGATGCAAAAAAAAAAAGCATTTGATAAAACCCAGCACCCATTTATGATCAAAACTCTCAGCAGATTGGGAATACAAGGAACATACCTCAACATGATAAAGGCCATCTATGACATACTCACAGCCAACATTATATTCAATGGGCAAAAATTAAAAGCAATCCCCTTAAGATCAGGAACAAGGAAAGGGTGCCCCCTTTCACCACTCTTATTCAACATATTTCTGGAAGTCCTAGCCAGAGCAATCAGACAAGAAGAAGAAATAAAACTCAAATTGAAAAGAAGAAGTAAAACTCATTATTTGCCAATGACACGGTACTGTACAGCAGCGGTTCTCAACCTGTGGGTCGTGACCCTTCCAATGGCTTTAGGCGACCCCTGTGTTTTGGTCATTCGACCCCCGCCGAGGTCGCGACCCACAGGTTGAGAACCGTTGCTGTACAGAGAAAACCCTAAAGTCTCAGTCAAAAAACTACTGGACCTGACAAATGAGTTCAGCAAAGTGGCAGGATATAAAATCAATATTCAGAAATCAGTGGCACTTTTATACACCAACAATGAACTGTCTGAAAGAGGAATTAAGGAAACAATTCCCTTCACTATTGCAACCAAAATGATAAAGTACCTAGGAGTAAATTTAACCAAGGAGGTTAAAGACTTGTACTCAGAAAATTATAAACAATGATAAAAGAAATCAAGGAAGATACAAACAAGAGGAAGCATATACTGTGTTCATGGATAGGAAGAATAAACATCATTAAAATGTCTATACTACCCAAAGCAATCTATAATTTCAATGCAATTTCTATTAAAATACCAATGGCATACTTTAAAGATATAGAGCAAATATTCCAAAAGTTTATATGAAACCAAAAAAGAACACGAATAACATCAGCAATCTTGAAAAAGAAGAATAAAGTGGGAGGTATCGCATTTCCTGATATCAAGTTATAATACTACAAGGCCATTGTACTCAAAACAGCTTGGTACTAGCATAAAAACAGGCATATAGATCAATGGAACAGAACTGAGAACCCAGAAATAAATTCACGCCTCTATGGTCAATTGATATTTGACAAAAGATGTAAGAGCAAACAATGAAGTAAAGACAGTTGCCTTAATAAATGCTGTTGGGAAAATTGGACAGGTACATGCAAAAAAAAAGAAACTAGATCACCAAATTACACTAGTCACAAAAATAAACTCAAAATGGATACAATTTAAATATAAGTCATGAAAACATAAACATCTTGGAAAAGATAGGCAGTAGGCTCTTCGATATCTCTCATAGCAATATATTTGCTGATTTATCCCCAAGGGCAAGTGAAATAGAGGACAGGATGAACAAATGGGACTAGATCAAACTAAAAAGCTTTTGCACAGCTAAAGACACTATGAACATAATAAAAAGACAAACCACACAATGGGAGAACATATTCAACAATACATCTGATAAGGGGTTAGTAACCAAAATTTATAAAGAACTTGTAAAACTCAACACCAGGAAGGTAAACAATCCAATCAAAAAATGGACAAAAGAGCCCTGGCCGGTTGACTCAGTGGTAGAACATTGGCCTGGCGTGCAGAAGTCCCGGGTTCAATTCCCAGCCAGGGCACACAGGAGAAGCGCCCATTTGCTTCTCCAACCCTCCCCCTCTCCTTCCTCTCTGTCTCTCTCTTCCCTTCCCGCAGCCGAGGCTCCATTGGAGCAAAGATGGCCCGGGCGCTGGGGATGGCTCCTTGGCCTCTGCCCCAGGCACTAGAGTGGCTCTGGTCGCAACAGAGTGACGCCCTGGAGGGGCAGAGCATTGCCCCCTGGTGGGCAGAGCGTCGCCCCCTGGTGGGCGTGCCAGGTGGATCCCGGTCGGGCGCATGCGGGAGTCTGTCTGACTGTCTCTCCCCGTTTCCAGCTTCAGAAAAATAAAAAATAAATTAATTAATTAAATAAATAAATAAATGGGCAAAAGAACTGAATAGACACTTCTCCAAAGAGGACATGCAGATGGCCAATAGGCATATGAAAAAATGTTCAACATCACTAATCATCAGAAAAATGCAAATTAAAATCACAATGAGATACCACCTCACACCTGTCAGAATGGTGCTCATTAACAAATCAACACAGAATAAGTGCTGGTGAGGCTGTGGAGAAAAGGGAACCCTCCTGCACTGCTGATGGGAATGCAGACTTGTACAGCCACTGTGGAAAACAGTATGGAGTTTCATCAAAAAATTAAAAATGGATCTGCCATTTGACCCAGCTACCTGACTTTTAGCAATATATCCTAAGAACACCAAATCACTGATTCAAAAGAAGACATGCACACCCATGTTTATTGCAGCATTGTTTACAATAGCCAAGATCTGGAAACAGCCCAAGTGCCCATCAATGGATAAGTGGATTAAAAAGTAGTGGTACATATACACAATGGAATACTATACAGCCATGAAAAAGAAGGAAATCTTACCTTTTGTGACAACATGGATAGACCTGGAGGCTATTATGCTAAGTGAAATAAGCCAGACAGAGAAAGAAAAATATCATATGACCCCATTCATATGAGGAATCTAATGAACAATGTGAACTATGGAATGGAATAGAGGCAGAGGCAGGGTCAAAGGGACCAGAGGGAAAGGGGAAGAAAGGATGGGATCAGAGAGGGGAAAAGGACTTGTGAAATTATGTATACATAACACAGAGACAAAGAGAGCAGGACAGCAAATCCTGGAAGGAAGGGGGAGGGTATTGGGGCAAAGGGGGTATCAAGGGGAACAAGGGGTTGGGGGGAAAGGGAGATAGATTCAATGGGACACTTGAATCTATGTAAACACAATAAATTAAAATAAAAAATATATATTTGAATAAATAATGGCTAAAAAATTGGTAAATCTGATGAAAACTATAAACTACGGATCCAAGAATCTCAACAAACTTCAAAAACAGTAAAATAAAGAAAACCAAATGAAGGCACATCATAACAAATTGCTGAAAACCAAAGTAAAGAGAAATTGTTAACAACAGTAGAGAAAAGGGGTACCAAGCTAAAGATTAACATAGACTTCTCAACTGAAATGTTTCAAGTGAAAAGAAAATGAAATAACCTGTTTAAAGTACTCAAAGATCTATATACTACAACAAATATTAAGGGAAGATTTTCAAGCTAAGGAGAATGATATGGGATGGAACCTCAGACTTACAAAAAGCAATGATTAGCATCAGATATTTGTAAACATCTGTGGAAATATGAAAATACTTGTTTTTATCCTTTAAAATTTTTTTTAAAGATGATTGACTACTAAATGCCACTGAATTGTTCACATTAAAATGGTTAATTTTATCTTCTGTGAATTTCACTTGAGTAAACTATTTTTTAAAAGAAAAAATAAAAGAAAATGAGTTTGGTCTGACAGAGCATAAAGCACGGCGCAGGGACTATTAATGGTGAGAGTGAGATGATGAAGTTAGAACACAAAACATTCAGAGCTTCACGACACAGGAAAAAAAGAGTTGGACTCTATCTAAGATCAATGGGGAAACTCCAAGGGGGTTGGAAATGGTTTCAGATTTGCCTCTTAAACAAACTCTAAGACCATGAACATGAGAGTACGTTCTGGATATACACTGGCCACAGTAAACCCAAGGGCGGTTCTCCAGTAGATACTGACTCTGCAATTCAGCTTCTGAGCTCTTTCCCCAACCAAGCAGGTCCCTGGACACCCATCTGGTCAAGTTCCTGGTAACCATGAGACAATTGGTCTGGCCTGTAGGCTAAAAGGTATGGGGCCAAAGAACATCAAAAGTCCCAAGATCTGAGGGTGAGGCTATAGTCTGAATCCAAACAGACATTCCAAAGCAAGCCATATTAAAAAAAAAAAAAAGGCAAGCAATGCAAGCCATGCATCTAAAGAGGCCGGAGACAGAGACTAAGAGTGAGTCCCAGTGGGGTAAGCAGGAGTGGGGCCAACGGGGCCAGTGGAGCTGATGGGAAGCTGACTGAAGAGATCTGTGAATTACTGAAAAGCAGGGATCTTTTTCCAAGGGCGCTGTGATAGTTGTCTATTGCCATTTTACAAACCACCTACAAATGAATGACTTAAAGTAACAATGATTTGATTTGCTCATGGTTCTGTGGAACAGCAACTCGGCCTGGTTTCAGCTGAGCAGCCCTTCCATTTGGTTTGCCTGAGGCCACTTCCACAGCTGCAGTCACAGGGCCCTGGGCCTGGGTGGTCTAAGGTAGCCTCACTTGTGTGCCGGAGACTCCGCTGGGTTGGTCTATCTCTTCTTTGCATGACCTTTCATTCCTCTTGTAGGTGAGGCCATGTTTCCCCATGTGGCAGTTGCAGGGTAGCCTCCCAAGAGACTGAGAACTGAAGCTTCAAGGCTTATAATTAGACTTCTCACATCATTTCGGCCACATTCTACCAGTCAGAGCAGGTCTGATGGCCAGTCCAGACTCAGTGAGCAGGGATGGGACCGCCTCTCAGTGGGAGGGGCCTGCAAACCACACAAGAAACGCAGTGCGCACAGGGAGGGGAGAAGCTGGTGCAGTCCATTTATGATGTATCCCGGGAGCCAGTAGGAGGGCAGGTTGGTCCAGAGGCCACTGGAGCCCACAAAGGACAAAATGGCAAGTATCACAGCTGCTCATTTCTCAGTGACTTGAACAGCAACAGGACACGTCTGCTTTCCCAAAGGAGGCAAAGTAGACAGGATCCATAAGTGTTATGGTTTATTGAGTGCCATCAATAATGTGAAAAATTTCATCCCCAGGTGCTTTAAATAAGATTTGAATTGCAAATAAAAATTGAAGGGGGGGGGATATAGTCAGTAAATTTCTCTTTCTTTATATTTCATTACCAAGTATTTATTTCAAATTAATTTTAATTCATTCATCTATTTAATAACTTTACCTCAAAAATTCCACCTATGAACTAACTGATAGTTACCTTCTAACCAACATTTACAATTGTGCCAGTCATTCCGACAGGAACAGAGAGAAGGATTATCTCCCTCTATAAGGTGACTCACTCTGAGTGTGTTTAAAGCTGGAAACAGCTACCATCCTAACACTCCGCCTCAGGTAGGAGCCACTGTCACACAGCCTCTCACTAGCCAATGTCCTCTATTTCCAAGGCTTTTGGAGTGAACTTTTTTGGGTATCAATAGTCTGAGCCAGTTTGAAACATCCATCATAGAAAAAGAAAGGAAAAAAAATGTCTGCCTAGCACCACTTGTTAGAAGGTTGTTTCTTTTTCCATTGCCTCCCCTCTCAGCCGTTGGCCTGAGGTACCCAGTTCTTCCTTACAGAGAGTACACAGAGAACTGAGAAACAGTAATATACAAACTTCAAAGATAATAAGTAGAAAGAATGTTTTTATTTATTTATTTATTTTTATTTTTTTATTTTTTTATTTTTTATTTTTTGTATTTTTCTGAAGGTAGAAATGGGGAGAGACAGTCAGACAGACTCCCGCATGCGCCCGACCGGGATCCACCTGGCACGCCCACCAGGGGCAACGCTCTGCCCACCAGGGGGCGATGCTCTGCCCCTCCAGGGCGTCGCTCTGCTGCGACCAGAGCCACTCTAGCGCCTGGGGCAGAGGCCAAGGAGCCATCCCCAGCGCCCGGGCCATCTTTGCTCCAATGGAGCCTTGGCTGCGGGAGGGGAAGAGAGAGAGAGGAAGGAGGGGGTGGGGTGGAGAAGCAAATGGGCGCTTCTCCTATGTGCCCTGGCCGGGAATCGAACCTGGGTCCCCCGCACGCCAGGCCGACGCTCTACCGCTGAGCCAACCAGCCAGGGCCAGAAAGAATGCTTTTTAAAAAGTAAAAAATGGCCTTTGCCAGTGGCTCAGTGGATAGAGCATCAGCCTGGCATGTGGACGTCCCAGGTTTGATCCCCAGTCAAGGCACACAGGAAAAACGACCATCTGCTTCTCTCCCTCCACCCTAACTCTCCCTCTTTCCCGCTCACAGCCAATGGCTCAATCCGTTCGAGCATGACCCCAGGCACTGAGGAAAGCCCAGTTGGTTTGAGCGCTTGAGCTTCAGGCACTAAAAATAGTTCCATACTCGAGCATCAGCCCAAAACAGGGTTGCCAGGTAGATCTGGGTCAGGATGCATATGGGAGCCTGCCTCACTCTCTCTCTTCCTCTCACCTAAAAAATTTTTTTTTAATTTTTTAATGTCAAATATATGTTTGGTAGTCTGTTTCACACTTGTTCAACATTATGTTAACCATTTGTTAGTTCAATTCATGTTCATCAATCACTTATTCTTCAGTGGATGTTTCTTGCTCAGCTTCACCCTGTTTGAGCCACAGGGCTGCCAGGAAAACAACCACCTTCTCTGAGCTGCAGGACTTCACAGTCAGCAGGTGGAAGCAGTTGCAGAGTGCTGAGTGACTGGCCAAGTAATTGTAAAAGGCTTCTTCCTGGTTTTCACCTCTTCACATGAAAAACATGAGCAGAAAATCAAATCCACTCATAAGATTATGTGTATGTGACTGGAACATGTCTAGCTTAAAAGAGAAATAAATATTTAGTTAGGTCAATTTGTATAAATCATTAGGTCAAACTAGATTTCTGAAAATGCAGCATTGGTAAGTAGAAGTCAAGAAGTTTTGTTGTCTGGTTTTGTCATTTTCAAATCAAGTCAACAAAATGTATATGGAGCATTTGCTGGATGCAGGAAATGGACAAAGGAAGGCAAACACATCCCCCATCTTAAGAAGCTGTCAGTCAAGCAGGAAGATGAATTGGGACCAATTTTCAGTAGAGTGTCCAAATCAGTGAACCAATAATCTGCACTCTTCTCTATCAAAAAGGTTATAGGATCTGAGTCAAGAAAATAAGAGAGGGCCCTGGCCGGTTAGTTCAGTGGTGAGTGTCAGCCCAGCATTCAATTCCTGGTCAGGGCACACAGGAGACGCAACCATCTGCTTCTCCACCCTCCCTTTTCTCTCTCTCTCTCTCTCTTTCTCTCTCTCTCTCTCCCCGTGGCTCCTTTGAGCAAGTTGGCGTTGGCACTGAGGATGACACCGTGACCTCACATCAGGTTCTGGAATGGCTCCATTGCTGAGCAACGGAGAAGGGGCCCCAGATGGGCAAAGCATCGCCCCCTAGTGGGCATGCCGGGTGGATCCCGGTGGAGGTGAATGCAGGAGTCTGTCTCTGCCTCCCCGACTGTCACTTAATTTAAAAAAAAAAAAAAGAAAATGAGAGAGGTTTTTGCATAAAATTAAGGAACAGAAAGCAACTTGAGTTTTCTATTTTACCACAGAAATGTTATGAGAAAAAGACAAATCTAGTACATATAATTTTTCTTAAATGGCAAAGAAAAAAATGTGCCCAGTTGGAAACTAATGAAGACTTTGGGAAATATTATTTTGAAATAAGCCTTTGTTAAGTTTAAGCGAAAATAAATAAGAAGCTCTGAGTTAAATACATCCCAGATTATCCAAATTTTTCATGGCTTTAGTGAACTGTTAATAATTTTCTTAAAATACTGAGAACAAGAAAGAGACCACCAAAGTCTATGAAAAAATGCCAGGACATTTTCACAAGCCACACAAACATCTAATGTATGCAGCTTTGTTTTCTCACTAAAAAGTACCAGGCAGTGGATGGGAAGATTACAGAAATGGTTTTTAAAACATCTACTATATAATGGCATCATGACTAATATGCTCCAGGCTTTTATGAAAAAAAAATTGTATTAGACAAATCTGGGAAATGTTTTTGATAGAACGCCAGAATTAATTAATGGAACACGGTAGGTGTTGATTTTATGTCATTATAAGTTAAGCCTTTTATTTTGTAGTCAAGGAATGAAAAATAAATATCAAATTGGCCTGACCCGATCTCCTGATTTAATAGCTTCATTTCCAGAAATGCCAGTGAAAAATAGCACAAACGTTTGCCTATGCCACTTCCTCTTTATTATATGACTCTTTCATTTTCCCTTTTTCACAAGGAATGCAGTGCCTAACACAGCTTAATTACATTTGGATTTAACAGCACAAACCACATTTCCTCACAAGAAATTGCTTGTTACAGGCAAGTGAGAAGGATGTGTCCTAGAACACAGGCCATAAAAAACATGCCAAGGCCACCACAATGTCCTGTGGATCCTTGCACCTAGTGCAAAGGATACAAGAGTGCTCTATTTTTCACTCATATGAAGATAATGGACGTTGTACACCAGGCCAGGGCAGTGATGGAAATACACTCTATGTCCATGTTGAGAAAGAAATAGCATCTCTGGGAGATTTCTGTTTAGCCCTGATGACACTTTGCTTTCACCACATAGGTTTATAGTCTCTACATTCTTCCTTTTCCTTAACACTGAGGAGGGTGTCCGAGAATTTCCTCCAGGCCTCCTGGGAAGTGTTCAAGGTACCCACATCATGGAATCTCCTTAAGATAAAAGGTGCTTAAATGTACAGCAGTTTAGGCGCTGCCCACAGAGGTTCCCTGAGTCTGTCTCTTGCTTCAACAGTCTTTCAGTGAAACAGACCCAGGGACAGGGGCGCCCCTCCTTCCAGCCTGCGACCACCTTCCAACTGCTTTTCCAGTCGCAACCTTCAGAACCATCTCGGCCATACTGGGCCTTTAAGACCGGCCAACACCATTTTTCAAGCTTAACTCCTTACATCTGAGCAACTCTGCATTCCCAAATTCATCAGAATTGCTGCACTGAGGAGGAGGCTGCTGTGACCACCTGGTCAACCTGCACCTGCGGGCCTCCTACCCACACCTCTCTCTGGGCTTCCATTTTGAACACGCAGCCTGTCTCTGGAGGCGGGGGCCATATCTTCCCAGACAGCAAGAGAGTTGGCACCTCTTGAAGATTCAGAATCAGTGCGGAGGCTGTGCCCTCTTCCACGATGAGCAGAAACCTTTCCAAGATGAGTGGGGTACAACTCAGGACACCATGGAAGCCACCATGCTGTGGAGATCCTGAATCAGGCCCTTTTGGATGTGCGTAACTTGGTTCCTACCCACACAGACCCTCGTCTCAGAGACTTCCTGGAGAACCACTTCCTGAAGGAGCTGGTGAAACTCATCAAGAAGAAGGGCGAGCCCTGGCCGGTTGGCTCAGTGGTAGAACATCAGCCTGGTGTGCAGGAGTCCCGGGTTCGATTCCCGGCCAGGGCACACAGGAGAGGCGCCCATTTACTTCTCCACCCCTCCCCCTCTCCTTCCTCTCTGTCTCTCTCTTCCCCTCCCACAGCCAAGGCTCCATTGGAGCAAAAGATGGCCCGGGCGCTGGGGATGGCTCCATGGCCTCTGCCCCAGGCTCTAGAGTGGCTCTGGTAGCAACAGAGCGAAGCCCCAGATGGGCAGAGCATCGCCCCCTGGTGGGCATGCCGGGTGGATCCCGGTCGGGCGCATGCGGGAGTCTGTCTGACTGCCTCCCTGTTTCCAGCTTCAGAAAAAAAAAAAAGAAGAAGAAGGGCGACCACCTGACCAACCTCTGAAGGCGGGCCAGGAACACTTCAAAAAGCTCACCCTTGTGAGGAGGAGCCTTTGGGGCCCAGAGGCTTTTGAAGGGCCTGCTGTGTCCCCCTGGTGTCTGGCTTCTGCCTGAGTCTCACTACTCAGATTAAAAGGCTGCAACCACTAAGCAGCCTTTTAATCACCTTGAGGCCCCTCCCTTGCTGTGAACCAAATGAAAACAATAAAGCTTTATACAGCAAATAAAAATAAAATAAATATACAGTATAGCAGTTTATTCTGTCAGAGGACTTTATGTGTCAGAGCCTTGAGAATCAAGTTGCTGTAACAATATGCTTGCGAATGTTTCTGAGATCACTTGACCCCAGCAAAGTGACTGACTCCCTGTTAAAGCTAAGTAAAATATGAATGTTTAAAAAAGAACCTACACCATGTGTGTGATTCAAGTGGAAATAAAAACAGGTAGCATTGTTGTGTCTGCTCTGAGGAAGCAAAAATGGAAGTAGGAACGTTTCTGTTAGGATAGAGTCAACATATAAAAATAAAAGCAAAATAAGAGCTGCTTAAGAAAATTAGAGGTTTCTGACTCTTTTATATAAAAGAAGTCAGATGTAGACAGTGCATTATACAGAGACAGCAGAAATGCAGGCTCGTCACTCTGCTCTACCAACTCAGGGAGTGGCTTCAATTTCCAATGTCACCTCATAGTCTAATATAGCTGGTGGAGCTCCAACCACTACAAAGGTGTTCCACACGGTAGAAAGAGAGTGGGGAAAATGGTGAAAAGGCCTTTTTCCAAGTCAACTTAGCTCCCTTTGAGGAGTCTTCCCGGAAGTCTCATGTGACACTTCTGTTTATAGCTCACTGGCAAGATCTTAGTTAAACAGCAACACTTAGCTATGGGGAAGGCTGGGGGGGGGGGGTCGGCCTCCCAGGGATTTCCTTGCCCCCCATGATATAAATCAGCATTTACTTAAAAGGAAAGGGTGAGAAAGGATATTTGGGTAAGCAACTAACTTTCCCCAACACATCAGATTTTTATTCCTTGATTGTAAAACTTAACATGTAACTGTGTGTGACAGAAAGCAGATCAGGGGTTGCCTGAGGATAGGAAACAGAAACAGGAGGGGGAACTACAAAGTGGCATGAGGCATCTTGTCAGAGCGATGGCTATGTTTATTATCTTGATTGTGGGGATGTTTTCACCATTTTACACATATGTCAAGTTATGTGTATAAATATGTACAATGTATAGACTGAATGTCTGCGTCCTTCCCCCAAAAATTCATAGGTTGAAACCTAATTCATGGTGATTATATTAGGAGTGGGGCTCTGGGAGACAAGTAGGTCATGAGGGTGGAACCCTCACAAATGAGATTAACGCCATTAGAGGAAAAGCCAGGGAGCAACCTGGACCCTCCCTGCTGTGTGAGAACACAGTGAGAAGGAAACCAGCTCACCAGACACCGAAGCACAGAGGTTGCCAGTTTGATCCCCAGTGAGGGCACATACAGGAACAGCTCCATAGTCCTCTCTCTTTCACCCTTCCTCTTTCACTGAAATCAATTAAAAAAAATTTTTTAAACTTGTAAACAGAGATGATAACAATAGTTATCATTGCACCAAGTCATAAGTAAAGGTTTCTAAGAATAATATTAGGCCACAGGTAATAGATGGTGTCTTTCAGTCACCAATTTCTAAAAACCCTGACTCTTGCCTGACCTGTGGTGGTGCAGTGGATAAGGCATTGACCTGGAATGCGGAGGTCACCGGTTTGAAACCCCAGGCTTGCCTGGTCAAGGCACATGCAAGATACAAATACTACAAGTTGATGCTTCCCACATACTTTCTCTTTCTCTCTCTCTTTCTCTCCCCCCTCACTAAAATCAATAAGTAAAATATTTTTTAAATAAATAAATAACCAAACTCTTCACTTGGAAAAAAACTTATTAAATTTATTATCTTTAATTCTCCATTTTGATAGATGAGGCTCAGATAGAAACAATTATTTCTTTCACAGAGTGGGTAACAATGAAGAAATGCGAATTCAAAGGTTCCTGCATGTCCCACGGAGGGGCAGGTGGGTCAGTGCCACTGTTTCCTACATGGTCTCAGTCCCTGCTCCTCCCCTGCTCTGCGACAAGGAGACTGGGCTCTGCCACGCGCGGTCCGAGTGCCGGCAGGATTCTGCACAGACAGAAAACTAGAAAGGAAGATGAGGGGAGGAGAAGGAACACCTTCCTGCTTCCAGGGCGGCCTGCAGCCCCTCACCACGGGCAGGGATGCAGCAATGTCTTCGCCTCTCCAATCTCTTCCTTCCTCAGCTCTTCCCTCCAGATCACCACTAGAATATTATTTTATTGCCCTCTCCTTTAAAAAATGTACAGAATTACGTTCACTGTCCTGAATGCCTCTTCAGCGCCTGCTCAGCCCGGCCCCGCCTGGGTCCTGGCTCGGTTTCCACTGCCCTCCTCACCCTCGACCACAGTGAGTGCAGTGACGCTTTTGCCCTCGCTGATCCTTCCGCACCAAGTGCTTCTCCCCACTTCCCTTCCCCACAAAGATCTCCTGGTAATCCTTTAAGATCCATCTCCATGTATTTCCACGGCTCTTCCCAAGTTGTCACGTCAATACAATGGGCATTCCTCTATCCGTGCGTTTCTACAGTGAACCGGAAGGCATCCATCTTCCCGTTTTCACTAAACTGACCCCCTAAGAGCAACAACCCTGCCTCAGCGTGTCCTGCCACCCCAACGCCTGGCTCATTGCCTGTCCCACAGTAGATATTCAGTAGATATTTATTAAATGAATAAGAGATAGATGAGCAAATGCACTTGGGAAATTGGTGACAAATTCTTTTCATGTCCTACCTCTCCTCTCTTGACCACTTCCTGGCAGCCACTCGGTGGAGTGCACACCAGCACCACCAGAGGGCGCGCCCCGAGCCCCAGCCAGGAGGCTCTCCTCCCGCCCGGCCCACAGGCTGGGGCCTTCACTGCGATAGCTGAAGGATCCACCCTCACATGCTTTACCAGGGATGTGGCCTTTGACAACTACTCACCAAGCAAGCTTATGTTTCCTTATCCAAAGACTGATGATGGTAAGCAAGACAAGCCCCAAAGGCGGTTGTGAGGACAGAATAGGATAATATATGTAACTCTGGAATAGATTTTGGGTCTCTATAAGAAACTCAGTGATACCACTGTTCATTTCTCTCTTTTAATAAAGAACAAAAAAGACTTTACTATTTTTTAAATGACTTTTTAATGAAGGTAATTGCAGGCAATAATTGAGGCAGTAAGAGTAAAAGGTTTGGAGAGAATATCCTGCCTCATCCCCTCAGGCATTTCACAAATACTCCCCGACTTTGTCTCCATAAACAACCTGCCTTGTGTCTTTCCTACCGCACTTCCTCAAAAACACCCTGCCCCCTCCGCCTGTGCGGTCCAGAATGCCCATCTTCTCTGCCTGCACCCATTCTACCCATTCCCCAGGCCCTAGTCAAAGGTCACCTCCTCTCTACAGCCTGTTCTGACATCTCCAGGGGAGATGAGGTCACCTTCTCCTCTGTGTCTCCACAGAACTTCGTGCCCCCCCACCCCGTTCTACTCACCTGCATCACATTACGCTCATGGCTCCCTTTCTGAGCATCCCCACACTGGAGAGAAGAAGCTTTCTCAAAAGTATAGATGTCTTCCGTCCTCACGATACTTGAGAGATTCCGCTCCAAAGGATGACCCAGCACTTACATCCAAAGCTACAGAGTAAGTAATGAAGAAACTAATTAAAACTGACATTGAGAATTTAAAATCTGGTAGTCCTTATTTAAGTTTGAAACAAGACAGAAGCCCTTATTAAATTGTTTAGGACACGGAGTGACGAGAGAGAACTTCATCCCTCGATGTGGCAGGAATTCCTCGCTCTGCTCTCTGTATTGGAATTTAATTTCTACTTTAAATAAATCTCACTCTCAACGGGGGTTTTTAACAGTATCAGGGCCATTAATGAGACAGAAAACCCTGGAAACCTAATTATCAGTTTGAAAGACCTCCAGGACAGCTATGAGAGGAAAAGGTGTTAACTCGGGCTGCGCATCTCTCCGGGCTTGTGCTGTGTCTGTGTGTTTGTAACAAATGCAATTCTTTTCCTCCAGGGCTGTCTCTAAGAGACATTTCAAAGAATGACATCTAAAGTGACCACATAGTAGATTAAAGAAAAGGAAGTACCAAATTTTATACAGACATCATCAAAAAAGAGAGCCAGGTGTGATGACAAAGAAGCCTGCCCTGCTCTGCGACAGGCAGCCCTTAAATTAAAAAGTACAGGCAGCCAACAAGTACTGACAGAGGAGAGAGTGGGAGGCCACTGTGACAAAATGGTTCAGATTCGATTACCTTTTATCTCACTCAAAAATAAAGGCTCTAGGGCTTGGCTGGGAGGGTCAGTAGATAGAGTGTCATCCCAGGCATTGAGGTCATGGGTTCAAGCCCCTATGCGGGCACGTAAAAGAAGCAATCAATGAGCGCACAATTAAATGGAACAACTAAGTAGAAAACAAGTTGATGTTTCTTTCTTTCTCTCTCTCTCTCAAATCAATGGAAAAGTTTTTAAAAATAAAGGCTTTAACTGGCAAAAACAAGTTTTTTTGTGTGTGTGTGACTTCGTTGGGTACGTATGTATTGACTGCTATGGTATGTTTTATTGTGTTATGGTTTCCTTGTTGTTTTATTTATTCTGTTCTTTGAGTGGCCTGAGTTCCATACCCTATATGTATGCAGAGCCTTTAAGAGCAAACCCTATTGTCTGATTGTCAAATTGCCTCTGAAATATTCAGGGAATTTCAGGAACACCTCACCCCAAAAAGACATCTCAGACTACTTTTCTAGAGGATCATTTGGTTTTACATATCAAAGGTGTTAAATACGTAGCCACCTTTGGGCCAGAAATTCACCTGCAGGGAATTTGTCTTGGAAAAAATATTAAAGATGTGTAAAAATATGTGTATATAAGAATGATTATTGTAATGACAAGCTCAAACCCTTTAAATAGCTATATTTTTTAATTTATTATTTATGGATTGATTTTAGAAATAGAGAGAGAGAGAGAGAAACATCAATTTGTTGTTCATTTCTTTATGCAGTCATTTGTTGATTCTTATATGTGCCTTGACCTGGGATCAAACCTTTGGCCTTGGCATATCGGGATAGTGTTCTAACCCACTGAGCCATCTGGCCAGGGCTAAATTTCTATATATAAATAGTTACAAAAAGATAACCATTGTAAATAACTACAAAAAATTATGATTCGTACACATAATTAAATACTATGGCATCTAAAAATATACTACAGAAATATATTTATTGACAAAGAGAGGCATTCATAACAAGTAGGAATAAAGGTTACAAAATAATATGAATAGCAAGATCTCATGTTTGTGAGAAAATTGTAGTTTCTTAATTTTCTTAATCGGGTCAGTGGGTTGGTCAGTTAAAAGAAAAAAAGGCCCTGGCCGGTTGGCTCAGTGGTAGAACATTGGCCTGAAATGCAGGAGTCCCAGGTTCGATTCCCGGCCAGGGCACACAGGAGAAGCACCCATCTGCTTCTCCACCCCTCCCCCTCTCCTTCCTCTCTGTCTCTCTCTTCCCCTCCCGCAGCCAAGGCTCCACTGGAGCAAAGTGCCAGGGCGCTGAGGATGGCTCTGTGGCCTCTGCCTCAGGTGCTAGAGTGGCTCTGGTTGCAACAAAGCGAAGCCCCAGATGGGCAGAGCATCGTCCCCTGGTGGGCATGCCGGTTGGATCCTGGTCGGGCGCATGCGGGAGTCTGTCTGACTGCCTCCCTGTTTCCAACTTCAGGAAAATACAAAAAAAAAAAAAAAAAAAAAAAGGAAAAGAAAAAAGAAAAAAAGAAGTTAAAGTGGTATATAACATATATTTTAAACATTTTCTTTGACCTGAAACCTAAGTATACACCACTCTATCACTCATTTCATTAAAAGCCAAAAGCAATTTGAGGAGGGATCCACCTTATAGAGTTCCGTATCTTCTGTCATTATGTACTACACTGTTAAATACTTCCAGTTTCCATTTCTTTAATTGTTGAGAAAACATAAAGACTCTTGTGCATTAATTTAAGTCTAAAATCCTTTCATATTTAAATTAGTTTCTCCCACTCTGAGAGTTGCCTTGCCCGTGCAATTTGATGACAAAAATTTAACAAGTTGCCTTTTGAAAAATTTTTCATACTATTAAGGTTAACTTTCATATTAATAATTCTTTTTTTCAAAATCATATTTTATCGGTTTGCATAATTGAAATAACAATCAGTGTAAAGAAATCTGAAGAGGAAATACAACTAGCTCTTGAGCAGCAGAGGAAACTGGTGCAAAGCCCAGTGCATTCTGAAAGTAGGCTACTAGCCACATCAGGCAGAAAGTTTTACCGAGCAAACGGAAATCACTGTTTAATCCAGCATACACCCTGAGTGGAGGTCAGAGAGGGGGAGTGCTCTTCTCCCATTGCCTGCATGCTGACTCAGTAGACTCTGCAGTCTCAGCTGTATCACCTCCCCAGGAAGCCTTTCATGATTATCCTGACCGTCCCTCTTATTCTTCATCGCATCATCCTGTCTTCTCTTTATAAAAATGATTATCATCACCTGACCAGGTGGTGGCACAGTAGATAAAGCATCGGCCTGGGATGCTGAGGACCCAAGTTCAAAACCCCGAGGTCGCCAGCTTGAGCGTGGGGTCATACAGCTTGAGCACAGGGTAGCTGGCTTGAGCATGGGATCACAGACACAACCCATTATCACTGGCTTGAGCCCAAAGGTTGCTGGCTTGAAGCCCAAGGTCACTGGCTTGAGCCCAAGGTCACTGGCTTGAGCAAGAGGTTGCTGGCTCAACTGGAGCTCCCCAATCCAAGCACATATGAGAAAGCAATTAATGAACAACTAAGGTGCTGCAAAAAGAATTGATGATTCTCATCTCTCTTCCTTCCTGTCTGTCTCTCTCTCTCACTAAAAAAGAACTCTATTATTTATTGTGTGTCTTCGCCAATAGAATTTAAATTTCTCTATTTGAGAGATAGTCTGTTAGCACTGAGAAGAGTGCTTGATGTGTAGTTATTTGATAGTTATTGAATGTTCTTATCTACATATGAATGCTTTTAATGTAAGCAATCTAGTGGCTTTTGGGGAAAGGAAGAACATTCTATCTCATCAGAGGAAGAAATAGTTCCACCGCCCATAATGTAAGGTTGCCCTGATATTCGGATGACACTCTACATCTACATTTTAGGACGCAGCTTAATGTGTTCTTTTCTCAAGTCATAAATTTGTATTCACTTATTTATTAACATCTATCTTTATTGTAAATAAATATCAAAATGATATTTTATAAGATAAAAGAACAAATTTTTTAAGGTTTTCCAGAGGCCTTCTAGAAAACTCCAATGACAGTTTTACATGCAAAAGATGTTATTTAGGATTCAGTTTCCGGAAAGCAAGAGTCTGCCGCACCACTGCACCCAGTGCCCAGGCAGAGACGGCACACAGGGCCGGGAGAACCTCTCTGCCTGGTGGAGGAAACAGTGCCCAGGCAGAGACAGCACACAGGGCCGGGAGAGCCTCTCTGCCTGGTAGAGGCCCCGGTGCCCAGGCAGAGACAGCACACAGGGCCGGGAGAGCCTCTCTGCCTGGTGCAGGCCCCAGTGCCCAGGCAGAGACGGCACACAGGGCCAGTAGAGCCTCTCTGCCTGGTGGAGGAAACAGTGCCCAGGCAGAGACAGCACACAGGGCCGGGAGAGCCTCCCTGCCTGGTGGAGGCCCCAATGCCCAGGCTGAGATGTCACAGAGGGCCGGGAGAGCCTCTCTGCCTGGTGGAGGCCACGGTGCCCAGGCAGAGACAGCACACAGAGCCTGGAGAGCCTCTCTGCCTGGTGGAGGCCACGGTGCCCAGGCAGAGACAGCACACAGAGCCTGGAGAGCCTCTCTGCCTGGTGGAAGAAACAGTGCCCAGGCAGAGACTGCACACAGGGCCGGAAGAGCCTCCCTGCCTGGTGGAGGCCCCAAGACCCAGGCTGAAATGTCACAGAGGGCCGGGAGAGCCTCTCAGCCTGGTGGTGGAAACAGTGCCCAGGCAGGAACAGCACACAGGGCCGGGAGAGCCGCTCTGCCTGGTGGAAGAAACAGTGCCCAGGCAGAGACAGCACACAGGGCCGGGAGAGCCTCTCTGCATGGTGGAGGCCCCAGTGCCCAGGTAAACACGGCACACAGGGCCGGGAGAGCCTCCCTGCCTGGTGCAGGCCCAGGTGCCCAGGCAGACACGGCACACAGAGCCGGGAGAGCCTCTCTGCATGGTGGAGGCCCCAGTGCCCAGGCAGAGACAGCACACAGGGCCGGGAGAGCCTCTCTGCCTGGTGGAGGAAACAGTGCCCAGGCAGAGACAGCACACAGGGCCGGGAGAGCCTCTCTGCCTGGTGGAGGCCCCGGTGCCCAGGGAGAGACAGCACACAGTGCCGGGAGAGCCTCTCTGCCTGGTGAAGGCCCCGGTCCCCAGGCAGAGACAGCACACAGGGCCGGGAGAGTCTCCCTGCCTGGTGGAGGCCCCAATGCCCAGGCTGAGATGTCACACAGGTCCGGGAGAGCCTCTCTGCCTGGTGGAGGAAACAGTGCCCAGGCAGAGACAGCACACAGGGCCAGCAGAGCCTTTCTGCCTGGTAGAGGAAACAGTGCCCAGGCTGAGACAGCACACAGGGCCGGGAGAGCCTCTCTGCCTGGTGGAGGAAACAGTGCCCAGGCAGAGACAGCACACAGTGCCAGGAGAGCCTCTCTGCCTGGTGGAGGCCCCGGTGCCCAGGCAGAGACAGCACACAGGGCCGGAAGACCCTCTATGCCTGGTGGAGGCCCCAGTGCCCAGGCAGAGACAGCACACAGAGCCTGGAGAGCCTCTCTGCCTGGTGGAGGAAACAGTGCCCAGGCAGAGACTGCACACAGGGCCGGAAGAGCCTCCCTGCCTGGTGGAGGCCCCAAGACCCAGGCTGAAATGTCACAGAGGGCCGGGAGAGCCTCTCAGCCTGGGGGTGGAAACAGTGCCCAGGAAGGAACAGCACACAGGGCCGGGAGAGCCGCTCTGCCTGGTGGAAGAAACAGTGCCCAGGCAGAGACAGCACACAGGGCCGGGAGAGCCTCTCTGCCTGCTGGAGGAAACAGTGCCCAGGCAGAGACGACACACAGGGCCGGGAGAGCCTCTCTGCCTGGTGGAGGAAACAGTGCCCAGGCAGGAACAGCACACAAGGCCGGGAGAGCCTCTCTGCCTGGTGGAGGAAACAGTGCACAGGCAGAGACAGCACACAGGGCCGGGAGAGCCTCTCTGCCTGGTGGAGGAAACAGTGCACAGGCAGAGACAGCACACAGGGCCGGGAGAGCCTCTCTGCCTGGTGGAGGAAACAGTGCACAGGCAGAGACAGCACACAGGGCCGGGAGAGCCTCTCTGCCCGGTGGAGGCCTCGGAGCCCAGGCACAGATAGCACACAGGGCCGGGAGAGCCTCTCTGCCTGGTGGAGGCCCCAGTGCCCAGGCAGAGACGGCACACAGGGCAGGGAGAGCCTCTCTGCCTGGTGGAGGCCCCAGTGCCCAGGAAGAGACGGCACACAGGGCAGGGAGAGCCTCTCTGCCTGGTGGAGGCCCCAGTGCCCAGGCAGAGATGGCACACAGGGCCGGGAGAGCCTATCTGCTGGTGGAGGCCCCAGTGCCCAGGCAGAGACGGCACACAGGGCCGGAAGAGCCTCTCTGACTGGTGGAGGCCCCAGTGCGCAGGCAGAGACAGCACACAGGGCCGGGAGAGCCCCTCTGCCTGGTGGAGGCCCCATTGCCCAGGCAGAGACGGCACACAGGGCCAGGAGAGCCACTTTGCCTGGTGGAGGAAACAGTGCCCAGGCAGAGAAAGCACACAGGGCCAGGAGAGCCTCTCTGCCTGGTGGACGCCCAAGTGCCCAGGCTGAGATGTCCCAGAGGGCCAGGAGAGCCTCTCTGCCTGGTGGGGAAAACAGTGCCCAGGCAGAGACAGCACGCAGGGCCGGGAGAGCCTCTCTGCCTGGTGGAGAAAACAGTGCCCAGGCAGAGACAGCACACAGGGCCGGGAGAGCCTCTCTGCCTGGTAGAGGCCCCGGTGCCTAGGCAGAGACAGCACACAGAACCGGGAGAGCCTCTCTGCTGGTGGAGGCCCCGGTGCCTAGGCAGAGACAGAACACAGGGCCGGGAGAGCCTCCCTGCCTGGTGGAGGCCCCTGTGCCCAAGCAGAGAAAGCACACAGGGCCGGGAGAGCCTCTCTGCCTGGTGGAGGCCCCGGTGCCCAGGCAGAGACAGCACACAGGGCCGGGAGAGCCTCCCTGACTGGTGGAGGCCCCTGTGCCCAGGCAGAGACAGCACACAGGGCCGGGAGAGCCTCTCTGCCTGGTGGAGGCCCCGGTGCCCAGGCAGAGACAGCACACAGGGCCGGGAGAGCCTCTCTGCCTGGTGGAGGAAACGGTGCCCAGGCAGAGAAAGCACACAGGGCCGGGAGAGCCTCTCGGACTGGTGGAGTCCCCAGCGCACAGGGAGAGACAGCACACAGGGCCGGGAGAGTCTCCCTGCCTGGTGGAGGCCCCAATGCCCAGGCAGAGACAGCACACAGGGTCGGGAGAGCCTCTCAGCCTGGTGGAGGCCCCGGTGCCCAGGCAGAGACAGCACACAGGGCGGGGAGAGCCTCCCTGCCTGGTGGAGGCCCCTGTGCCCAGGCAGAGACAGCACGCAGGGCCGGGAGAGCCTCTTTGCCTGGTGGACGAAACATTGCCCAGGCAGAGACAGCACACAGGGCCGGGAGAGCCTCTCTAGTCTCTCTCCCTCTTGGGAGATTTCCTTGACCCTCAGTCGTGTCCAGGGTCACTCTTCTGGTCTCTCTCCCTCTTGGGAGATCTCCGGGTCCCTCAGTCATGTCCAGGGTCACTCTTCTGGTCTCTATCCCTCTCAGGAGCGTCTCCTTGACCCTCAGTCGTGTCCAGGGTCACTCTTCTGGTCTCACTCCCTCTCAGGAGCATCTCCTTGACCCTCAGTCGTGTCCAGGGTCACTCTTCTGGTCTCTATCCTACTCAGGAGATCTCCTTGACCCTCAGTCATGTCCAGGGTCACTTTTCTGGTCTCTCTCCCTCTCACGTCTCCTGAGGAGTCCCTCCCAAGAGGGAGAGAGACCAGAGAAGAGTGACCCTGGACCCGACTGAGGGTCAAGGAGATCTTCCAGGAGGGAGAGAGACCAGAGAAGAATTACCCTGGACACGATTGAGGGAAGAGGAGACGCTCCTGAGAGGGAGAGAGACCAGAAGAGTGACCCTGGACATGACTGACGGTCAAGGAGATCTCCCAAGAGGGAAAGAGACCAGAGAAGAATTACCCTGGACAAGACTGAGGGTCAAGGAGACGCTCCGGAGAGGAAGAGAGACCAGAAGAGTGACCCTGGACACGACTGAGGGTCAAGGAGATCTCCTGAGAGGGAGAGAGACCAGAAGAGTGACCCTGGACACGACTGAGGGTCAAGAAGAAGATCCGGAGAGGGAGAGAGACGAGAAGAGTGACCCTGGGCACGACTGAGGGTCAAGGAGATCTCTTGAGAGGGAGAGAGACCAGAAGAGTGACCCTGGACACGACTGAGGGTCAAGGAGACGCTCCGGAGAGGAAGAGAGACCAGAAGAGTGACCCTGGACACGACTGAGGGGCAAGGAGATCTCCTGAGAGGGAGAGAGACCAGAAGTCACCCTGGACACGACTGAGGGTCAAGGAGATTTCCTGAGAAGGAGAGAGACCAGAAGAGTGACCCTGGACATGACTGAGGGTCAAGGAGACGCTCCAGAGAGGAAGAGAGACCAGAAGAGTGACCCTGGACATGACTGAGTGGCAAGGAGATCTCCGGAGAGAGAGAGAGACCAGAAGAGTGACCCTGGACACGACTGAGGGTCAAGGAGATCTCCTGAGAGGGAGAGAGACCAGAAGCGTGATCCTGGACATGACTGAGGGTCAAGGAGACGCTCCCGAGTGGGAGAGAGACAAGAAGAGTGACCCTGGACAGGACTGAGCGTCAAGGAGTTCTCCCAAGAGGAAGAGCGACCAGGAAAGAATTACCCTGGACACGACTGAGGGTCAAGGAGACGCTCCCAAGAGGGAGAGAGACCAGAAGAGTGACCCTGGACACGACTGAGGGTCAAGGAGACGCTCCCAAGAGGGAGAGAGACCAGAAGAGTGACCCTGGACACGACTGATGGTCAAGGAGTTCTCCCAAGAGGGAGAGAGACGAGAGAAGAATTACCGTGGACACGACTGAGGGTCAAGGAGACGCTCCTGAGAGGGAGTTAGACCAGAAGAGTGACCCTGAACACAACTGAGGGTCAAGGAGACGCTCCTGAGAGGGAGAGAGACCAGAAGAGTGACCCTGGACACGACTGAGGTTCAAGGAGACGCTCCTGAGAGGGAGCGAGACCAGAAGAGTGACCCTGGACACGACTGCGGGTCAAGGAGACGCTCCAAAGAGGGACAGAGACCAGAAGAGTGACCCTGGACACGACTGAGAGTCAAGGAGACGCTCCAGAAAGGGAGAGAAACCAGAAGAGTGACATTGGACACGACTGAGGACAAGGAGACGATCCCCAGAGGGACAGAGACCAGAAGAGTGACCTTGGACACGACTGAGGCTCAAGGAGACGCTCCCCAGAGGGACAGAGACCAGAAGAGTGACCCTGGACACAACTGAGGGACAAGGAGATCTCCCATGAGGGAGAGAGACCAGAGAAGAATTACCCTGGATATGACTGAGGGTCAAGGAGACGCTCCTAAGAGAAAGTTAGACCAGAAAAGTGACCCTGGACAGGACTGAGGGGCAAGGAGATCTCCTGAGAGGGAGAGAGACCAGACGAGTGACCCTGGACACGAATGAGGGTCAAGGAGATCTCCTGAAAGGGAGAGAGACCAGAAGAGTGACCCAGGAAACGACTGAGGGTCAAGGCGACGCTCCTGAGAGGGAGAGAGACCAGAAGAGTGACCCTGGAAACGACTGAGCGTCAAGGAGTTCTTCCAAGAGGGAGAGCGACCAGAGAAGAATTACCCTGGACACGACTGAGGGTCAAGGAGACGCTGCCGAGAGAAAGAGAGACCAGAAGAGTGACTCTGGACACGACTGAGGGTCAAGGAGATGCTCCTGAGAGGGAGTTAGACCAGAAGAGTGACCCTGGACACGACTGAGGGTCAAGGAGACGCTCCTGAGAGGGAGAGAAACCAGGAGAGTGACCCTGGACACGACTGAGGGTCAAGGATACGCTCCTGAGAGGGAGCGAGACCAGAAGAGTGACCTGGACACGACTGCGGGTCAAGAAGATGCTCCAGAGAGGGACAGAGACCAGAAGAGTGACCTTGGACACGACTGAGTTTCAAGGAGATCTCCCAAGAGGAAGAGAGACCAGAGAAGAATAACCCTGGACAGGACTGAGGGTCAAGGAGACGCTCCGGAGAGGGAGAGAGACTAGAAGAGTGACCCTGGGCACGAGTGAGGGTCAAGGAGATCTCCTGAGAGGGAGAGAGACCAGAAGAGTGACCCTGGACACTACTGCGGGTCAAGGAGACGCCCCTGAGAGGGAGCGAAACGAGAAGAGTGACCCTGGACATGACTGCGTGTCAAGGAGACGCTCCTGAGAGGGAACGAGACCAGAAGAGTGACCCTGGACACGACTGAGGGTCAAGGAGATGCTCGTGAGAGGGAGCGAGACCAGAAGAGTGACCCTGGACACGACTGAGGGTCAAGGAGATGCCCCTGAGAGGGACAGGACCAGAAGAGTGACCCTGGACATGACGGAGGGTCAAGGAGATCTCCTGAGAGAGAGAGAGACCAGAAGAGTGACCCTGGACACGACTGAGGGTCAAGGAGACGCTCCGGAGAGAAAGAGAGACGAGAAGAGTGACCCTGGACACGACTGAGAGTCAAGGAGACGCTCCAGAAAGGGAGAGAAACCAGAAGAGTGACATTAAACATGACTGAGGGTCAAGGAGACGCTCCCCAGAGGGACAGAGACCAGAAGAGTGACCCTGGAAACGACTGAGGGTCAAGGAGATCTCCTGAGAGGGAGCGATACCAGAAAAGTGACCCTGGACACGACTGAGGGTCAAGGAGACGCTCCCCAGAGGGACAGAGACCAGAAGAGTGACCCTGGACACGACTGAGGGTCAAGGAGATCTCCCATGAGGGAGAGAGACCAGAGAAGAATTACCGTGGATACGAATGAGGGTTAAGGAGACACTCCTGAAAAGGAGTTAGACCAGAAGAGTGAACCTGGACACGACTGAGGGGCAAGGAGATCTCCTGAGAGGGAGAGAGACCAGAAGAGTGACCCTGGACTCGACTGAGGGTCAAGGCGACGATCCCGAGAGGGAGAGAGACCAGAAGAGTGACCCTGGACACGACTGAGCGTCAAGGAGTTCTCCCAAGTGAAAGAGCGACCAGAGAAGAATTACCCTGGACAAGACTGAGGCTGAAGGAGACGCTCCCGAGAGGGAGAGAGACCAGAAGAGTGACCCTGGACACGACTGAGGGTCAAGGAGATCTCCCAAGAGGGAGAGAGATCAGAGAAGAATTACCCTGGACACGACTGAGGGTCAAGGAGATGCTCCTGAGAGGGAGTTAGACCAGAAGAGTGACCCTGGACACGACTGAGGGTCAAGGATACGCTCCTGAGAGGGAGCGAGACCAGAAGAGTGACCCTGGACACGACTGCGGGTCAAGGAGACGCTCCAGAGAGGGACAGAGACCAGAAGAGTGACCTTGGACACGACTGAGTGTCAAGGAGATCTTCCAAGAGGGAGAGAGAGCAGAGAAGAATAACCCTGGACAGGACTGAGGGTCAAGGAGACGCTCCTGAGAGGGAGAGAGACCAGAAGAGTGACCCTGGACACAACTGAGGGTCAAGAAGACAATCCCAAGAGGGAAAGAGGCCAGAAGAGTGACCCTGAACAAGACTGAGGGTCAAGGAGATCTACAAAGAGGGAGAGAGACCAAAGAAGAATTACCCTGTACATGACTGAGGGTCAAGGAGATGCTCCTGAGAGGAAGAGAGACCAGAATAGTAACCTGGACATGACTGAGGGTCAAGGAGACGCTCCCGAGAGGGAGAGAGACAAGAAGAGTGACCCTGGACAAAACTGAGGGCCATGGAGATGCTCCTGAGAGGGAGAGAGACCAGAAGAGTGACCCTGGACACGACTGAGGGTCAAAGAAATGCTCCTGAGAGGAACAGAGACCAGAAGAGTGACCCTGGAAACGACTGAAGGTCAAGGAGACGCTCGAGAGAAGGAGAGAGACCAGAAGAGTGACCCTGGACACGACTGAGCGTCAAGGAGATCTCCCAAGAGGGAGAGAGACCAGAGAAGAATTACCCTGGACATGCCTGTGGGTCAAGAAGACGCTCCGGAGAGGGAGAAAGACCAGAAGAGTGACCCTGGACACGACTGAGAGTCAAGGAGACGCTCCAGAGAGGGAGAGAAACCCGAAGAGTGACATTGGACACGACTGAGGGTCAAGGAGATGCCCCTGAGAGGGACAGAGACCAGAAGAGTGACCCTGGACCCGACTGAGGGTCAAGGAAGTCTCCCAAGGGAAAAAGAGACCAGAGAAGAATTACTCTGGACAAGACTGAGGGTCAAAAAGATGCTCCTGAGAGGGAGAGAGATCAGAAGAGTGACCCTAGAAACGACTGAGGGTGAAGGAGACGCTCCTGAGAGAAAGCGAGACCAGAAGAGTGACGCTGGACACGACTGCCGTTCAAGGAGACGCTCCAGAGAAGTACAGAGACCAGAAGAGTGACCCTGGACACGACTGAGCGTCAAGGAGACGCTGCAGAGAGGGAGACAGACCAGAAGAGTGACCCTGGACACGACTGAGGGTCAAGGAGACACTCCCAAAAGGGACAGAGACCAGAAGAGTGACCCTGAACAAGACTGAGGGTCAAGGAGATCTACCAAGAGGAGAGAGACCAGAGAAGAATTACCCTGGACATGACTGAGGGACAAGGAGATGCTCCTGAGAGGGAGAGAGACCAGAAGAGTAATCCTGGTCACGACTGAGGGTCAAGGTGATGCTCTGAGAGGGAGAGACCAGAGAGTGACCCTGGACACGACTGAGGGGCAAGGAGATCTCCTGAGAGGAAGAGAGACCAGACGAGTGACCCTGGACACGACTGAGGGTCAAGGAGATCTCCTGAGAGGGAGAGAGACCAGAAGAGTGACCCTGGACTCGACTGAGGGTCAAGGAGATCTCCTGATCTT